>NC_051335.1:18891052-19237902 GCF_015220235.1 Choloepus didactylus
ATATCACCTAACACCGGTTAGAATGGCTGCCATTAAACAAACAGGAAACTACAAATGCTGGAGGGGATGTGGAGAAATTGGAACTCTTATTCACTGTTGGTGGGACTGTATAATGGTTCAGCCACTCTGGAAGTCAGTCTGGCAGTTCCTTAGAAAACTAGATATAGAGTTACCATTCGATCCAGCGATTGCACTTCTCGGTATATACCCGGAAGACAGGAAAGCAGTGACACAAACAGATATCTGCACGCCAATGTTCATAGCAGCATTATTCGCAATTGCCAAGAGATGGAAACAACCCAAATGTCCTTCAACAGATGAGTGGATAAATAAAATGTGGTATATACACACGATGGAATACTACGCGGCAGTAAGAAGGAGCGATCTGGTGAAACATATGACAACATGGATGAACCTGGAAGACATAATGCTGAGCAAAATAAGCCAGGCACAAAAAGAGAAATATTACATGCTACCACTAATGTGAACTTTGAAAAATGTAAAACAAATGGCTTATAATGTAGAATGTAGGGGAACTAGCAATAGAGAGCAATTAAGGACGGGGGAACAATAATCCAAGAAGAACAGATAAGCTATTTAACGTTCTGGGGACGCCCAGGAATGACTATGGTCTGTTAATTTCTGATGGATATAGTAGGAGCAAGTTCACAGAAATGTTGCTATATTAGGTAACTTTCTTGGGGTAAAGTAGGAACATGTTGGAAATTAAGCAGTTATCTTAGGTTAGTTGTCTTTTTCTTACTCCCTTGTTATGGTCTCTTTGAAATGTTCTTTTATTGTACGTTTGTTTTCTTTTTAACTTTTTTTTCATACAGTTGATTTAAAAAAGAAGGGAAAGTTAAAAAAAAAAAAAAAGACAAACAAGGAAAAAAAAAGATGTAGTGCCCCCTTGAGGAGCCTGTGGAGAATGCAGGGGTATTCGCCTACCCCACCTCTATGGTTGCTAACATGACCACAGACATAGGGGACTGGTGGTTTGATGGGTTGAGCCCTCTACCACAGGTTTTACCCTTGGGAAGACGGTTGCTGCAAAGGAAAGGCTAGGCCTCCCTACGGTTTTGCCTAAGAGCCTCCTCCCGAATGCCTCTTTGTTGCTCAGATGTGGCCCTGTCTCTCTAGCTAAGCCAACTTGAAAGGTGAAATCACTGCCCTCCCCTCTACGTGGGATCAGACACCCAGGGGAGTGAATCTCCCTGGCAATGTGGAATATGACTCTCGGGGAGGAATGCAGACCTGGCATCGTGGCACGGAGAACATCTTCTTGACCAAAAGGGGGATGTGAAAGGAAATGAAATAAGCTTCAGTAGCAGAGAGATTCCCAAAGGAGCCAAGAGGTCACTCTGGTGGGCACTCTTACGCACACTTTAGACAACCCTTTTTAGGTTCTAAAGAATTGGGGTAGCTGGTGGTGGATACCTGAAACTATCAAACTACAACCCAGAACCCATGAATCTCGAAGACAGTTGTATAAGAATGTAGCTTATGAGGGGTGACAATGGGATTGGGAAAGCCATAAGGACCACACTCCAGTTTGTCTAGTTTATGGATGGATGAGTAGAAAAATAGGGGAAGGAAACAAACAAACAGACAAAGGTACCCAGTGTCCTTTTTTACTTCAATTGCTCTTTTTCACTCTAATTATTATTCTTGTTATTTTTGTGTGTGTGCTAATGAAGGTGTCAGGGATTGATTTTGGTGATGAATGTACAACTATGTAATGGTACTGTGAACAATCGAAAGTACGATTTGTTTTGTATGACTGCGTGGTACATGAATATATCTCAATAAAATGAAGATAAAAAAAAAGACAAGCCACATAATGATAAGAAATCTTTGCAAATCACCTATCTAATAAAGGACTACTACCTAGAATATAGAAAGAACTCTCAAAACTCGGTAAGAAAACAAACAACTCAATCTAAAAAGGGCAAAAGAGAGGAACAGGCACTTCACCAAAGATGGTATCTGGATAAATAAGCACATGAAAAGATGCTCAACATCCTTAGCCACTAGGGAAATGCAAATTAAAACCACAATGAGAAGCCACTACAGACCTCTCAGAATGGCCCAAATTAAAAAGATTATACCAAGCATTGGTGAGTATGCAGAGCAATCAGAAATCTCAGGCATGTCTGGTGGAAATGTGAAATGGTAAAGCTACTTTGGAAAACACTTTAGCAGTCTCTTAAACAGTTAAACATATACCTGTCATATGATCCAGTCACTCAACTCCTAGGTTTTTACCCAAGAGAAAAAGAAACATTATGTCCATACAAAGATTTGTACATGAATATGCACAGCGGCTTTATTTGTAATAGCCCAAAACTAAAAACAACAAAAATGTCCTTTGATGGGTGAATAAACAAACCATGGTACACCCATACCATGGAATGCTACGCAACAATAAAAAGGAACAAACTACTGATAATGCAACAACCTGAATGAATCCCAAATAATTACTCTGAGTTAAAGATGACAAACAAGAAAAAATACACAGTGTAAGACTGCATTTATCTAAAATTCTAGAAAATATGAAGTAATCTATTGTGTAAAAGAAAGCAGATCAGTGGTTGCCAGGGGACAAGGAAGGAGGAGGGAAGAGGCAAGAGAAAGGAATTTAAAAGGAGCACAAAGATACTTTGGGGATGGGTGACAGATGTGTTCATTATCCTGCCATAAGGGTTTCATACATTTGATGTATGATGTTTTACATACATCAAAACATATCAAACAGCACACTTTAAATATGTGCTGTTATTGCATGTCAATCACATCTCAATAAAGCTGTTTTTTAAAAAAGGATAAATGCTATATACAAATAAAATTAGTGTAAGCCTAACCTCATCATCAATCTTCATCTGGAAATCTTCCTCATTTTCTTCTTCTGGGGCAAAAAAGGACTTCTCACCATAGCCAGCATCCTGGAAGAGGGCAAATCCATTCATAAATCAATCAATGGGTTGAAAAAACACAAAGCACAAGTTTTACTGAATACCAAGTACAGAATATCAAAGCATATTTTGCATAGAGGATGGGATCTGTAAAGTCATCAGCAATCTACATCCTTAGGGGCTAACAGAAGATATACTACCACATTTCAAGGAACTTACGAGCTGATAGGATAATCAGGGCCCATAAGGAAGCTAATTAGAGACGCTCATCAACTCAGACTCATTAACTCAGTGGGAAAATGCTGTGCTGTCCCACTCCAGATGGCCTTTCATATCATAGCCTGATAAGGATACTGTGCTTCTCTAAACTTCACCTCCAGAGGAGGCGGGGCAAGATGGCAGACTGGTGAGCTGTATGTTTTAGTTACTTCTCCAGGAAAGTAGGTAGAAAGCCACGAACTGTGTGGACTGGACACCACAGAGCAATCTGACTTTGGGCATACTTCATACAACACTCATGAAAATATGGAACTGCTGAGATCAGCGAAATCTGTAAGTTTTTGTGGCCAGGGGACTCGCGCCCCTCCCTACCAGGCTCAGTCCGTGGGAGGAGGGGCTGTCAGCTCCAGGAAGGAGAAGGGAGAACTGTAGTGGCAGCCCTTATCGGAAACTCATTCTACTCATCCAAACTCCAACCATAGATAGACTGAGACCAGACACCAGAGAATCTGAGAGCAGCCAGCCCAGCCGAGAGGAGACAGACACAGAAAAAAACAACACGAAAAACTCCAAAATAAAAGCGGAGGATTTTTGGACTTCTGGTGAACATAGAAAGGGGAAGGGCAGAGCTCAGGCCCTGAGGCTCATATGTAAATCCCGAAGAAAAGCTGATCTCTCTGCCCTGTGGACCTTTCCTTAATGGCCCTAATTGCTTTGTCTCTTAGCATTTCAATAACCCATTAGATCTCTGAGGAGGGCCCTTTCTTTTTTTAAATCCTTATTTCTTTTTCTAAAACCATTACTCTAAGAAGCCCAATACAGAAAGCTTCAAAGACTTGCAATTTGGGCAGGTCAAGACAAGAGCAGAACTAAGAGAGCTCTGAGACAAAAGGCAATAATCCAGTGGCTGAGAAATTTTACTAAACACAACAACTTCCCAAGAAAAGGGGGGTGTCCGCTCACAGCCATCATCCTGGTGGACAGGAAACACTCCTGCCCATCGCCAGCCCCAGACAACCCAGTGTGACGGAAGTGCTTCAAATAACAGGCACACTCCAGAAAACTGGGTGTGGACATTAGCCGACCCTGCAACCTCAGCTGATTGTTCCAGAGTTGGGAAGGTGGAGCAGTGTGAATTAACAAAGCCCCACTCAGCCATCATGTCAGCAGACTGGGAGCCTCCCTACACAGCCCAGCAGCAACCACCACCCTGGGGGGATGGCACTCATCTGTGACATAGCACAGTCATCCCTCAACAGAGGACCAGGGGGTGCACGGCCTGGAAGAGGGACCCACTTGCAAGTCTCAGGAGCCATACACCAATACCAAGGACTTGTGGGTCACTGGCAGAGACAAACTGTGGCAGGACTGAAATGAAGGTTTAGACTATTGCAGCAGCTTTAAAACTCCAGGATCACCAGGGAGATTTGATTGTTAGAGCCAACCCATTCCCTGACTGCCCAGAAACACGCCCCATATACAGGACGGGCAACACCAACTACACACGCAAGCTTGCTACACCAATTGGACCCCACAAGTCTCACTCCCCCACTCACCACAAAGGCAAAGCAGGGGAGAACTGGCTTGTGGACAACAGGTGGCTCATGGACACCACCTGCTGGTTAGTTAGAGAAAGTGTACTCCACGAAGCTGTAGATCTGATAAATTAGAGATAAGGACTTCAATTGGTCTACACATCCTAAAACAACCCTATCAAGTTCAGCAAATGCCAAGAGGCCAAAAACAACAGAAAATTATAAAGCATATGAAAAAACCAGACGATATGGGTAACCCAAGCCCAAGCACCCAAATCAAAAGACCAGAAGAGACACAGCACCTAGAGCAGCTACTCAAACAACTAAAGATGAACAATGAGACCATAGTACAGAATACAAAGGATATCAAGAAGACCCTAGAAGAGCATAAAGAAGACATTGCAAGACTAAATAAAAAAATAGATGATCTTATGGAAATTAAAGAAACTGTTGACCAAATTAAAAAGATTCTGGACACTGATAGTACAAGACTAGAGGAAGTTGAACAACGAATCAGTGACCTGGAAGATGACAGAATGGAAAATGAAAGCATAAAAGAAAGAATGGGGGAAAAAAACTGAAAAAATCGAAATGGACCTCACGGATATGATAGATAATATAAAACGTCCTAATATAAGACTCCTTGGTGTTCCAGAAGGGGAAGAAAAGGGTAAAGGTGTAGGAAGAGTATTCAAAGAAATTGTTGGGGAAAACTTCCCAAATCTTCTGAACAACATATATAAACAATCATAAATGCTCAGCGAACTCCAAATAGAATAAATCCAAATAAACCCACTCCGAGACAGATTCTGATCATACTGTCAAACACGGAAGAGAAGGAGCAAGTTCTGAAAGCAGCAAGAGAAAAGCAATTCACCACATACAAAGGAAACAGCATAACACTAAGTAGTGACTACTCAGCAGCCACCATGGAGGCGAGAAGGCAGTGGCATGATATATTTAAAATACTGAGTGAGAAAAACTTCCAACCAAGAATACTTTATCCAGCAAAGCTCTCCTTCAAATTTGAGGGAGACCTTAAATTTTTCCCAGACAAACAAATGCTGAGAGAATTTGCTAACAAGAGACCTGCCCTACTGGAGATACTAAAGGAAGCCCTACAGACAGAGAAGGAAAGAATGGACAGAGAGACTTGGAGAAAGGTTCAATACTAAAGAGATTCGGTATGGGTACCATAAAGGATATTAATAGAGAGAGGGGAAAATATATATATGACAAACATAAACCAAAGGATAAGATGGCTGATTCAAGAAATGCCTTCACGGTTATAACGTTGAATGTAAATGGATTAAACTCCCCAATTAAAAGATACAGATTCGCAGAATGGATCAAAAAAAATGAACCATCAATATGTTGCATACAAGAGACTCATCTTAGACACAGGGACACAAAGAAATTGAAAGTGAAAGGATGGAAAAAAATATTTTATGCAAGCTACAGCCAAAAGAAAGCAGGTGTAGCAATATTAATCTCAGATAAAATAGACTTTAAATGCAGGGATGTTTTGAGAGACAAAGAAGGCCACTACATACTAATAAAAAGGGCAATTCAGCAAGAAGAAATAACAATCGTAAATGTCTATGCACCCAATCAAGGTGCCACAAAATACATGAGAGAAACACTGGCAAAACTAAAGGAAGCAACTGATGTTTCCACAATAATTGTGGGAGACTTCAACACATCACTCTCTCCTATAGATAGATCAACCAGACAGAGGACCAATAAGGAAATTGAAAACCTAAACAATCTGATAAATGAATTAGAGTTAACAGACATATACAGAACATTACATCCCAAATCACCAGGATACACATACTTTTCTAGTGCTCATGGAACTTTCTCCAGAATAGATCATATGCTGGGACATAAAATAAGCCTCAGTAGATTTAAAAAGATTGAGATTATTCAAAGCACATTCTCGGACCACAATGGAATACAATTAGAAGTCAATAACCATCAGAGACTTAGAAAATTCACAAATACCTGGAGGTTAAACAACACACTCCTAAACAATCAGTGGGTTAAAGAAGAAATAGCAAGAGAAATTGCTAAATATATAGAGACGAATGAAAATGAGAACACAACATACCAAAACCTGTGGGATGCAGTAAAAGCAGTGCTGAGGGGGAAATTTATAGCACTAACTGCATATATTAAAAAGGAAGAAAGAGCCAAAATCAAAGAATGAATGGATCAACTGAAGAAGCTAGAAAATGAACAGCAAACCAATCCTACACCAAGTAGAAGAAAAGAAATAACAAGGATTAAAGCAGAAATAAATGACATAGAGAACAAAAAAACAATAGAGAGGATAAATATCACCAAAAGTTGGTTTTTTGAGAAGATCAACAAGATTGACAAGCCCCTAGCTAGACTGACAAAATCAAAAGGAGAGAAGACCCATATAAACAAAATAATGAATGAAAAAGGTGACGTAACTGCAGATCCTGAGGAAATTTAAAAAATTATAAGAGGATACTATGAAAAACTGTATGGCAACAAACTGGATAATGTAGAGGAAATGGACAATTTCCTGGAAACATGTGAACAACCTAGACTGACCAGAGAAGAAATAGAAGACCTCAATCAACCCATCACAAGCAAAGAGATCCAATCAGTCATCAAAAAGCTTCCCACAAATAAATGCCCAGGGCCAGATGGCTTCACAGGGGAATTCTACCAAACTTTCCAGAAAGAACTGACACCAATCTTACTCAAACTCTTTCAAAACATTGAAGAAAATGGAATACTACCTAACTCATTTTATGAAGCTAACATCAATCGAATACCAAAACCAGGCAAAGATGCTACAAAAAAGGAAAACTACCGGCCAATCTCCCTAATGAATATAGATGCAAAAATCATCAACAAAATACTTGCAAATCGAATCCAAAGACACATTAAAAAAATCATACACCATGACCAAGTGGGGTTCATTCCAGGCTTGCAAGGATGGTTCAATGTAAGAAAATCAATCAATGTATTAGGACACATTAAAAATTCAAAAGGGAAAAATCAAATGATCATCTCAATAGATGCTGAAAAAGCATCTGACAATATCCAACATCCCTTTTTGATAAACTTCACCTCCAGAACAATCATCATCTCTGCCCACCTGGGAGACTGTGGGGAACAACTGAGGTACTCTCCTTGCTTACATGGCTGTCTTGGAAAAAAGAGATTCAAACCACTCATATCGTCAAGCAATGATTTTCAAAGCAAAACAACATGCCCTAAGTCCTTCATTTAAACCTCTCCACTGAAATTTGGCTACATTGTAGTTTTCCCCATAACTGATGTACACAGAGAAAGCTCCCTACTGCAATAACCTAATGACCATCATCTCTAATCCATGAAGAAAGAGTATTTTTCTCTCCATACCTCTGAAAAACCCACATGGAGGCAGTGGTAAGAGAAAGGTGTTTACCTTCAGTCGCTGCTCTGCAGCTATCATGCTATAGTAAGCACAGCATTGCTCTGGAGACACCATAGCTCTAATCTCCTCTTCAGTAGGTAAACGAAAATCAGACTTCAGCACCCACGAGTTTGAGTCCATCCCTGAAAAAAACACAAAGAGGGAGAATGAGACTGCTTTGAATTCCAAAGGTGCTAAGATTCATTGACAGCAACAGGAATAGCAAACCAAGACTGAAGGAGGCAATGCCCTAGAAGACAAGAGGCCTAGCAATAGTTAGCATGACTGGCCAAAAAGCCTCCGTTGCTACGTTTCCTGCATCTCATACAAAACATCTCTTCTAAGAATTCTACCACAAGGAAACCTGGTATATTACTTCCTTCCCAAAAATCACATTAAATTTCCTGGCAAACAAAATCAAAAAAGCAGTCAGTCTCCAGAGTAAAGATTTGCTAGTAGCAACTACTATAGACTTATTGATGGTAAGGCATTTGCAAGTCAGAGGGTAGGAGAAAAATCCAGTAATACAGGGGCCTTCCACCTCAGTGAAACAGAAATTTTCAAGTGGTGTGGGGCAAGTTGAGATATCCCTTCTTAGGTGAAGGATAAGTTGTTGCATCTAGCCCCTCCTACATACCAAAAAAGAGGCACAATGTCTGGCTGGATTTTAGAGACAACATACTCCACATTTGGGTGTGCTACTCCAGCCCATTTACCAAGTGACCTGAAAAGCTGCTAGTTTTGAGTTGGGACTGAAACAAGAGGCGGCTCTGCGACAGGCCCAGGCTGCTATGCAAGCTGCTCTGCCATTTGGGCCTTATGATCCAGCAGATCCAAAGATGTTGGAAGTGTCAGTGGCAAACAGAGATGCTGTCTGGAGCCTTTGGCAGGCCCCTACAGGAGAATCACAATGCAGACCCTTAGGATTTTGAAGTATATCTTGCAGACATCTACTTTCCTTTTGAAGCTTTTGGCCCACTATAGGGCCTTAGTAGAGACCAAACGCTTAACGATGGGCCACCAAGTTACCATGAGACCTGAGTTGCCTATCATGAGGTAGGTGTTGTCTGACCCGCCAACCCATAAAGATGGGCGTGCACAACAGCACTCCTTCATAAAACAGAAGTGGTATGTACAAGATAGGGCTCGAACAGGTCCTGAAAGCACAAGGAAATTACATGAGAAAGTGGCCCAAATGCCATGGCCCCCACTCCTGCCACATTACCTTCTCTTTCCCAGCCCTATGTCATAATCTAGTCTGCAGGGACCTTGATCATCTCTTCCTCCCACAAGATATCACACTGGTCCATTATATTGATGATATCTTGTTGACTGGACCTAGTGAGCAAGAAGAGAGCACTTCAATCCCTACTTCAGCCAGCCAGCTTCTCCTGGGAAATTCATCAAAAACCTTCATCAGAATTCCCACCTTGTGGCCTGCCCTATGGAATTTGGACTTACCCATCACCACAGTCATATGAGACAGTTCTTATAAAAATCTCATAAAATTTACAGATTATCTCTTGTTGGTTCTGTTTCCCTAGATAACCCTAATACAGCTTTGGTCATTAATTTCTATTTTATTACCTGTATGTGCTTTATCCTTCACTGAAAATCATAATTCTTTCCTTGGAAAAAGGCAAAAAAGGCAAATAACTAGTCACAACTGATAACCTGTGCGTTTGAAGTCAGCGCAGAACTTTAACCTCTTCCTGATGCTGCTTTCTGAATGGGAAGGAAAGGCTTTTTTTATATCTTCCATTTGGATCCGCCGTGGCTGATCTGTACTCTTCCAGAAGAGGCGGTAAATGAAAACCTGCCCAATAAACCAAATGTGTTTCATTTGGTAAAGTAAAAGATAAAGGTCCTTATCAAGTTCCCCTCTTCTGCTAAGTCCCAATGTGTTCTGACCTTTCCTGATGTGCCCCCAAATCTACATACCTTTTTAAGTGCACCCTGACCCACTCCCTGGCTCCCCATTCTTACCTGCAGAAAGTCTCGAATATGCGTATTGGCTCTTTTGGAGTTGGGCTCTGGAACTTCAAACAAGGGGCACTGCTGGCCAACCACAAAAATATCCACCAATTCCCGAATATAGTAACCTTGTCTTGTCCGAATGATCAGAAAATCAGTTTCTGGCATCTTATGAAGATAAATTGGGGCACGAAAAAGGTTGTTTTCAAAAGCCTAACAAAATTAAAAACACATAAAAATTAAATACAGAAGGGTCCTAGAAAATTCAATCTCTCATGAGAAAGGAAAATGGAGTTTGTTTGCTCTCTATCCTCACTATGCCATCTAAG
Source organism: Choloepus didactylus (assembly GCF_015220235.1). NCBI lineage: Eukaryota > Metazoa > Chordata > Mammalia > Pilosa > Megalonychidae > Choloepus > Choloepus didactylus. The sequence continues at coordinate 18,901,458 of NC_051335.1, forward strand.
ACCTATCCAGTAATATAAACACATTTTAACATGGACTAGAAAACAGGATTTGATAGGCAATTCCTACCCATTGTCTATCTTTACAAGTCAGTTGTGGAGAACTACAGGATGTGGAGTCTGATGACGCTGGCTCTGCCACTCACTGTATGACTTCAGACAAGTTATTTAACATCTCTAAGATTAATTTTCCCCTTCTATGAAATGGAAATACTTAAAACACCTAATACCTCACAAGACTGTTGCCAAGATTATAAATAAAAATCACTTTATCAACTAACAAGTGATACTGCCCTCAACCCTAGGCTAGCCCCAGACACATAATAGGTGAGGATCAAAACATCTGTTGAAAAAATGAGTAAATTAGTTAAAAAAAAAACAGCAAAATAACAACAAAAAGAATGAGGTAAAAAGTGTGCTAGAGAGGACACACTAAATACCAAGGCTAATACAATCTAAACACAAAGGGAAACACAGAAGACAATGGAACAGAAATATCTGAGCTAGTTTTAAGGAGGAGCCAGATGGGGATCGACCATTACAAGAAGCCTGTGAGTTTAAGGAAAGTCTTCTCAGAACAACAGAAGAGCGGACAGAAAAAGGGTGAATCGTCACTAAATGGGTATGGAAAGAACCACAGGAAAAGAGAGAAAGGGACCTTTAAGAGACTAGAAAACACACCAAAGTTCACAGCAGCATTGTTCCTTATTGCCAAAATGGGCATCAACTGATGAGTGGATAAACAAAATGTGGTATATACATGTGGAATATTATATACATATGGAATATTATGCATATACATATGGAATATTATGCAGCTATAAGAAGGGAAGACCTGATGTGTGCAACAACATGGATGAACCTTGAGGACATTATGTTGAGTGAAATAAGCCTGACACAAAAAGACAAATATATGGTCTCACTAATATGAACTAATCATAATCAATTCTGGGAGTTAAAATCTAGAGTACAGGTTACCAGGAGACAGAAAGAGGGTAGAGAACAGGGAGACGATGCTTAAGGTATACAGAATTTTTGATGAGGTTGATTATAAATGTCTGGAAATGGATACAGGAAGCGTAACACTGTAAGTGTAATTAACAGTGCTAACTGTGAGTATGGTTGGAAGTGGAAGTCTAGGGACATGTGTATCACTAGAGGGAAAGTTATAGGATAAAACATGGGACTTTATAACATGGAGAAACCTGTTGTGGACGACGACTGTGGTTAACTGTATAAACATAAGTAAGTTCTTACATAAACCAGAACAAATGTACGTCACTACCACAAGGTGTTCATGATAGGGTGGCATATGGGGAAAAATAAAACTAATGCAAACTAAGGACTACAGTTAAGAGTAACAAACATTGTAATATTCTTTCATCAACTGTAACATAGGTATTATACCAATACTAAGGTCAACAATAGGGGGGTAACAAAGGGTATGGAATTTTTCTATTTGAAGAAATGAAAATGTTCGCAAATTGATTGTGGTGATGAATGCACAACTCTGTGATTATACCAAGTGCCACCGATTGTACACTTTGGATGGACTGTATGGCGTGTGAATAAAACTTTTTAAAAAATATTAAAAAGAGTCTCCCCCTGAGTACATCTTTGTTGCTCAGATGTGGCTCTCTCTCTTTAACTAAGCCACCTCAGCAGGTGATCTCACTGCCCTCCCTCCTACATGGGACCTGACTCCCAGGGGGGCAAATCTCCCTGGCAATGCAGGATATGACTCCCAGGGATGAATCTGGACCCAGCCTCGTGGGATTGAGAACATCTTGACCAAAAAAGGGATGTGAAATGAAACGAAGTAAAGCTTCAGTGGCTGAGAGATTTCAAATGGAGTAGAGAGGTCACTCTGGTGGACATTCTTATGCACTACATAGATAATACTTTTCAGGTTGTAATGTATTGGAATAGCTAGAAGTAAATACCAGAAAATACCAAACTCCAACCCAGTAGCCCTGACTCTTGAAGATGATTGTATAACAATGTAGCTTACAAGGGGTGACAGTGTGATTGTGAAAACCTTGTGGATCACACTCCCTTTATCCAGTGTATGGATGGATGAGTAGAAAAATGGGGACAAAAACAAAATGAAAAATAGGGTGGGATGGGGGGGATGATTTGGGTGTTTTATTTTTATTTCTTATTCTTATTCTGATTCTTGCTGGTATAACGAAAATGTTCAAAAACAGATTAAGATGATGAATGCACAACTATATGATGGTACTGTGAACAGTTGATTGTACACCATGGATGACTGTATGGTATGTGAATATATTTCAATAAAACTGAATTTAAAAAAATATTAAAGACTGTATCAGAAAGTGGTTTCAAAAGACAAAAAAGCTTCTCCCTGCCAGAGCAGCAGCGGCGGTGGCGTTTGAGTGGAGGAAGATGGCGACTCCGGGTGGTCCCGGGTCCCGCCACCTGTGAGGTGTCCCAAGTGTGGCAAGCGCGGCCTGAAGCGGAGTGCCTCCTCTTCGGCACAGTCCTCTGCTCCCTCACCATCGTCAGCAGCGGAGCGAACCCGAGAGCGTGGAGCGGACTGGGCCAGGTCTTATGCATTCTTCCTGTGATGAAGGTTAAGAATGAATGCTGAGGGGGCAAGATGGCAGACTGGTGAGCTGTATGTTTTAGTTGCTCCTCCAGGAAAGTAGGTAGAAAGCCAGGAACTGCATGGACTGGACAACACAGAGCAATCTGACTTTGGGCATACTTCATACAACACTCATGAAAATGTGGAACTATTGAGATCAGCGAAATCTCCATCATTTCAGCAGACTGAGAGCCTCCCTACACAGCCCAGCAGCCCAGAACCGCCCTGGGGGGGACGGCACTCACCTGTGACAAAGCACAGTCATCCCTCAACAGAGGACCAGGGGGTGCACGGCCTAGAAGAGGGACCCACTTCCAAGTCTCAGGAGCCATACACCAATACCAAGGACTTGTGGGTCACTGACAGAGACAAACTGTGGCAGGGCTGAACAGAAGGATTAGACTATTGCAGCAGCTTTAAAACTCCAGGATCACTAGGGAGATTTGATTGTTAGAGCCACACCCACTCCCTGACTGCCCAGAAACACACCCCATATACAGGACGGGCAACACCAACTACACACGCAAGCTTGCTACACCAATTGGACCCCACAAGACTCACTCCCCCACTCACCACAAAGGCAAAGCAGGGGAGAACTGGCTTGTGGAGAACAGGTGGCTCGTGGACACCACCTGCTGGTTAGAGAAAGTGTACTCCACGAAGCTGTAGATCTCATAAATTAGAGATAAGGACTTCAATTGGTCTACACATCCTAAAACAACCCTATCAAGTTCAGCAAATGCCAAGAGGCCAAAAACAACAGAAAATTATAAAGCATATGAAAAAACCAGATGATATGGATAACCCAAGCCCAAGCACCCAAATCAAAAGATCAGAGGAGACACAGCACCCAGAGCAGCTACTAAAAGAACTAAAGATGAACAATGAGACCATAGTACAGAATACAAAGGATATCAAGAAGACCCTAGAAGAGCATAAAGAAGACATTGCAAGACTAAATAAAAAAATAGATGATCTTATGGAAATTAAAGAAACTGTCGACCAAATGAAAAAGATTCTGGACATTCATAGTGCAAGACTACAGGAAGTTGAACAACGAATCAGTGACCTGGAGGATGACAGAATGGAAAACGAAAGCATTAAAGAAAGAATGGGGAAAAAAATTGAAAAAATCGAAACGCACCTCAGGGATATGATAGATGATATAAAACGTCCTAATATAAGACTCATTGGTGTTCCAGAAGGGGAAGAAAAGAGTAAAGGTCTAGGAAGAGCATTCAAAGAAATTGTTGGGGAAAACTTCCCAAATCTTCTAAACAACATAAATACACAAATCATAAATGCTCAGCAAACTCCAAATAGAATAAATCCAAATAAACCCACTCCGAGACAGATTCTGATCACACTGTCAAACACGGAAGAGAAGGAGCAAGTTCTGAAAGCAGCAAGAGAAAAGCAATTCACCACATACAAAGGAAACAGCATAAGACTAAGTAGTGACTACAAAGCAGCCACCATGGAGGCGAGAAGGCAGTGGCACGATATATTTAAAATTCTGAATGAGAAAAATTTCCAGCCAAGAATACTTTATCCAGCAAAGCTCTCCTTCAAATTTGAGGGGGAGCTTAAATTTTTCACAGACAAACAAATGCTGAGAGAATTTGCTAACAAGAGACCTGCCCTACTGGAGATACTAAAGGGAGCCCTACAGACAGAGAAACAAAGACAGGACAGAGAGACCTGGAGAAAGGTTCAGTCCTAAAGAGATTCGGTATGAGTACAATAAAGGATATTAATAGAGAGACGGGAAAAATATATATAACAAACATAAACCAAAGGATAAGATGGCTGATTCAAGAAATGCCTTCACGGTTATAACGTTGAATGTAAATGGATTAAACTCCCCAATTAAAAGATACAGATTCGCAGAATGGATCAAAAAAAATGAACCATCAACATGTTGCATACAAGAGACTCAACTTAGACACAGGGACACAAAGAAATTGAAAGTGAAAGGATGGAAAAAAATATTTCCTGCAAGCTACAGCCAAAAGAAAGCAGGTGTAGCAATATTAATCTCAGATAAAATAGACTTTAAATGCAGGGATGTTTTGAAAGACAAAGAAGGTCACTACATACTAATAAAAGGGGCAATTCAACAAGAAGAAATAACAATCGTAAATGTCTATGCACCCAATCAAGGTGCCACAAAATACATGAGACAAACACTGGCAAAACTAAAGGAAGCAATTGATGTTTCCACAGTACCTGTGGGAGACTTCAACACATCACTCTCTCCCATAGATAGATCAACCAGACAGAGGACCAATAAGGAAACTGAAAACCTAAACAATCTGATAAATGAATTAGATTTAACAGACATATACAGAACATTACATCCCAAATCACCGGGATACACATATTTTTCCAGTGCTCACGGAACTTTCTCCAGAATAGATCATATGCTGGGACAGAAAACAAGCCTCAGTAAATTTAAAAAGACTGAAATTATTCACAGCACATTCTCTGATCACAATGGAATACAATTAGAAGTCAATTACCATCAGAGACTTAGAAAATTCACAAATACCTGGAGGTTAAACAACACACTCCTAAACAATCAGTGGGTTAAAGAAGAAATAGCAAGAGAAATTGCTATAGAGACGAATGAAAATGAGAACACAACATACCAAAACCTATGGGATGAAGCAAAAGCAGTGCTGAGGGGGAAATTTATAGCACTAAATGTATATATTAAAAAGGAAGAGAGAGCCAAAATCAAACAACTAATGGATTAACTGAAGAAGATAGAAAATGAACAGCAAACCAATCCTAAACCAAGTAGAAGAAAAGAAATAACAAGGATTAAAGCAGAAATAAATGACATAGAGAACAAAAAAACAATAGGATAAATATCACCAAAAGTTGGTTTTTTGAGAAGATCAACAAGATTGACAAGCCCCTAGCTAGACTGACAAAATCAAAAGGAGAGAAGACCCATATAAACAAAATAATGAATGAAAAAGGTGACGTAACTGCAGATCCTGAAGAAATTAAAAAAATTATAAGAGGATACTATGAAAAACTGTATGGCAACAAACTGGATAATGTAGAGGAAATGGACAATTTCCTGGAAACATGTGAACAACCTAGACTGACCAGAGAAGAAATAGAAGACCTCAATCAACCCATCACAAGCAAAGAGATCCAATCAGTCATCAAAAAACTTCCCACAAACAAATGACCAGGGCCAGATGGCTTCACAGGGGAATTCTACCAAACTTTCCAGAAAGAACTGACACCAATCTTACTCAAACTCTTTCAAAACATTGAAGAAAATGGAACACCACCTAACTCATTTTATGAAGCTAACATCAATCGAATACCAAAACCAGGCAAAGATGCTACAAAAAAGGAAAACTACCGGCCAATCTCCCTAATGAATATAGATGCAAAAATCATCAACAAAATACTTGCAAATCAAATCCAAAGACACATTAAAAAAATCATACAGATGACCAAGTGGGGTTCATTCCTGGCTTGCAAGGATGGTTCAACATAAGAAAATCAATCAATGTATTACAACACATTAAAAATTCGAAAGGGAAAAATCAAATGATCATCTCAATAGATGCTGAAAAAGCATTTGACAAAATCCAACATCCCTTTTTGATAAAAACACTTCAGAAGGTAGGAATTGAAGGAAACTTCCTCAATATGATAAAGAGTATATATAAAAAACCCACAGCCAGCATAGTACTCAATGGTGAGAGACTGAAAGCCTTCCCTCTAAGATCAAGAACAAGACAAGGATGTCCGCTGTCACCACTGTTATTCAACATTGTGCTGGAAGTGCTAGCCAGGGCAATCCGGCAAGACAAAGAAATAAAAGGCATCCAAATTGGAAAAGAAGAAATAAAACTGTCATTGTTTGCAGATGATATGATCTTGTATGTGGAAAACCCTGAGAAATCGATGATACAGCTACTAGAGCTAATAAACAAATTTAGCAAAGTAGCGGGATACAAGATTAATGCGCATAAGTCAGTAATGTTTCTATATGCTAGAAATGAACAAACTGAAGAGACACTCAAGAAAAAGATACCGTTTTCAATAGCAACTAAAAAAATCAAGTACCTAGGAATAAACTTAACCAAAGATGTAAAAGACGTATACAAAGAAAACTACGTAACTCTACTAGAAGAAATAGAAATGGACCTTAAAAGATGGAAAAATATTCCATGTTCATGGATAGGAAGGCTAAATGTCATTAAGATGTCAATTCTACCCAAACTCATCTACAGATTCAATGCAATCCCAATCAAAATTCCAACAACCTACTTTGCAGACTTGGAAAAGCTAGTTTTCAAATTTATTTGGAAAGGGAAGATGTCTCGAATTGCTAAAGACACTCTAAAAAAGAAAAACAAAGTGGGAGGACTTACACTTCCTGACTTCGAAGCTTATTATAAAGCCACAGTTGCCAAAACAGCATGGTACTGGCACAAAGATAGACATATAGATCAATGGAATCGAATTGAGAATTCAGAGATAGACCCTCAGATCTATGGCCGACTGATCTTTGATAAGGCCCCCAAAGTCACTGAACTGAGTCATAATGGTCTTTTCAACAAATGGGGCTGGGAGAGTTGGATATCCATATCCAAAAGAATGAAAGAGGACCCCTACCTCACACCCTACACAAAAATTAACTCAAAATGGACCAAAGATCTCAATATAAAAGAAAGTACCATAAAACTCCTAGAAGATAATGTAGGAAAACATCTTCAAGACCTTGTAATAGGCGGCCACTTCCTAGACTTTACACCCAAAGCACAAGCAACAAAAGAGAAAACAGATAAATGGGAACTCCTCAAGCTTAGAAGTTTCTGCACCTCAAAGGAATTTCTCAAAAAGGTAAAGAGGCAGCCAACTCAATGGGAAAAAATTTTTGGAAACCATGTATCTGACAAAAGACTGATATCTTGCATATATAAAGAAATCCTACAACTCAATGACAATAGTACAGACAGCCCAATTATAAAATGGGCAAAAGATATGAAAAGACATTTCTCTGAAGAGGAAATACAAATGGCCAAGAAACACATGAAAAAATGTTCAGCTTCACTAGCTATTAGAGAGATGCAAATTAAGACCACAATGAGATACCATCTAACACCGGTTAGAATGGCTGCCATTAAACAAACAGGAAACTACAAATGCTGGAGGGGATGTGGAGAAATTGGAACTCTTATTCATTGTTGGTGGGACGGTATAATGGTTCAGCCACTCTGGAAGTCAGTCTGGCAGTTCCTTAGAAAACTAGATATAGAGTTACCATTCGATCCAGCGATTGCACTTCTCGGTATATACCCGGAAGATCGGAAAGCAGTGACACGAACAGATATCTGCACGCCAATGTTCATAACAGCATTATTCACAATTGCCAAGAGATGGTGTGCCGGTTTGAATGTATTATGTCCCCCAGAAAAAGCTATATGCTTTGATGCAATCTTGTGGGGCAGACAGAATAGTGGGGATTAAGTTGGAACGTTTGAATTAGGTTGTTTGCATGGAGATGTGCCCCACCCAGCTGTGGGTGGTGACTCTGGTGGGATACTCCCATGGAGGTGTGGCCCCACCCATTCAGGGTGGGCCTTGATCAGTGGAGCCATATAAATACGCTGACTCAGGGACTGAAGAGAGTGCAGGTGGGAGTGATGTTTTTTTTTTTTTTTTTTTTAACATTTTATTTTGAAATAATTTCAACCTTACAGGACAGTTGCAAAAATAATGCAAAACTCATACAGAGAACGCCAATATACACCCACTTTTAACATTTTGCCATCCTTGCCTTATCATACTCTCTATCCATCTGTCTCTGTGTCCGCCCACTCATCTATCTGTCCATCTGTCTATTCTCTAAACATTTTTTTATCATCATTTTATTGAGATATATTCACATACCACGCAGTCATACAAAACAAATCGTACTTTTAATTGTTTACAGTGCCATTACATAATTGTACATTCATCACCTAAATCAAACCCTGACACCTTCATTAGCACACACACAAAAATAACAATAATAATAATTAGCGTGAAAAAGAGCAATTGAAGTAAAAAAGAACACTGGGTACCTTTGTCTGTTTGTTTCCTTCCCCTATTTTTCTACTCATCCATCCATAAACTAGACAAAGTGGAGCGTGGTCCTTATGGCTTTCCCAATCACATTGTCACCCCTCATAAGCTACATTTTTATACAACTGTCTTCGAGATTCATGGGTTCTGGGTTGTAGTTTGATAGTTTCAGGTATCCACCACCAGCTACCCCAATTCTTTAGAACCTAAAAAGGGTTGTCTAAAGTGTGCGTAAGAGTGCCCACCAGAGTGACCTCTTGGCTCCTTTGGGAATCTCTCTGCCACTGAAGCTTATTTCATTTCCTTTCACATCCCCCTTTTGGTCAAGAAGATGTTCTCCGTCCCACGATGCCGGGTCTACATTCCTCCCCGGGAGTCATATTCCACATTGCCAGGGAGATTCACTCCCCTGGGTGTCTGATCCCACGTAGGGGGGAGGGCAGTGATTTCACCTTTCAAGTTGGCTTAGCCAGAGAGAGAGGGCCACATCTGAGCAACAAAGAGGCATTCAGGAGGAGACTCTTAGGCACAAATATAGGGAGGCCTAGCCTCTCCTTTGCAGCAACCGTTTTCCCAAGGGTAAAACTTATGGTAGAGGGCTCAACCCATCAAACCACCAGTCCCCTATGTCTGTGGTCATGTTAGCAACCATGGAGGTGGGGTAGGCAAATACCCCTGCATTCTGGGAGTGATGTTTTGAAGAGGAGCAAGCTTGCTAGAGAGGAACGTCCTGGCAGAAAGCCGTTTTGAGGCCGGAGCTTTGGAGCAGTTGCCAGCTGCCTTCCCAGCTAACAGAGGTTTTCCGGAGACCATTGGCCATCCTCCGGTGAGGGTACCCGATTGCTGATGTGTTACCTTGGACGCTTTGTGGCCTTAAGACTGTAATTGTGTAGTGAAATAAACCCCCGTTTTATAAAAGCCAATCTATCTCTGGTGGTTTGCATTCTGCAGCATTAGCAAACTAGGACAGATGGAAACAATCCAAATGTCCTTCAACAGATGAGTGGATAAATAAAATGTGGTACATACACACGATGGAATACTACACAGCAGTAAGAAGGAACGACCTTGTGAAACATATGACAACATGGATGAACCTTGAAGACATAATGCTGAGCGAAATAAACCAGGCATAGAAAGAGAAATATTATATGCTACCACTAATGTGAACTTTGAAAAATGTAAAACGAATGGTTTACAATGTAGAATGTAGGGGAACTAGCAATAGAGAGCAATTAAGGAAGGGGAAACAGTAATCCAAGAAGAACAGATATGCTATTTAGCGTTCTGGGGATGCCCAGGAATGATTATGGTCTGTTAATTTCTGATGGATATAGTAGGAACAAGTTCACAGAAATGTTGCTATATTATGTAACTTTCTTGGGGTAAAGTAGGAACAGGTTGGAAGTAAAGCAGTTATCTTAGGTTAGTTGTCTTTTTCTTACTCCCATGTTATGGTCTCTTTGAAATGTTCTTTTACTGTATGTTTTTCTTTTTTGTTTTTTTGTTCGTTTTTTTAAATTTTTTTCCATACAGTTGATTTAAAAAGGAAGAAAAGGTTAAAAAAAAAGGGAAGGGGAAAAAAGGAAAAAAATATGTAGTGCCCCCTTGAGGAGCCTGTGGAGAATGCAGGGGTATTGGCCTACCCCACCTCAATGGTTGCTAACATGACCACAGACATAGGGAACTGGTGGTTTGATGGGTTGAGCCCTCTACCATAGGTTTTACCCTTGGGAAGACAGTTGCTGCAAAGGAGAGGCTAGGCCTCCCTATAATTGTGCCTAAGAGCCTCCTCCCGAATGCCTCTTTGTTGCTCAGATGTGGCCCTCTCTCTCTAGCTAAGCCAACTTGAAAGGTGAAATCACTGCCCTGCCCCCCTACGTGGGATCAGACACCCAGGGGAGTGAATCTCCCTGGCAACGTGGAATATGACTCCCGGGGAGGAATGTAGACCAAGCATCGTGGGAAGGAGAACATCTTCTTGACCAAAAGGGGGGTGTGAAAGGAAATGAAATAAGCTTCAGTAGCAGAGAGATTCCAAAAGGAGCCGAGAGGTCACTCTGGTGGGCACTCTTACGCACAATGTAGACAACCCTTTGTATGTTCTGAAGAATTGGGGTAGCTGGTGGTAGATACCTGAAACTATCAAACTAGAACCCAGAACCCATGAATCTCGAAGACAATTGTATAAAAATGTAGTTTATGAGGGGTGACAAGGGGATTGGGAAAACCATAAGGACCACACTCCCCTTTGTCTAGTTTATGGATGGATGAGTAGAAAAATAGGGGAAGGAAACGGACAAACAGACAGACAAAGGTACCCAGTGTTCTTTTTTACTTCAATTGCTCATTTTTACTTTAATTATTATTCTTGTTATTTTTGTGTGTGTGCTAATGAAGGTGTCAGGGATTGATTTATGTGATGAATGTACAACTACGTAATGGTACTGCGAACAATCGAATGTATGATTTGTTTTGTATGACTGCATGATATGTGAATATATCTCAATAAAATGAAGATTGGAAAAAAAGAAAAAGACAAAAAAAAAAAGAGACACTACAAAAATAACCACACCATAGGAGACAGATTGGTAGAAAAACTCAAAAGAAAGTTACAGGGAGAGGAATGCCAAGAATAGTATAAAAACGATGCTCAAAATCTGATGGGAAATGGACTACAGATGTAAAGGAAAAGGAAAAAAACAGGCTTTGCAGATGCTTTAGGAGAATAAGCAATAGGGATAGTAAAATAAACTAGATATAAGAATAGGGAAAATGGTTAAGATTTCCATGAGAAATGACAGGAGAAAAGACAATATAGCAGAGTGCTAGAGATTTCCCCACATCGTTGGTGGATCTCTGTAATTACCCTTAATAAAATATGTAGAAGCTAAGTTACAGGAGGGCTCCTCTACACCCATGAGAATAAAGAAGGAAAGACAAGCATCTCACTATGACTGGGTACTGTAGATGGCACAGTTCAGATGTGGTTCAATACTCAAAAATGATCACGACTCTTCAACAAATGGTGCTGGAAAAAACTGATTTCCTCATGTAAAAGAATGAAAGTGGACCCCAACACACACCATATAAAATAATCAACTCAAAATAGATCAACAACCTAAAAAGAAGAGGTAATGGTAGAGAATTCAGGGGTGTTGGGCTTCCCCACCTCAATGATTGCTGAGGTGCTCAGAGACATAGGAGACTGATGGTTTGATGGGCTGAGCCCTCTACCATAGGACTTGCCCTTGGGAAGACTGTTGCTGCAAAGGAGAGGCTAGGCCTGCCTATAATCGTGCCTAAGAGCCTCCTCCTGAAAGCCTCTTTGTTGCTCAGATGTGGCCCTCTCTCTCTAGCTAAGCCAACTCGGCAGGTAAAATCACTGCCCTCCCCAGTACATGGGATCTGACACCCAGGGGAGTGAATCCCCCTGGCAACATGGAATGACTCCTGGGGAGGAATCTAGACCCGGCATCGTGGGATGGAGAACATCTTCTTGCCAAAAGGGGGATGTGAAAGGAAATAAATAAGTTTCAGTGGCGGAGAGTTTCCAAAAGGAGCTGAGCGATCACTCTGATGGGCACTCTTACACACAATATAGACAACCCTTTTTAGGTTCTAATGAATTGGACTAGCTAGCAGTAAATACCTGAAACTATCAAACTACAACGCGGAACCCATGAATCTTGAAGACAACTGTATGAAAATGTAGCTTATGAGGGTTGACAATGTGATTGGGAAAGCCATATGGATCACACTCCCCTTTGTCCAGTGTATGGATGAATGAACAGAAAAATGGGGGAAAAAAAAGGCACCTAGAGTTCTTTTTTATTTTGATTGTTCTTTTTCAGTTTAATTTTTAATCTTATGATTTTTGTGTGTGTGGTAATGAAAATGTTCAAAAATTAATTTTGGTGATGAATACACTATATAATGGTACTGTGAACAACTGAATGTATGCTTTGTATGTCTGCATGGTATGTGAATGTATCTCAATAAAAATGAATTTTAAAAAATAGAAGAGCTAAAACTTTAAATCTCTTTGAGGAAAACATAGGGAAATATCTGCAGGACATTATACTAGGCAATGGATTCTTAGACATTATACCAAAAGCACAAGCCAGAAGAGAAAAAACAGATAAACTGGACTTCATCAAAATGTAAAACTTTTGTGCATCTAAGGACATTATCAAGAAAATGAAAAGACAACCAACAGAATTGGAGAAAATATTTGGGAACTATATATTTGATAAGGGTTTAATATCTAGACTATTATACAGAATTCCTGCAACTCAACAGCAGGCAAACCCCCAATTAAAAAATAGTAAAGGACTCGAATAGTTGTTTCTCCAAAGAAGATATACAAATGGTCAATTAGCACATGAAAAGATGCTCAACATCACTAGCCATTACGGAAATGACAATCAAAACCACCATGAGCCACTAAAATGGCTATTACTAAATAAATATATAAATAAATATTAAGTGCAGGAGAAGATGCAGAGAAATAGGAACCCTTGTACACTATTGGGGGGGGGGATGTAAAATGGTGCAGCCGCTGTAGTAAATGGTTTGGTGATTCTTCCAAAAGTTAAACACAGACTTACCATATGACCTGGCAATCCCACTTCTAGTTATATACCTAAAGAATTTGAAAGCAGGGACTCAAATATGTATACATTGATGTTCATAGCAACATTATTCACAAGAGCCAAAATGTGGAAGCAACCCAACTCTTCATCAGTAGATGAACGGATAAACAAAATGTGGTATATACATAATGGAGTATCACTCAGCCTTGAGAAGTAATGAAGTTTTGATACATGCCACTACATGGATGAACCTTGAAGACATCACACTGAGTGAAAGAAGTTAGACACAAAGAGACAATTATGATTGCACTTACATGAAATAGCTAAAACAGGCAAACTCACAGAGACAGAAAGTAGAATACAGGTTATGGGAGGTGGGGATGGAGAGTTAATGCATAATGGGTGATCGGTATATCGTGTCTGTGGTAATGTTCTGATAATGGATGGTGGTGAGGGTAGGACAACATTGTGAATGTGATTAATCCCACTGAAAGGCATGCTTGGGAGTTAGTGAGATGGTGAAGTTTATGTCATATGTATCTACAATTAAAAAAAAAAAAGAGCAATTGACAACATAATGACATTTACATACAATTCATGATCCGGGACTAGATCTAATAAAGGAGTAGAAAAGGCCCAAAAGGACATTATTGGGACATGTGGAAAAAAACTGGAATACAGACCGTGAGCTTTACAGCAATGTTAAAGTTACTGAACTTGACAAGTATACTTAAGGTGGTTACATAAGTAAATATCCTTGTTGTTAGGAAATGTAGATGGAAGTATTATGAGTTCAAGGAGTATGATGTATACAACCTACTCTCAAATGTGCAGAAAATTGATAGAGACAGTTAGATACACTGATGGACGGACTGACAGACAAATGGATAGACAGAATGACAGTAAAATGTTAGATCTGGGTATTGGGGGAAGGGTTATTGGAGTTCTCTGCAGGGGTCTGTATTCTTTCAAAACTGTCCTGTAAATTTGAAGTTATTTCAAAATAAAGTTTAAGGGAAAAAAACACAACTAATATGATTAAAACATACCATTTTATCCATATACATACGACCTGAAGATTCATAAATTAACTATAGTAAATTATTAATCCCAGGTTGACTTCCCTATGCCACCCAGGTTATTTCTGGGCTTCTTATCAGCGTGTATTTTCTAAAAAAAAAAAAAAAAACTATTTAAAACTTAGCCTAAGAATAACACATTTAGGAGACAGTTTTAAGGAAAAAAATTGATCGTAGAAGTTTGGAAATGAATAGTGGTGATGGCAGCACATTATTGTGAATGTAACTAACAGCACTGAAATATGTATGTGAATATGGTTGAAAGGGGAAGTTCTGGGTTGTGCATGTTACTAGAATGAAAGAAGACAAAACATGGGACTGTATAACACAGTGAATCCTGTTACGGATGATGGACTGGGGTTAATAGTACAAGTATTAAGAATGTTCTCTGGTGAATTATAACAAATGTATGACACTAATACAAAGTGTTAATAATAGGGTGGCTTATGGGAAAAAAATACACCTAATGTAAAACTATGGACTACAGTTACCAGTACTACTTTAATATTCTTTCAATTGTAACAAAGATACCAAACTAATACAAAGTGTCAACAATGCTGCAGGTTAAATGGGAATGCTGCATTTTCTACATGACTTTTTGGTAAACCTACAACTTCTCTAATTAAAAATAAACAACAATTTGTAAAAAACCATTACATTACATGAAAAAAACCAGACACAAAGTACTACATATTGTATGATTCCATACATATAAAATGTAAATATAAATACATCTATAGAGGCAGAAATAGATTAGTGGTTATTAGGGCTGGGGAAGGTTAGAGAGATTAAGAGGTGACTGCTAAGTGGTATGGGGTCTTTTTTTTGGAGTAATGAAAATGTTCCAAAATTGATTGTGGTGATGAATGTACAATCCTGTGAATACACTAAAAGCCATTATTACACACTTTGGACTGACTGTATGGTATGTGAATGTATCTTAATAAACCTGTAAAAAAACCATTTCAAATACAGCTATGATCATTTTGGATTAAACTGATCTTCCCCATACTTACATCTGAACAGAATCTCATTCAACTATAACTGGTTCTTTCTGGACTGACTAGCTCAGTATCCATCAATTTCCTCAGGAGTTATAACCAGAAAGAATTCCTCACCTGCAGTAATTGTCCAGGATGCAGAGAGCCCAGGAAGGGAGACGTATGGCAGTAAACAGTTTCTCCATATTTACAATCTGGGGCTCCAGGATCCTTTCCAGGTTTCTATGAGGAACAGAGCAGACCCAGTTACTATCACAGAATATAATCAATAAACCTACACAAAATATTCCATGAGCATAGACAGCACTTTACTAATACCACTAACTACAAGAAAAGATACCATTCCTTTCTCCCAAGAAACTTATGAGTAAAAAAATAAAAGCAAAATACACGTTCACAGATTATTGCTGGATAGCTAACTAGTTATATTAAAGATTTTCTGAGCAGCAACTCACCCGTTTATAGTAGTTTTTAATCTTGGTTGCCATGCCAACCTGCATCATTAAGGGTCCATTTTCCTCACTGTATTCCGCAAGAATGAGATCTCCATCTTTGCCTGTGAGGTCCTGAGGTGTGCGCATAAAAAACATCTCTCCACCACCTGAAGCTTGCTCTCTCATCTGCTCAAGATAGAGAACCCAGACCAGTTTGTCAGGGCAATAACAACAAACACTTAGGCCCTTCGTTCTGAGACAAACACACCAAAAAAAGCTTTTACCATGTTTTATACAATTTCAGACATATACCAAACTTAAAAGAATATTACTATGAATATACCTACTAGATATAACTTTCTACTTCACATATTTGTTTTATCTATATCTATAAATTTTGCTAAACTATTTTTGAATATTGCAGTCATCATGACAATTCACTCCTATTTTAGCATGTATTTCCTAAGAATAAGGACATTTCCGCAAATAGTAACATTATAGTATCTGAAAAAATAACTACTAATTCCCAAATGTCATCTAACAACCAACCCCAATTTATACCCCAGTATCTTTTATAGCTGTTTTTTCTCTAACCAGGATTCAATCATACCTTGGCCTTCTTTTTGATATGCTTTAGCAAGGGCTGGACTGAGTGGGGACCTGGCTGAGATAGTGCCCCAAAAGAGTACTTTTTCAGAGGTGGGCGATGGAACTGCCGAAGTTTGATGGGTCCCATGTGCGTGGGAAAGAAAGGCTGCCGCAATTCCACAGCAGGAATTGAGTGCTGAAACAGGAAATACAAGGGTTCAAATTAAATACTACCTCCAACCTAGGCAAGATTTACCCATATGCTCCACCAGAACAAAGCAGTGAGCTCCCACACACCACAGAAAAGGTGGTACTTTTACCTGGATAATATTCCCTCCAAAGGTGCCCCGAAGACCCTGTTGTTTGGGGTAGTAAAACTCATCATTGGAGAGATTCCATGGATCTTTCACCTCTGGCTGAGACATGTTCTAATGATAGATCACCAAATAAGCCATATTCAGACTACCTTCTCCATTAATTTTTTTGTTCTCCTGAACACCAAACCCCCTTTCCCTTCACAGACCTGCTGTGGTTCCTCCTTGATGACTCCTGTTTTCCCTAAGAGAATTTGACTCTTCTTCAGAGATGACTCCTCCTTACTCTCCTTGGAGGGGGAGTTAGAGGTAGCCTCTTCCTTCTCATCAGAAATTTCTGAGGATAAAACAAAAGTCACTCTGGAGTTACCATCCCTGCAAATCATCTTTCCTACTGATACCTTTGCAGGTCCTAATTAGCTCTCTCATCCCACTCCAGACTACAGACTACTTCTATTCCACGATTCACTTAAACGGAATCAACTAGACTCCTGACGCATCTCAAAAGTGCTACTTACCCACACTCTTACATTAATGAGTTTTCCCTAAACAATCTAAAAATCCAGAAGCTGACAGCCACAAGTTTGTTCTCTCAAACTGCCACCTGGAAGCTTCTAATCTTGTCCTTCAACCCTTCTTTTTTCCTCCTGCCCCTTGACATTAGCAACAAGCTAACTGTCAAGGATGAAGAGGAACACTGGCCTCTGCCAGTACCATACCCAAAATGAGATTCTCATCATTGGGATCAAGTGTCAAAACAGGAGGCTCCAACAGCCGGGGCATGGACTGAGCATCCCAAATGATATTATCCTCCCAGTGTCCATACACCAGCTCCTCATTGTCAATGGCAAAAATGGAGTACCAAGGTTTGTCATCATCCAGGGCAGCTGCAAAACCTAGTCAAAACAGAGGGAGGGAAGACTCAATAACAAACAAAACATTTGTGCCCCCTTCAATCATGATTCTAGGTAAGGGGAAAAGGAGCAGATGTTAGAAGCACTTAAGCGGCTACTGAAAAGGAAATCTACTGGACACGATGTATTTCTCACTTTGAAAAAAAGCTGCCAACAAAAATGTTCGTTGCAATATTTTCTTTATAATAGTCAAAATTGTAACAGTCTAAATGTAACAATAAGGGATTGGTTAAATAAATTAAGGTAATAAATATGGAAAAATATGGTAACAATAAATGGTAGTAAAATATATTAACAAATACAACAGTAATTGGTAAATAAATAAAATATTAAATGCCTGTAAGAAAACTATGCAACCAATACAGTCTTTAGAAAGAATAAAGGGAAAAATAACTATTTCTTGGCTATAAAAAACTTCTACATACATTTTTGTTTTTCCTAATTATAAAAGTAATCCAGGTTGATGGAAATTTAGAAAATACAGAAAGATACAAAGAAAACTGAAGCTGCCTGTGATCTTACAACCCAGAAATAACCACTGTGAACCCTTTAGTATATTCCTTTCTATGTTTATACAGTCTGCTTATTTTTCCATTTACACAAAAGGGATATCGAATATGCCATTTCATATCCTGTTTTTTTCTCATTTAAAATGAGTCTCCCATGTCAATATACATTTTTAAGAACTTTCAATGATGTAGAAAAATATTTGGTAAGGGAAAAGCACAGTATACAAAACTGTATATATAAAAATGAGCTCAACTACACATACACAAAGACAGACTGTAAGGAAATACACCAAAAAGTGAACAGTTTATAATCCCTGGATAGTAGGATTACAGGAATTTTTTTTTAACACTGTACTCTAGTTTCAAAGGGTTCTACATTAAGCATGGCTTACCTTTTTTTTAAACCTATTTAAGGTGAGAAAAAGCAAACTCTAGAATGACAAAGACAAAGGGGCTTTGAAAACGGAAGTAGGCTACAAAGCATTGTTATAGTTCAGAAAGCTCTTTTAACTTCAAAGTAGCTTTCAAATTTTTCTAATGAGAAACCAGAGTCCATCCTACCTAATTAAAAGGGCAAAAAAAAATTCACTACAGACTAGAATCAGGGCTCCAATACAGAACACTTCACTGTCCCTCAGCAGCCCAAAAGATCACAGCTAAGCCCACTTAGGGTGATTGAGATGAAGGGTAGTGTGCTGGACACAGCTGGCATGGAGGCCCACCTTGTTGAACATTGTAAGCCATGGCATTCCTAGTCATGCTGGAAGGAAGCCAGCCTGCCAGGCTTGCACGCTGAGGTTTTGTCCCTTTGTGTTTGACATCCTCCCCATCCCAGATGATATCATCCTCCCAATGTAGCTGTGTCACCATCAGGAAGTTTTCATCAGCCAAAAGATCAGTGCCATTGCTTTCCTTAAGCTTTCTAAAGTCCTGCAGAAGTAGGGAGGGAAAAACAAATCACTGGTGAACGTTTCCACTCCAAATCCCACATCAGAGATACGCTATAAGCAGTCCTTGACTTGAGAGAAGATCCTGACAGTGGAGGAGTAGCTGCCTCCTCCCACTCCTGGTCTGGCACAGCACTCATTTCACAAACAGAATCCTTATAATAGGGCCCTAGTTGCTAGAGTGACAGAGCATACCAAGCAAAAACTTTAGACACCTAAAATTCCCCCCCTAAGAAACCCTACCCAGTATCTCCCCAATTGAAAAGTAGACGAAGTGAATCTGATAGGGCCCTGGACACATGGATTTCTTTCTTACATCCCAGTGATGCTCACCTCCATCACTTTACATTTCATCACAGGTTCATGTTCTGTCTTTCTCAATTTGAAGCCATAATCAAATCCAGTGCCATCTTCAGGGACACCCAGCATATCGTACCACAGTCGTGCAGGTCCATAACGCCACTCAGCCACTCTTGGTTTGTTATCTGTCACTTTATCTGTATCTCCAGCTGACTGGGAAAACTTGGACTCCACTGGAGCCATCATTGTAATCTGTAAGAGAAAAGAAGTAGAAAGAGGGGGACTTCCTAATCCCAATATCCTAAGGCCACAGTGAGTTAACAGTCAGGAGGGGAACTCAGTAAAGCCACAAGGATGATTTTTTCAACAGGAGTTAGACAGTAAAGCACCTATCATTCAAACCTTCCTATTCAACAGTATATCACCATCTGCATCCCTCCACCCCAAATAGTTTTCTATTACCATAGGGTAGGGGGAGCCACTGTGATCAAACTCCTGACTAGTCATTGATAATCAGGACCCTGCCTGCTAAAAGTGCTACTGCAATTTAGACATAAATTAGGGAGAACTCTTTCGTTCCCCTCCTAGGACTTAATCCCAGTCTTTATTTTTGCTTACTTCATCATCAGAGAGACACTGCTCTGGAGGTGGTGGCGGAGCATAGTCATAGTTCCACAAAGACTTCTGGCTGACTTTTGATTCTACTGAGCACTCCACCTCCTGGATTTGCTCTTCCTTTATCAGCTCACGGTGCTTCTTTTTCCTCTTTCTCCAAGCACTCCGCCAAACAGATGGGACATTCTTCCCTGGTCCAAACAGACGTAGGAAACGTAACACCTAGAATACAGAACATGTTACTATGTGAGAGACTCAGTGTCAGAAAGGAAAAGAGTAGCACCCAAGCCTGGAAACTCCCTTGAGGATCTATTGAATTTAGGAGAGAGATTAAAGGAGTGCAGAACTCAGATTAATAAAATCTACCAAGGATGTAAAGAAGTGCCCCTCAATAAATCTGAACTAGTTCTTTTAAGACAGGACAATTTCTAACAAAAACAGTATGAATCACACTTAACATCAATGTATAATACAACTTTAAAAAAAGACCTAACACAGTATGAAGAGCTCCTATAGTGATTATGTCACTGAAAAAGGAAAACCCTCAGATCTTATCCAATCTATACTCAGCATCTCACAAAAGAACTCAGTATTTGGAAGAAATCAGCAGTTTGCAAGGTGAGCATTCTCCACAGAAAATACCTTGCCGGGCCGAAATTCTGGGAAAAGTTCTGTGACGCTCGGCAAAAGCTTGGTGGCATCATGCTGCATAATCCCGGCTAATGGTAGGGTCAGCTTTCCATCCTTGGATTCTGCCTGTGCTGCTTCCTGAGGTCCCATCTCAGATTCTGAGTCAAAGGAACTACTGAAGTCCACTTGCTCTGAGGCCAAAGAGGAAGGGGCAATGACAGAGGGCAAGATGATGCCTTCTCCATCCTCAGACACTGCAACAAGGAAAGAAACCCCTTTGGCATGTAACTGTGAGCATTATTTCCTCCAATTCACCCAACACTCATTTTAGGCTATTTGCATGGCTCAATGGCAGGGGATATAGTCCCAGGCACCAGGATTACTACTATGCAACCCAGAAAACTCATTCCAACTCAGTTATCTCCCACCATCCCCAACTCACCTTGTACCTGGTACCCTAGGGTTGTGATGAAAGAAAACAAACACTATTACTATATTTACTAATTTCTCTAAGTTTAATAGGTTAAAGGAATATGACTAACAGCAAAATCATATAATACTTTATACCAGTCAGGCCCTATCATATCCATTTCATGGAATCATAAGCTGGAGGATTTTTTTTAGCCCACAGGATAATAAAAATTGTTTAGCATAAACTAAGACCTAAAACATAAAGTTAACAAATGATATACAGCCTGCAGACTAAAAAAGAAATGGCTTAAAACTACAGTTAACTACATCCATAAATACAAGAGACCAAAAACACTGCTCTTCCCCAATCTTCTAGCCTAGGATAAGATTGTTGGAGGCATAGGGACAGGTGAGGTGAGATGATGACTGAAGAATTTAACAGTCTTTGAAATCTCTATATGTCTGAGAGTTGACTCTATATAACATATTCTAGGGTACCTTTTCCATTTAACCATTTCTTTTAAAGAGAGCCATCTAAACAGGTAGTTTCCAACTAACAGTATGCAGATCAGCTGCATCAGAAATTACTTGGGGAGCTCTTTAAGATTCTTGGGCTCTATCCCAAACTTTCTGAATCACTCCTTCCAAGGATGGGAGTCAGAAATCTGTATTTTTTTAAAGACTCAAGGGGCTTTTGATGGGCAGATTGGGGAACCACCAATCTTATTTTTCTTAAGCACAAATGAAAATACTGTTACCAAATGTTTTTAAAGTAAAACTG
Organism: Choloepus didactylus; assembly: GCF_015220235.1. Lineage (NCBI taxonomy): Eukaryota > Metazoa > Chordata > Mammalia > Pilosa > Megalonychidae > Choloepus > Choloepus didactylus. Next base: position 18,923,286 of record NC_051335.1, read on the forward strand.
CCTTTTAATACTAAAATTTAAAGATTACATGAATCACTTCTAGATGTTTCCTCCTTTCCTGGCAGCTTAATTTTGTTTAATAGCCCCGTATGTGTATGCCAAAGTCTGGACTTATGAAAGAAAACTTGCTCCCCAGACAAAAGCAGGCAGTCCCTACTTACCACCAGCAATGACATCCTGGTCCTTATCCTTCTTCACTGGTACTGGGGATGGAGGTGGGGGTGGCATCAACTTGCAGTCAATGTCTTCACAATCAGCATCATAATCATCATCATCATAATCTAGTAAAACCAAGAAGGTGATCTCAATATCCAAATAGTCAGACAACAAAAAATTCCTGCCAGTCAAGAATGTAAAGCACCACATGAAGCGCTATGCAGATTCTTTAAGAACACACAGGAGATGCAGCTCTGCCTTCAGACAGAGATGACATCACAGCATAGCCAAATGCCATAACAACTATCTATAGTATCACTACAGGAATGTAGGGAGCTCACAAGAGCTGTTTGAAATTTTTTGCTCCTTCTCCTGATCAAATTGTTCTGGTTTTTATTTTCACCCTCTCGATATCAAAAATTTATTATTCCTCTGTCAGTTTTTTATAAAACTGGACTGTCTCGTCACATAATGATTGTGCTTTTAAGTTCTTTCTTGGGTTTGTTATTTTATTAACTTGCCTTAATGAGGAGACCAGACCGTATTTTCATTGGTAGAAAATCAGTGTAGAAAAGTCTGGGCTCGTTTTACAATGATAACTTATTTTTTTAAATCAGTATAAATGTAAGCCTACAAGAGCAACCCTAAACAATCACAATTCAACCATACTACATAAAAGACTATATTTTTGTCAAGGATTTATCTCCAAAAGATTATCAATGTTTTCATTTCCTGATGGAAATGTTAAGGTGAGTTTAATTCTTCATTCTGTCTGACAATTGAACATTTACGGTGCATAAGTTGCTGTATGTTTGAGTTTGTTTTTATGTCTAAGATCATCTTGTGAGATGATTTGCTCATCCCTTAATACAGTTCTGTGCAAAAAGATTAAAATTATGTAATTTTTGTGGAAATAATCAGTTATAGTATTTTGAAGGGATGAAATGACATCTTTGTTTATAGGAGAACATTTGTAAATAAAGTTGAATTTCCAAGTCTTAAAAAAAAAAAAAAAAAACTGGACTGTCTTGCTTCTCACCTTCCAAGCTTTGATGCTTTTTCTGTCTCCCTTCTGCAATGTGCTATTCTTTCCACTGCCCTTTAACCATCACTCAGTTACTTGGTTCTGAACACTGTGCTATTATTCTCCTCTACTCTCCACTCCCTTTCTCAACAATCACCTTTACCCAGATTAACTCCAACTCTGTATTCTTGCTCTTACTTATCACCCTCTCTGTAATTCCACTGCAACTTCTGCTGCCTAAAGAACCTTTCCACTCAGATATTCAACAACTGTTTTTATTACATCATACTGAAATAACCTTCACATCTTTTAAATTCTCTTTTGTTACTATACCACCTCCAACCTCATTTTCTCAGCTCGTCACTTTAGTCTCTTGTCCCCTTCAACCTCTTAACCTCCAACACACCTTTTCCAATCAATCATTAATGACAGTAATTAAAAAAAACTCCATTTATTGAGCTCCCATTATGTGTCAGGCATCTGTAATTATTTTATCTATAACCCCCCCATAATACTGTAAAGTAGGAATTATTCTGACATAAAAATCTTAAGTGACTTAGTGTCATACAGCTTTAACTAGCAAAATCCGAATTCAAACCTGATTTAACACCAAAGCCTGTACTCTTTCCAACACACTTCCTCACTCACCAAGTCTTTTTGATGCTTTTTCAGCTACTTTCAAGGCTCAAAGTTTGACCGTACCTTTAATTTTCCATAATTGTCACCTTACTCCAGACCTTAATAACTTTACAATTAGTCTGCTAAAACAGTCTTCAAGTTAGTCTGCCACTTCTCTCTTTTCTAATCAAAACCTCACAACAACCAGCATCACTTTTCTACAGTATCAATTAGGAAGAAAAGGTAACTAAAATTTACTGAATGCCTACCATGACCCAGGAACTGTACTATGCAGGTGCTTTCACATCACGTAATAATGAACTTAAATTCTCATAAAAGCCCTATTAATTAGGTTAGGTATCATCACTTTTATTGCAGACAAGAAAACTGAGGGATTATTACAAATGAGAAATCCAAGTCTTAAGAGATTAAGCAATTTCCCCACAATCACACTAAATATGGAGCTGGGATTTGAATCTTCAACCTTCTGAACCCAGGACTTTCTGATTTCAAAGTCCATTTTATTTTCACTATACCACCTTGCCTCTTACTCAACAATCTATGTTGATTTATAATTTTTAAGGACATCAAATATCAAATAATGCATAAATAAATTGCTCCCTTATCTAAGTATCCCTGATTCTTGCTATTTGGCAATATGCTTTCCACTCCTTCCAAGCAAACTGGCTGGCCAATTCCCCCACACTACTTGCTTATTTCTATCTTCAAACCTTTAGACAAGCCATGTTTCCAAACCAAAATGCCCTGCTGCTTCCTCTCCAATAAACTTTGTCTCTCATCTCTTTTAAAAGTTTGCTCAAAATTTATCTCCATGAAGTCCTTCCTAATGAACTGCACCCACTTCCAACAGTTCCCAAGAACCCTTGCAAATCAAGCCTTGTGAAGGGCCAATGCAAGGAAAGGGGAAAGCTAAGGGCATAAATGAAAGCACCCCCAAAAGACAACAAAACCTGGACATTAGCATCCCAAAGTACTGAGACTATCGAAAGCAGCATACTCCTTTTCCAGGAAGTCATCTCATAAAATCCAACCAGGAAGCCCCCATCCATCCACTTCTTTACCATCCCACCACCCCTTGTGTCAAGACAAGGAACCCGAACCTCAATAAGTACATCTTCCACTGAAAATTAGAGTTGCCACCACCTCCCCGTAGTCTTTGGGTACTTTAAAATATTAGCTAAGCTATTTGACTAAGTTATTCTGGCAGCACCTCAACACTAAATATAACATTTTATACAGAAACATGAGCCTGTAGTTGGTTTATGCCTTCTGATGAATAATTATATTTTGCATTTGTTTATGCCACCTTCCCAAAATGATAACAAAATCCTTGAAGGTGGGGTCTATATCTTCTATTTTTCTTAGGTGACTTCTTGTGTACATGGTACAGTTCATTCTCTTTGTATAAGATACACCCAAACCTATTAACTGGCCCTAAGAAGTCTAAGTTCAAGTATTTACCACAGTTCTGTCAACATTTCTCAGCAGCCTGAAATCTACTTCAAAGAAGAGGCAGCCAATAAGCAATGAGGAAATTCACATAAATGTTTCAAGCAGTGATGAGAGGTAGTGTAGGGTAGTGGAAAGATATGAACTATGACCATGCTCTATACTCTATGCACCAGACCACTAAATTCTGAGCTCCCTGAGATCAGAGAATGGATTTCATTATCTTTGTACTATATTGTTTAGCACAGTATAATTTATAGCACATAACTGGTGCTCAATGTCTAACAAACTGAATTATGAATTAATCATGGTCTGCCATCAGCTAACCACAGAACTTTTGATAAAGTCTTATCAAAACTTATTAAAGTTATCTAAAGTTCAAGTCTTCCTCATTTATGAGAAGGTAAAAAATAAATGACCACTAAAATCCCTTCCAGCTTTGACACTTTGATTCTATAAGAAAGCACCTTATTCTGGGGAGAAAAGCCTATGCTGAGAGCAAGCATTGAGTGTATCGCGTCAGCATCCAGCGAGTGGGATGATTAAGAGAATTTGAGCCAATAAGCATGTGGCTCATTTACATATGATATTGCATACTTAATCCTTCTTGGACTATAAACTCCTTGAGGGCAAAGACTGACTTTCTTTCATAGTTTCTAACCACTTTTTTTTCAAAGTCTCTAACTTTTAATAGCATATACAACACTGCCAAGAACCCTGCGATACTCAAATAAGAGGTGATAAGGAGAAAAGCATTATCATCCTTATGCGGCATTCCCCAAGAATTTAGAACTGAACAGTATAAGGCATAAAAGCCTGAATTTGAGGAGACTGCACTACAACACAAAAGATACAGCAGCAGCTACTTGGAACTGAGCTGACAAAAGAAGAGAAGCAGAGCAAAGGCATAAAGAGCAGGAACAATGACAGTAAGGAGACATGGAAACCAGAGCCAAAACTGGACTACACAGCAGGAAAATGCCCTGGAATCCTGTACTGAGGGCACCAAAGAATCACCTGAGCAGCAAAGGGGTTGCAAGCTCCCCACTGTTTGCTGGTATCTTCGGCTTTCATCTTCTGCTACCTCACTGATGTCTGAATAGTCTACAGCATCTTCTGTACTCCGAATCCATCCTAGAAGTAAAAAAAAAAAAAGAAAAAAAAAAGAGGGAAACTCAACACTGGGCAAGTAACTCTCCCTCCCTCCAGTAATAACCATCAAAAAGCACATTTAGAGTTAAGCGGCTAGCCTCCTCCCCCGCCTTACTCCCCATGACCCAGACTTCACCTTCATCATTTACCAGAGCACCGTCAGTCCCAGTCAGTTCTTCATTTGCCGTGAGTTCAGTGATCAGGCTGCCCAGACCCAAAGCCCCCAAGCCTGCCAAGTGCTTCTTACACTCCTGAAAAAGGGACAGCACCAGAGTCGAAGATAACGACTAAACCTAAGCGTCCCACACCACAAGGCATATTTCCCCTGGTCCACAACAAAACCATAAATCTATACGAAAAATGAGTTGGCAGTGCGCTGAAAGGAGCATTACATTCAAGAGCCAGAAAGTAGATTTTCCACTAACCTTCACAGTGATCAGATCTCTATTAAAGTATCATGCCCAATTTCAGGTGACACATGTTAAAAGTAACTAAAGAAAACACTATCCAAAGAACCACCACGGAGACTAAACGAATAGAACAGTAGTTCTCTGATCAAAGATTAAGGCAATCAAGGTCATTAGGGTTAGAGACGAAAAGGCAAGGCGTGAGTTTTTGCCACCTTGTGTGTGCTGGAGAGGGCGGGAAGAATAAATATTGATCAACAGCCTTACTCCTTGAAAAATAAACCTAGATGAAAGAAGGTGAGTTCCAGTTGGGTACAGGAAACAATGTTGCGAGGGTCAGTAAACACACAGGGAAAACTACGTAGAAAGCACAAGAGCAGAAAAGATCTGCCCCGGATACTTTGAACATTCACCGTTTTGCCGGCTGGGGGTCTGAACCCAATGATCTGTTACAGCTTCTGTCCAGTCCTACAGCCTTAGAGCCACCTCGGGCGAGCCATGTCACAAATAGAGACGCAATTAAAAATCTTCCTAGAAGGGTGCCATAGTAACGGCTCGAAAACATTGTTACTAGGATCCCACAGTAACGGCTTAAAAGCAAAGTCACTAGATTATAAACTGCTATTTTCTTTCCTATTCTCGGGTCAGGTAGAGTTTTGTCCAAAGCCATCTATGTCAACGCCCCAGACGCAGGGAATCCTGTCTTGCCTACTTCGTCTTCACTCTTTCCATTCTCAGACCCAGAACTGAACTCCATCACTTTACTACATTACTCCCAAATTTACTAGGATGGTACTGTTCCTCTTCTCTTACGTGCACTGCGCCCTTTCAGAGCGCACCACAACATCCTCAATCCTAAACACTCTCCTCTTTCCATCTGCTCTCTTTAGCCACACCACCCCCATCCCTATCCCCACGCCCACTCCCTCACATCATCGAAGACGCTTTCCCCTTCCAGCTGCCCGGCTCCATTGATGCTGCCGAAAAGGAAACCGGTTAGAGAAAATGGACTGCCTCCAGCAGAATCCTCATCGCTGTCCGTGTCTGACATGATAGCGGCGCCAGGGCCCGCAACAGCTGCGTACAGTAGCAAATTCCAGCCTGGTCCCATGGACCGAAAATAAAACATCCGTCACCCAAAAATGACTCAGAGAACTCTTGGATCCTACGAGCCTCTACAGGAACCGGAATAAAAAAGAAAAGAATAAACAGAAAGATCGGCAGTCCTACAAGTAAAAGAGAGTAGGTACCGCTACTTGACTAACAGCGTTTGATTCGAACATACGCGATCAGGAGGCTGAATACGTGGAAAACGATTGGTCAAAGAAAATGTTCAGCTCCACCCCTTCCGTTTTGCGCGCGAGCTCTCTCATCGCATCGGACAACTGCAACGGGTCTTCCTTTAATCAGAAATAGCTTCCGGGGTCACGTGCCCCGTGTCCTGACAACAGCAGGTCACCAGGCCACAATGCGCGGAAGTAAGAGAGGCGCTCTGCTGAATTCAGGTCTTTTGTTTCAAAGGGAAACTGCCCGTAAGTTATGCAGGTAGTCATCAACTAATCGTTAGGTGCGGTGCCAGAGGTTTGTTTGCAAGTTGGTTGTTTCAAGCTGTTTCCCCATAGAAATGGATTTTTATTTTTCTAACGTTTTAGTTTGGAAAATGTGAAAAAGTTAATAGCCGGCTCGTTACCTAGTTTCAGTTGCTAACATTTTGCCGGGTATTTTTTCTGTACCATATCAAAGTGGGTTACAGACCTCATGATTCTTCATCCCTAAAAATAAAGTCCGTACTAAATAACCCCAATACCATCATCATCACATCTTTAAAAATTAACATAACGTCACTTAATATAGGTCTATAGTTAAATTTCACCGAATTGTCCTACTTAGGGCGTTTTTACATTTTTTTCAATCCAGAGTCCATTTCTGGATTATCATAATATCAAGTCGTTAGAGGAATCCAGGCAAGTTATTTTGAAAATATTCCATATTCTGGATTTGCCTGGTTGTTTCTTCAAATCGATTCTGGTTAAATATTTTGCCTGCCATCAGAAGACATGTCAGGTCGTCCCAGTATTGGTGATACTAATTTGATCACGTGGTTTAAGTGGTGACTGCCAGATCTCCAACGCAAATCCACATTTTTCCCTTTGTAATTAGTAAATCTAAGGAGTGATACTTTTAAGATTGTGTGAATATGCGGTTCCCCATCGACCTTGCACCGAGTAGTTTTATTATCCTTTGATGATCCTCGCTTGAATCAATTATATTGGGAGAATACTAAAGGGAGAGTTCTTTGATTCTTAAATTCCTTCAACGTTTTTTAGCTGAAAATATTCAGTAAGGAAGAACTTTCCCTTTTGCCACCTTTCTCCCTTTTAAAAAAATAAGTGAGTCTTATATTTTTCTTTATTTTAATGTGTTATGATTACAAACCATCATTATTCTCCATGCTCAAATTGTCCCACATTTGTCCACTGGGAACCACTTCATCCTGGCTCCAGTGTCCTTTAGGTCTTCCAGCACCTCCTTGCTTTAGGCACAAAATGTTCTAGGCTTACTTGGTACATTGCCTGTCCCAGACCTGGTATCAGCCATTTCTTCAGAGAGTCCTGGGTCCATTTAATAAGGAATGGTGTTTAGAAAACGAGATCTGGACAACATTGTATATCCTTTTAGTAAAGCGAGCTAAAAAAATAAATACTGAGTTTACTCTAATACCTCCAATTCAAATTCAGCACCACAGGGTTTTCCCTCACCTCCATTCCGTATTTGTACCCTGCTTCTCACAGTGAAAACCCTCATTCCCAGCATCGAACCATTTTCTCTTCAGAATCACAAGACCAGTACCACTCCCAACAATAGCCCTAAGTGAAATTTCAGAAGTTCTTTGCAGTTTGTATCATTAGATTACATCCCACTAAAGATGTACAGAGTAGTGTTCAAAAATTACTTGATTTTCTTCCTCTGCAGAGTTAGCAATTTTATATACATTTAGAATCATTTGTTTCTGTTTGTATTCAAGTTTAGGGTTTGCTTTTATTATCCTTTTTTAATATAATTTTATTTTTTGAATATGGAAAGCTTTACAAGGTTCAAAGTCAAAAGTATAAAAAGCTATTCCCAGAGAAGTCTTGCTCCCATACACATGCCCTCTATGCCATTCCTGTCCACTTCTTGTAGGTAACCATTTTCATTACTTTCTGGTTTATCCTTCCTCCCTTCTTTTTGCAAAAATAAGTGAATAAGTATAAATGTTCTTATTTCCTCTTTTTTCCTTACACAAATATATATACAATATATCTTCTTTTTACCTTGCTCTATTCACTTTTCACTTATGACCTGAAATATATCAGGCATTATCACTGATACATATGATTATATCAGTTCATAGAACTCTTCCTCATTCTTTTTAATGGCTTCTTAGTACTCAGTTGCCTGGATGTCCTGTGGAATGTTGTTACATTTCCAGTTGTTACATTTCCAGTCCAGAAATGTTGTTACAGAATGTTGTTACATTTCCAGTCCAGAAACGTTGTTACAGAATGTTGTTACATTTCCAAAGTCTGTCTAAACATGGATAGCAGCTGAAATGCTGCACCTTGGTGATGAAAAGTTAGTAGAATACTATGCTTTACTAATATTTAAAACAACAAAGCAGCAGAATGGAATGTTTTTTAATATACTTTAAAATAGTTATTCACTCACTATACTACCTCTTGGATGCTTGAACTTGAGGAAAAGAAGAATCATTCAGGAGCTGATGGAGGCTTGTAGGATGTGGAAGGGGACTTCAGACACTATCAACGTTGAAGACACCATTCTTGACTCAATGTGATTTTGTGCACCCCAGAAAAGATCATGTTATTTTAATCCATTCCAATAAAAAGAAATTATTTCTTCTCACTAAAAAAAAAAATATGAAAAACAAAAACACAACCAACCAACCATGGTTTTTCTCTTCCTTACTAGTGCAGTACACTTAAGCACTTAAGAGTGTACCAGCACTTTACACAATTACCAGTCAGGATTAGTCAATTTTTGTAACAAACACAGGAAGGATATTTTCCTGAGATAACTGGAAGCAACAAGGGACATTAAATGCTGTGTCTTAACTTTTCACCCTCAGCCTGTAGTATATAGTACAGTAATGTCTGAAATACAGTAACAGCTTAATAACTATTTATTGAATGCAGTATAATAAGTGACAAAAATTGCCTCTGAGGAACTACCTGACCTGCCATTAGTGAAAAACCAGAAATGAAGCAAAATCCTGGATGTGAATAAGTAGCGGAGGCAGGAACTAGATAATCAATTTTAGGGCAGAAAGTTCTCCACCCTGGTTGTCTGGTACAGGAAAACAAGTCCAGTTACACATAGATGCTATGTGCAATATGACAGTAGTAGTTATTTCATCCTTTGCAAATTGAAGAGCACTTAGAAACAACTCAAAACAAAGGAAAAGGAGGTAGGAAGGAATTGCTTTTATTTATTTATTTATTTTTTACTCTACAAGAATATCTTTATTATCTCTTTATAGAAAACAACTTCATAAATAGGACAAAAAAGCATTAATCTTAAAGAAAATCTGTGAGAAATGTTAACATATTAAAATTTTAAATTCTGTTTTTTAAAGACACCAATAATTTGCCTTGATTTTAAGAAAGCAAGAGACCCAGTAAAATAAGAAAAAAAAATATTACCATTCAATTATGAAGAATTTAAAAGTGACTTCAGCATGTTGAACTTCATACAAATTCCTTTTAAGTATAAAAATCAAGATGTCAGTATATGCTTAGGACCATCAAATCAGCCCAACACAAAAAGGACTCCCACTCTCTCAGACTTGAGGATCATGCCTCCATTTATTAAAGGAAATGAGTTTGCCCAAACAAAACCCAGACTTACATATGGGGATTTGGCAGCAAAGGGGGAGAAGGAGGCACTATTAAATTAAAAGCCATTTGAAAAGATTTCAGTAGCAAACAAAAGTTCCCCGAGACAGCTGCACAGGTGACAACCATGTTTATAGCCCCTGTCAACCATGAAGTCTCATGAACTTTCTAGGCTAGGCTGCATCAATCAGAACATCTTGAGACTGGAATACATTTAAGCAGCAAGTGCTTTCATCTGGCTGCCTGTGGGAGAACTCAGTTGATGCCATACAAGGCATACCTATATGCTCACAAGTCAGCTGGCTCTTAACGATCACACTATTATGATAGCAGCTCCACTTTCCCAGGTGCTTCCGGGCCTTACTTGAGGAGGGCCACCCTCACCTCTTCCAGTTAACATACTTCTCAGACAGAATCGCTGCCGCCACCACCACCACCACCACCCACATACAAAGAACACTGCCACAGAGGTTACACACCTGAAAATAATGTGGCATACTGAAATTGAGATAGAAGGCATAAACCAGACAGTACTATCCATTCTGCACCCTCCACAGCTTAGGCAATCAATGGTATAGAAATACACACCAGTGAAGTATTGTCTGAAGTGGAAGGTGCAGTGATGAAGAATGAAGAAAAAAAACATTTTAGTGCACAGTAAGGGAAAAGGGAAACTGGAAGAAAAGGATGGAGAATAGGAAGTCTGTATAACCCTTTGTTTTCTATCAGCACTTGGTATCTGCTGTCCTCTGGGTTCCAGATTCTCCAGGAGTAGGGTTGCCAGATTTAGCAAATAAAATCACACCAGGCACAAAATTGTAAGTATAATGAATGAAGCTGAGTGTGAGTATGGTTGAAAGAGGAAGGCTAGGGGCATGTATGACACCAGAAGGAAAGACAGGATAAAACTGGAACTGCATAACTTAGCAAAAACTAAAGTGGACAGTGATGGTGATTTAATGTAAAAATATAAGAAGGTATTTACATGAGGGAGAACAAATGAATGTCAACATTGTAAGGTGTTGAAAATGGGATAGTATATGGAAAAAATATATAATGAATGAAAACTAGGGTCTATAGTTAACAATAAAATTGTAATATTCTTCTATTAATTGTAACAGAGGCAATACACCAAAGTTAATGTCTGTAACAGAGGAGGATATGAGGGAGGAGTATGAGATTCTTGTTGTTTCACCTTTTTTATTTTATTCTTTATTCTTTTATATGTTTTCCCCTCTTTTTTGTGTGTGGAAGAAATGGAAATGTTCTCATATAGATTGTGGTGGTGAAAGCATAAGTATGTGATTATACTGGGAGCTATTGATTGTTCACTTAGGATGGATTGCATGGTGTGTGAATAAAACTGTTTTAAAAATAAATAGAAAGATACAAGTGCTGGAGAAAATGTGGAGAGAGATACATACCTATTCGCTGCTGGTAGGGAAGTAGAATGGTGCAGAACCTCTGGAGGGCAGTGTGGTGGTTCCACAGGAGGCTAAGTACAGGGATGCCATATGATCCTGCAACCCTCTTATTTGGTATATGCTTTGAAGAACTGAAAGCAGGGACATGAACAGATATTTACACACTGCTACTTATGGCAGCAGTATTCATGATTTGTAATGAATGGAGGCAGCCTAAGGGTACACCAAAGGGTGAATGGTAGGGTGAATGGTGGTGTATACATATAACAGCTGCAAGAAGGAATGAAGTCATGAGGCATGCAACTAGGTGAATGAAACTTGAGGACACTATGTTGAGTGAAATAAGCCAGAAACAAAAGGACAAATATTGTAAGGTCTCACTAATATAGAATAACTATAATGAGCAAATGCTGAGAATTGAATTCAAGAGCATAGGTTATCAAGGGATAGAACATGGACAAAGATTGGGCAATCGATGATGCAGGAGTGCAGAGTGTTCAGTGAGGCTTGTTGTAAAGGTTTGTAGATTGTAAGCTCTTACAGCAGTCACATCTATTCCTGAATTTTGACAGTTAGAAGATGTTTATTTGGTACAAAATTTATATGCTCTGTAACACAGTTTATCATATAACCTGTATGGTCAGTTTATTTAAACATGGTTACATGGAACCTAGAATAGGGAATGAGATCTTGTTATTCTGTACAGGTTAATGTGATAACGCTGAAGCACCCAGAGCATTCTGGGCAGAAAATAAAAAAGTATTTGCAAAGTCCCCTTGAGGTACTGGGGGGAAATATGGAAATATTAAACTTCCTCATCTGGGGAATTCCTGGTATTACAACAAACATTAGGGAAAACCCAATTTAATAAGTCAAGCCCTTGATCTTGGGGCTTGCCCTTATGAAATTTATTCCTGCAAAGGAGAAGCTAAGCCTACTTATAATTATGCCTAAGAGTCACCTCCAGAGAACCTCTTTTGTTGCTCAGATGTGGCCTCTGTCTCTCAGCCAACTCTGCAAATAAACTCGCTCCCCTCTCCCCTACATGGGACATTACTCTCAGGGGTGTAAGTCTCCTTGGCAATGAGAGAGAGGACTCCCAGGGATGAGCCTGGCCCTGGCATTGTAGGATTGAGAATGCCATCTTGACCAAAAGGGGGAAAAGAAATGAAACAAAGCTTCAATGGTTGAGAGATTTCAAATAGAGTGAAGAGTTCAATATGGAGGTTATTCTTACACATTATATAGATATTCCTTTTTAGTTTCTAGTGTATTAGAATAGCTAGAAGGAAATACCTGAATCTGTTGAACAGTGATCCAGTAGACTTGATTCTTGATGATAAGTGTATAACCATATAGCTTTTATCATGTGACTGTGTGATAGTGAAAACCTGGTGACTGACACTCCCTTTATCCAGTGTATGGGCAGATGAGTAATAAAATAATGACAAAAAAGATATTAATAATGGGGGGTGGATAAGGGGTATGGAATGGTTTGCATGTTCATTTTTATTTTTTGCTTTATTTTAGAGTAATGAAAATGTTGTAAAATTGATTGTGGTGATGAATGCACAACTATATGATGATACTGTGAGCCACTGATTGTATACTTTGGATGGATTATATGGTGTGTGAGTATATCTAAAAAAAAAATGCATTAAAAAATACACCAGGACCTTTAAACTTGAATTTTGGATAAATATGAATAATTTTCTAGTATATGTTCCAAGTATTGTATTGGACATACTTATACTAAAAATTGTGGGTTGTTTATTTGAAATCCAAATTTAATGGGTGTCCTGTATTTTATCTGGTAACCCTATCCAGGAAGTTAAGTTAGCCTAAGGCTACTCCGAGTATATCTTGTCAAAGAGCAACAGGAAGACTACCACAGCGCAAAGCACAAATGTGTCATCCACTGAAGAGGAGATATGGGATCCTTTGAATTCCATTTTCCAAACTTTCAAAAACCAATGCTAGTTTGGCAGGGCGGGAGGGTGTGTGCAGGGCGGGAGGGTGTGTGCAGGGCAGTTATCAACTACTATCTGCCAGGTGGACTGCCCCAGAGTCGAGTCAACATCCTCCAATTCCCTTAGAGAAACTAAAGACCTCAAAAGACACACAGGGCTAAACACACCCCCAGGGAAATGTGCCGAGGGAGGAACAGGAAGAGAGCAAGGCAGCCTTAGAAGTGACTGCGGAACAGCTAAGCACAGGTAATGAAGGCAGAAGAGAAGAGACATCTCAGAGGGAAACACAGAATTCCCTGAAAATTACTGGCAAGAAATTTTGTTTGTTGTTTTATCTAGGGGATTAACCTTGAATGGTATTTCCCTCAAGTAGAAAGTGATGAGAAAAAGGGTGTGTGTGTGGGTGTGTGTGTGAGATAATTCCAAATCACTAAGTCCATAGTGCTATCAGAATCTGTTAGGAGTCCTGATAACCAGATCCCACATCAAATGCACTATCATGACTAAGTACCAAACCCATCTCCTGAAGCAGGCAAACCAATAAGATTTCAAGGAAACAAGTCCATGAGCTGATAAATACTTGTCTCAAAGGCATGAAATGGGAAACATTAAAAAAGAACAGGAACACATTATACTTTCTGTGTGCTTTTTTACAGCCTCCCCCTTGGAAATTCCTAGTTCCCATTAATCCACTGTTTCTCAAACTGTGTTGCCAGAGATGTTAGTGGATGTTGCATGAGACCCTCACACCAAAAAAAAGTTTCAGTGATGAAATAAGTTTGGGAAATATTGCATACATATTGAAGTTATAAAGTGCTGCAGTAAAGGAACCAATTAAATTTTATTTAAATAGCTGCTTCCCAAGCTCATTTGACCACAGAACCCTTTTAAGGAACATCTATTGCCATCTCCCAGAACATCGGAAAAATGCAGCTTAACCATTTTTGTGAAAATGTCTCATCTCAAGAATGGGAGGAACGTGTCAACATTGGAAACACCCAAGGATCACACGTCAAATGGTTTTCAAAAATTACTATATCAGAAAGTTTAAGGCAACGATTCAAAAACTGGAGAACCTTGTCCTTCTGTGTGGCAAGGTTGCTCAATAGTAAATACGACAAGGAAAGCTAAAAGTAGGCTTAAAGGCACACAGCAAGAGTACAAAGAACATTACTCATTTGCTCTGTTTAGTCATGGCCTGGCCAGGAAGAAAACAACAGCACTTGGAGTCTCCTCTTCCAGCTCTGTCTAAGGAAAGAGACAAACATGCTGGCATTGTCACATGAGGTCAAAGAAATACCCCCTTCTTCTCCCCTAGATGCAGTCCTCAAGTAGCACCCCAAGAGCTACAAGAGGACACATTTCTTGGTGGTGGTCTTTGTGGCAGGGTAAAGCACAGCCAGGACAGCTTCATGTACCTCATGTACCCCATCCTGCATCAGGGCTGAACATTCCAAATACTTCACAGCCCCCACCTGCTTAGCCAGGGAAGTGCTTTGTTGAGGAGTGGTGGACACTGGGTTCTGTTCCTTCAGCTTCTTCACTGTCTCAAGGTCACTCTGCAAGTCCTTTTTGGTGCCTACCAGCAGAACATTGGGGTAATGATGGGAGATCTCTGGGTGCCACTTAAGCCTTACATTGGCATAAGAGGATGGGTTGCCAATGGAAAAACAAGTGACAAGGATATTGGTCTAAGGGTAGGAAAGTGCAGTCAGTTATACTCCTCCTGGCCAGCTGTGTCCCATAGGTTCAGGCTGATGATTCGGCCATCCACAGACGTCTGGGCACTATAGTTGTCAGACAGTGGGGATACACTCCTCAGGAAAGGCATTTGTTGTGTAACTGATGAGGGGACAGGTCTTACCTACAGCCCCATCTCCTACATCCATACATTTGATTGTTCGCGTTCTTCCCTTGAAGTTCTATGTATAAGAGAGAAAAGAAAGAATGGTCAGAGATGCTTGGTTATTTAGGGAGCCTATGCTTTATAAACACTTCTTCCTGGGAGAAAGAAAAGGGATATGACCCCCACTCCTGTCCCTTCAATGCCATAGAAGATTGGGCTGGAAAGGTTGCACAGGGCAAGGAATCCATGGACTGCTAGAGGATAGGCTTCAGTAGGTCTGAGAAGCCACCTCTGAAGTTGCATATATTATTATGTGTATGTGCATGGGTGCATTTTTTTCTGGAAAGAAGATCAAAAGCTTTCATCAGATGCTTGAAAAAGACTAAGCCCCAAAAGATTAAAAACTATTGTAATTGAAAGAAGGTTCCCAAGGTTGAAACAAAAGAAATATGGCTCTCATTTTGGGTCTGTGGCTGTAGACTCAGCAAATGAGACTCCATTCCTGAGAAACAGTGACATAATACTGGAGAGAAAAGTAGATCAGTCAGAGTCAGCCATATAGAGAAGTAAAGAGTCCAGGCTCTGAAGTCAGACTGCCTGGGTTGAAACAACAGTTCTACCTCTTCCTAAGTTTTCTGAATGTGGGCAAGTTTTTAACCTGAGGGTTAAATGAAAGAATGCATGTTTAGTACTTACTAGTCTCTGCTACTTAGGAAGTACTCATTAAATGTTAGGAGCTACTAGGTCTTCGTAAAATTCTTCTGCTATTCTTCTATTGTTCTCCTGGGGGAGGCAGAAATTCTGCAATGTGGTTACAAATTCTAGACAAACCAGGAATTCTCATCCCCCCCACCTTATCTGGGTAAAGCCACAGGTTATCACCCTATTCTCATCTATTTCTTCATTAATCATACATCTGAAAGTAAATGATATGGTACAGATGATATCCAAGAATCATGTTTACTGCAAGGTCCCATGTTTTATATCCCCATATCAATACCCTGTCAATGACCTCCCCTCAATTTAGGCCCCAAGTACTCCACTTTCTTTAGATTCTGAACTACTGCCCTAATTTCAGACCTGACCCTCATAGCATTAACAACTTCAAGTGTTAGAACATGAAGGAGAGGGAATAGTCCTTACGTGTTTGGTTACAGAAAAAAAAAGAGAATCAATTTATTTCTCATCTTACTAGATAAGGTCTACATTAGGCCCATATCATAGGCAAAAAAAAAGGGGGTGGGATCATTTTGGGTCAGTGGAAAAAATTGGCCTTCAGGGTATGCTTCACACAGAGGCCCACTAGGGGTAGCTCTCTCCCCACACACAACCAATTCTGACCAGCAAAGCGTTCCAGCTAAAATCTTTTTTTTAGCAACAGGCCCCACATCTACAAAAAGTCCAGAGCTTAATTCAATTCTGGTAGGCAAACCACGCTGAGGTATGCACTTACCATCAACTTGGTCTTTTTCCATCTAGGAATAGGCATAAGGATCAAACATACAAGGTGGATGGGAACTGTAAAGTCACTACCGTGTTTCTTGAGAACAGCCTTCCTTGACTTTCCCAGGCTGGATTAATTTATTTTTCCTCTGATTTCTTACAGCAATTACTACCTATACAATACATGCTCCCTGCTTTCTCTCGTTATCATCCAATGCCTAACATCTCTGCTCAAAGTGACTGTACTTTCAGCACAACAATGCAGATCTTGGGGTTACAAAACCAGAGAAGAAACAAACAGACAAAGGTACCTAGTGTTCTTTTTTACTTCAATTGCTCTTTTTCACTCTAATTATTATTCTTGTTATTTTTGTGTGTGTGCTAATGAAGGTGTCAGGGATTGATTTAGGTGATGAATGTACAACTATGTAATGGTACTGTAAACAATCGAAAGTACAATTTGTTTTGTATGACTGCGTGGTATGTGAATATATCTCAATAAAATGATGATTAAAAAAAAAGTAATGAAAAGAGAAAAAAAAAAGTAATGAAAAGAGAAAAAAAAAAAAAAAGTAATGAAAAGAGAAAAAAAAAAAAAAAAAACCCCTCCACAGCTCCCCAGCCTGCCAATGCCCCACTTAATGCCTTGCATCAGGGGCCAGCAAACTACAGCTAGGCTGGTGGCCTGTTTTTGTAAATAAAAGTTTTATTGGTACACAAAAAAAAACAAAACAAAACAAAAAAAAAACCAGAGCAGAATGCTCAGGCAAAAGGATTGCTTTGCACCCCAAACTCAGCTCTTCATCTCTAGGAAAAGGCATCTATACTTATTTCCCAATACCCCTGGTATATATGGTCTACAGAAAGTGGGCACTCAAATTATGCTGATGGCTGAGGGCCCAGATGATGAAATACTGCTGGAACATCCCAGGTCTGAAACAAAACCTGCAGCAGTATCAATTTCATAGCAAACTCTATGAAAGGGAGGCCTCAGCAAAAGTCCTTGATATTTTATTGGGATTGCTCTGTACAATTCACTCATTTGTTCAGCCCACAACTTCAATATACTATTTTTTCTACTCGTGCATTTGTCTGAAACCCTCCATAATTAAAAAGTTAACAAATAATGCTAAAAATAAAAATAATACTCTTAAAAGGGTTGGGGCTCTTGAGAGAAGGCTAGGAGTTTCAAGAAAAAGGCAGATATTCTAGGCTGTTCATCACCTATATGAGAAAAATTTGTTTATCTCAGTTCCAGGATCTGGTGAGAGGCTGTCCCATTAAGGATCACCCACAACTTTCTCCTCCTCCTCCTCACCACTATGCACACACTCTCCTAGGTACTATTCTGTGCAATGCACTGCTGGAAGCAATTCAATGAAGAATAAAAGAAAAAAAAAAAAAAAAAAGAGTCCCTGAATGCTAGAAGCATATAGTCTTGTGGCAAAGGCAGGAGGACCTACATTAAAAGGCAAACAATAGATAATAACTGGTAATCAGTGGCTCAGGGAAAAACAGTTGCTATGAGGAATCAAAGGGAAACTAAAGACTGAGGGCCAATTACAGGTATTCATTTACCCTATCTTATTTAAGCCTCACAAGAGCACTGTGAAGGAGGTATGCAGGTATACCATTAGGACTGGAAACTGGGAGACACCAGCACCCCAGAAGACTCCCTCCTGCCCCTTCCGAATTAGTCAATCATTCTTAAACTTGGAATTATAGTTTCTTCTAAGTTTCCCCATCTCATCTGATAAAGCATCCTTCTCCACATAAACAGTCTGCATGGCAGTCAATTTTCTCCTACACGGGACGCACAATATAAAAAAAACCAATAACAGTCAAGAGAAGGTTGCAGCTCAAAGTACTACTAACAAGTTGCACCCTTCCCACAAGTGTGAATCTACATCCACTTGAAATCGCTCTCTAAATTTCTGAAAACCGAAACAATTGGGTCCGCAAAAAGCCCGTTTTTATTACTGCAAAGTAGTTATTTACTAAATTGGGGGAGCTTTTCACATTGAAGACTGACTTCTATGGTTCAAGACGGGTGGGTCAAAGGAGACAGGGGACACTCGGGGGCGGAGGAAGCCACGTGAACACTCCCCAACCCGGAGCCGGAGGAGCCTATCCTGCTCTTGGAAAACTTAACCGAAGGAAGACAATCCGACTGACCCACGCAGCAGCCACCACAAGCCCGCTAGGTACTTCTCTTGCCTTCTTCTCGGATAAGGGCACTTGGTTCCGGGATTTCAAATGGACTCGAGAGCCTAGGAGAGAGCGGTGCCCCCCGTCAGGATCAGAAATAGGAAGAGTTGGTTCTATCTCCCTGGACATACACCTCACCCCACCCTCAAATTCCTTCTATCCAAGGTGTGGCCAAAGTAAAGCAACTGTTCAGGGAGAGGGGAGGGTCGATCAGAGAGCGGTGGAGGTGGGAGTTGGCTGGGGATTTCTCGGTAAAAATTAACTACCTGGCAAAGCCTGACCGACTTCTTTTGCAGTTAAACTGCAGTCAGCGGATCCTCCAGAGCCTCTCACTGGGCTCGGAAGGCTCGGCTCCACATCCTGGCAGAGACTGAGTCTCGCCGCCGTCGCCGCCATCGGAGGCAGCCGCGACTCAGCACCCCGAGACCTCCTGGGAAGTGGAGTCCTAGGGCCGACCTCGCTGTCAACAAGTCATAGGCTTCTAAACTGCACCTTTGGGTAATCGAGAACTGCTTGGAGGTCAAGCTTCACCTTTCCTTTAGCAAACTGAAGGCACCTCCTCTATCCTAGACCCCTGACCTCTCTTCAAGACCAGTATTAGCATAAAGAGGCAGTCAGGAACATGAAAAGGTGTTAAAAGAAAATTAGGTAGTGAGTTAATTAGGGTTGCTTCCTGTCACCATAGATTAGTGTGCATTTTCTAGAGTTTATTTAAATGGAATCATACGGTATGTACACTTAATTGGCAACCGTTTAACACTCAGCAGCAATCCCTTGAGGTCCATTCAAGTTGTTGCATGTATAAATATTTCATTACTTTTTGTTGCTGGGTGGTAGTTCCATGCTATAGATGTACCAAAGTTTGTTTAACTTTTGGGTTGTTCCCACTTTCGGTTATTGATGAATAAAGCAGCTATAAACATTCCTACACGGGTTTTATGTGAATGTAAATCTTCCTTTGCCCATGTTTTAATTGGATTATTGGTCTTTTCGTTATTGATTTGAAAAGTTCTTATATATTCTGGATAAAAATACCTTATCACATATATGATTTGCAAATAATTTCTCCCTTTCTGTGGTTGTGTTTTCACTTTCTTGATGGCATTGTTTGTTGCACAGGGTTTTAATTTTGGTGAAGTACAGTTCATGTATTCTTTTCTTGCTTGTGCTTTTTAAAAAAATTATTCTGGTAACATATATATACAGCCTCAAATATCTCATGACCACATTCAAATATATATTCAAATAAATAATATAGTCGTGTTAATTACATTCACAAAGTTGTGCTACAATCACCACCATAAATAACCAAAACTTTTCCATGTCTCCAAACAGAAATTTTGTACCAATTAAGCATTAACTCCCCATTCCCTACCCCACCTTGGTCCCTAGTAACCTGTATTCTAGTTTCTGACATTATGAATTTGCTTATTCTAATTATTTCATATCAGCAAGATGTGTCTGGCTTATTTCCCTCAACATGATGTCTTCAAGCTTCATTCATGTTTCAGGTTCAGCCATTAAGGCAAGGCAAATGAAAACCACATTGAAATACCATTTCTCACCCATTAGAGTGGCTACTATTTTTTTTTTTACTGGAAAATAACAAGTGTTGGACAGGATGCAGAGAAATAGGAACACTCTTTCATTGTTGGTGGGAATGTAAAATGGTGCAGTCACTGTGGAAAAGTTTGGCAGTTCCTCAGAAAGTTAAGTAGAGAATTACCATCTGGCCCAGCAATTCCACTTCTAGATATATGCCCAAAAGAATTGAAAGCAGGGCCTCGAACACATATTTGCACACCAAAGTTCATAGAGGCATTATTCACAATTGCCAAAAGATGGAAACAACCCAAGTGTCCATCAACCAATGAATAGATAACCAAAATGTGATATATACATACAATGGAATAGTATTCAGCCATGAAAAGGAATGAAGCTCTGATACATGCTACAACATGAATGAACCTTCAAAATATTATAGTAAGTGAAATAACCTAGACACAAAAGAACACCAATTGTCTGATTCCACTTACACGAAATAGCTAAAATAGAGACAGAAAGTAGATTAGAAGTTACCAGGGGCTGGGGGAGGGGGAAATGGGAAGTTATTATTTAATGGTACAGTTTCTGTTTTGGGTCATGAAAAAGTTTTGGTAATGGATGGTGCTGATGGTAGTGCAACATTACAAATATTATTAATACCACTGAATTGTATATTGAAAATGGTTAAAATGGCAAAAATGATGTTATATATATATTATCACAATAAAATAAGTGAAAAAATAAAAATCAATTAAGCAGTTAACTCAAAAAGCAAGAGGACATTGGGTATAAGAGAGAAAGTATAACCACAGACATAGAGATTTTTAAAAAATTATAAGTAAAACTATATGCAACCAATACATTTAAAAATCAAAATGAGAGGAGGAGCAGGACTCGGGAGCTGGCTCATTCTGGGTCTCCAGCCGCCTGGAAAGTAGTCCTTCCCACAGCCACCTGACTCCCCCATTCCCGCCCACCCTCCTGCCCACGGCTTCCGGCCTGGGGGGTGGGGGGGGGGGGAGTGGAGGTGAAAGGGCGCTGCTGCGAGCCTCCAGCCCTACAGGGGCATAGAGAGGAGGCGCCCCGGGGCTCCCGACCCGCCCGCTCCAGGGGCCCCCTAAGAGTAGGGACTGCGCCCGTGGGTGCAAACACTTGTTCGGCTGGGCCCGGCGTGGTCGCCAGTGGCCAGGATGAAAGTGACCGTTTGTGTCAGGAGGACGGGCATCGTGGAGCCCTGCAAAGCGGGCCAGCTGCGCGTCCCGGAGCTCACGCAGCAGGCGCTGCAGTACTACCTGAAGACCCGGGAGGAAGATCCTGATTTCTGGGGAAGATTCATCACTTAGAATACACAGATGGAAGAATCTTGGACCCAGATGATGTCTTGGCAGCTATTACTGAAGACATAGATAAGCAAGGGATAGAACAAGTTCTCACTGGACTGAAACATCAAGCTCCAAGCAGCCTGGCGAACAGACTTTGTCTTAGAATACAATGACTGGGTTTGGTTTTAATTTCAAAACTGTGTGAAATCAAGAAAAGTAACTTTGGAACCAATTGAAAACTGGATTTAAACCCTAGATTTACAGCTTATTAGAACTGTGTAGCCTTCAGCAAGTTACTTAATCTCTCTGAACCTCAGTATACTCAACTGTAAAATGGGACTATGACACCAAATTGTTTACAATCTCTGCTTCACTTTGGTTTAAGACTTTACCAAAGAAGATTTTGAGAAGAAGGGTATATCTCACACATGGCATTTATCCAAGAAATGGTAGGAATTATCACCATCATGGCTATCTCACCCTCCTCTTCCTCATCATCATCCTCGTGAACATGTAGAGCCTCTGTGATGGTTAGGTTCATGTGTTAACTTGGCCAGGTAATAGTGCCCAGTTGTCTGGTCAAGCAAGCCCTGGCCTAACTCCTACTGCAAGGACATTTCATGGATTTAAATCAATAAATTGATTGCATCTATGACTGATGACATCTACAATCAGCTAAGGGGAGTGTCTTCCTCAATGAGAGACTTTAATCCAGTAAGTTGAAGGCTTTAAAAGAAGTGATGACTTCAGCAATCAGAAAAGAGAATTTTCATCTCCACTTCAGCCTGCCAGCCTCTCCCAGGGAATTCATCAAAAACCTTCATCAGAGTTGCCAGCTTGCAGCCTGTCCTACGTAATTTGGGCTCGTGCATTGTCTTACAGAATTTGGATTCGTGCATCCTGCCCTATGGAATTTGACTGGTGCATCCCCAGTTGTGTGAGACACTTTTATAAAATCTCATATTCACAGATATCTCCTGTTGGTTCTGTTTCCCTAGAGAACCCTGACTAATACAGCCCCAAACAGTAACTATATTAATGACTTATTTTCTAAAATACAGCTGAGACCTAAATTGTTGTTCAATGTATTATTTCTTATCAATGATGTGTTCTCTGTATTTAGATACACAAATCATATTTTCCTCGTGGGAATACTTTATGCAAAGGTAGTGGCTAAATTTTCCATTTATTCTAGGACAAAAAGTAAAGCTTTTAAACCTCTGGTAGCAGCAGAGAAGTGTTTTGAGAGGCCAGTTATTCCTTGATGACCACTGCATGTGAGCCTATAGCTCATGAGACAAGGGCGAAGTACTAACAGAATATGACAACAAATTCAAAATGTAACTGTTAAAACAAATGAAACAGCTTCATCTTTCAAGGATGAATAAAGAGAAAGGTGTATGATTGGAATTTGAATATTTTATATTCAATACAATAGACTGGCATTTTGTTTTTGTTTTTGTTTTTATTATTTTTAACCCCCTGTAGGTTTTTTTAAAGAAATCATGAAACTATAAACAGAATGGAGACTTTCCTTCTGGAATAGCAGTATTCTTCAAACATAATGCAGAAGTTTATGTGTAACTTTTTTTCAGAGAGAACAAATATTTGTCGAACACTATTTATCCTAGCTATGGTATGTGGTTTGTTTCACCCTCATCGAAGTCCCATGAGGTAGACTGTTATCCATTTTAGATATAAGAAAGTAATATAATACATTAGTAATGTTAGAACTCCATTCAAGATATATGCTTGTTACACTTAGAGAATGTCTGTTAACAAGGATTGGAGACAGACTTTTATGACCCTGATTATTAATTGAGGAGACTGTATTATACCATGTTTCAGGTGTCAAGTTGGTTGCCTATCCGCCTAATTTCAAAGTTTATGAAAACACTGAAGATTAAGGGACTATTTTTTTTTAATCTCAAGTATAGCTTGGCATACTTTGTAATTGCTCAAGAAATGTTTGTGGAAACAGCTGCTCAGTGTGATGGTCATCACTAAAACAGATTCACCTCTCCCATGGTTCATTTTCTAAGTGTTAGTGTGCACTTGGCCACTTGCAGAGAAGAGTTGAATTGCAAACTCAGTTTTCCATAGTTTTTATCCAAAATTTCAAACCTTAATAAAGTAATCCTTCAAACTCTTAAAAAACATCTAGATGAATCAGATGATTCATAGGGAGATTGTACATTACCAAACTGACTCCAGAGCCTACAGAAAATCTGAATATATTAACATCACTTAATAAATTGCAAAGTTAATCAAAGCTCTACCTCTCACTTTTGCCCTTCCCCACATCCAAGTTACCAGTTCTAGATAATACACAGTTTGAACTGTTATTGAGTACAGAAAAGGATAACTTCACTGTATACTTGCTAGTTAACCCTGACAAAGATAGAACACACCTGAAAAAAAAAGATCAATAGACCCAATTTATTTGTGCTCAAAGAAAAAATAATGAGTTTACATTTTATGCAAATTGGAATTGTGCAATTTTTAATAAGGTAATATTAAACTTTTATTTTAAGGTCTCATATATGCAGAAAATATTAATCCCCCCAAACTGAAGAAAATTGTCAGGAATCATAATTTCAAAACCAGTGGGCCATAGAAATACAGTACTTAACTTTTTTATGTGGCAGCACTACTTTAGCTGGTGTTAAGTTAAATAAAATGGCCACCTGCATTGGGTTTTGCTGGGAGGGACCCTGTTCTGAGAAAGGATTTTCCAGACTGCAAAAACAAGTGCCCCCCTCTCTTTCTAGCTGAGCCAACTTGGCGGGTGAAATCACTGCCCTCCCCCCTACATGGGACCTGACACCCAGGGGTGTAAATCTCCCTGGCAACGCAGGATATGACTCCCAGGGATGAATCTGGACCCAGCATCATGGGATTGAGATCATCTTCTTGACCAAAAGAGGGATGCAGAATGAAACAAAGTTTCAGTGACTGAGAGATTCCAAATGGAGTCGAGAGATCACTCTGGTAGGTACTCTTACACACTAATAGATAACCCTTTTTAGGTTTTAATGTATTGGAATAACTGGAAGTAAATACCTGAAACTACCAAACTCCAACCCAGTAGCCTTGACTCTTAAAGACGTATGTATAACAATGTAGCTTACAAGGGGTGACAATGTGATTGGGAAAGCCTTGTGGATCACACTCCCCCTTTATCCAGTGTATGGATGGATGAGTAGAAAAATGGGGACAAAAACGAAAGGAAAAATAGGGCAGGAGAGGAGGGGGGATGATGTGGGTGTTCTTTTTTTAATCTTATTTTTTCCTATTCTTATCTTCACTTTTGCTGGTACAAGGAAAATGTTCAAAAAATAGATAGACGTGATGAATGAACAACTGTATGATGGTAATGTGAACATACCATTGGATGATTGTATGGTATGTGAATATATCTCAATAAAATTGAATATTAAAAAAAGTATACCATAAAGAAAGTGAAAAGACTAGCCACAAATAGTATATTTAAATATATGTAATAAACAAAATCTTACTACCTAAATCTAGAAAGTATTTCTATAATAAGTGTGCCAGTTTGAGTGTATTGTGTCCCCCAAACACTATTATCTTTGATGTAATCTTGTGTGGGCAGACCTATCAGTGTTAACTAGATTGTAATTCTTTGCGCCCCACCCAACTGTGGGTGATAACTCTGATTGGATAATTTCCATGGAGGTGTTGCCCCACCCATTCAGGGTGGGTCTAAATTAATCACTGGAGCCATATAAATGAGCTGACGGATAGGGGGACTCAGTGCAGCTGTGAGTGACATTTTGAAGAGGAGCCACAGCCAAGAAGGACACTTTGAAGAAAGCACAGGAGCTGCAGATGAGAGATAGTTTGAAGATGGCCGTTGAAAGCAGACTCTTGCTCTGGAGAAGCTGAGAGTGGACAAATATCCCAAGTGCAACTAAGAGTGACATTTTTGGGGAACTGCAGCCTAGAGAGGAACATCCTGGGAGAAAGCCATTTTGAAACCACAATTTGGGAGCAGACGCCAGCTATGTGCCTTACCAGCTAACAGAGGTTTTCCGGACACCATTGGCCATCCTCCAGTGAAGGTACACAATTGCTGATATGTTACCTTGGACACTTTATGGCCATAAGACTGTAACTGTGTGTGCTGTTTTGAGTGTATTGTGTCCCCCAAATGCCATTATCTTTGTGGTCTTGAGTGGGGCAGAAATTTTGGTGCTGGTTAGATTTGCTTGGAATGTGCCCCACCCAGCTGTGGGTGATAATTTTGATGAGGTGTTCCCATGGAGGCGTGGCCCCGCCCATTCTGGGTGGATCTTGATCAGTGGAGCTATATAAATGAGCTGACTCAAAGAGAGGAAACGGAGTGCAGCTGGGAGTGATGTTTTGAAGAGGAGCAAGCTTGCTAGAGAGGAACGTCCTAGGAGAAAGCTGTTTTGAGGCTGGAGCTTTGGAGCAGACGCCGGCTGCCTTCCCAGCTGGCAGAGGTTTTCCAGACGCCACTGGCCATCCTCCAGTGAAGGTGCCTGGTTGCTGATGTGTTGCCTTGGACGCTTTATGGCCTTGAGACTGTAACTGTGTAGCGAAATAAACCCCCATTTTACAAAAGCCAATCCATCTCTTGTGTTTTGCATTCTGCAGCATTAGCAAACTAGAACACTGTGTAAGCAAATAAACCCCCTTTTATAAAAGCCAATCCATCTCTGGTGTTTTGCATTCCAGCAGTACTAGTAAACTAGAACAATTAGTAAGAAAACTATCCAGTGAGAAAAAGTATGGGGTGATTTGAAAAGGGGAAAGACAAAATACAAAATAGGCATTTCATATTAGTAAAAACATGAATGGTGATTACTTTTGAAAATTTGTTACAGTGTCATTTATCTGGAAAATTAAAATTGAGACCCCAATGAGGTGTCATTTTATATTTAGTGCCCTGCAGGGACTTTCCGAGAAAATGGAACAATGGAATGCATCCCAATGAACTGCAGATAACCAACACCTGATGATACAGACAATTTCAGTCCAGTAGAGACAGCTTATGAGAAAGGACAAGCACACCACACAAATCAATGTATATCTGCTCCTTACTTTGTAAGACTGCCCCGTGCTACGTAAAATAGAAACTTAAAATAGCCAATGAGAACACTGTCTTGATTGCTTCTGCATTTTCCCTACATAACTTTCCCTTTTCCACTCCCTGGACAGAGCTCTTTACCACTTTGGGTTTGGCATTGCCTGGTTTGCAAATTATTTGTTGCCCAACTAAACTTTAACAAGAAAATTTTAAATGCCTCAGTTTAGCTTTGACACTGGTAAGTAGAAATACCCACCATTCTTTTTCAATATTGAGAGAAGCACTCTCTTGTTTACCTGTATTTGAACTTTCACAAGTGATTTTGGTGATCATGCTCTTATTTTAACACTCACTGCAATTATGATTTAGACAATTTTAAATATCCTATAATAATGTCAACCAAGGCATTCAATATAGGTTGGTGCTGGTGCTAGTACTAAAAACTACTCCCTAAAATCAGTAACTTTAGAATGGAAGTTAGAAGTGATAACACACCATGAAGAAGTCCAATTAACCACCATAATATTCTAATGTAAGCTGTTGATTTGGGGGAAAGCACTCTGTGAAACAGTAAATATAATGCCAAAAAACTAAAAAGAAAATCTAAATCAAAAATAAGCTATAATAGTTAAAGATGTATGCACTCCAAGAATATATTCCCCCTATTTTATATTTATTCCTATGGGAAACATAGTTGCAAATCATGCCCATTTTGAATTATGTGAGGGCTTTAGGAAATCATGCCTCTTAGAAAATGCAATTGCCCTACATTACCAAATTAAATGCAACAACATGACTTAGAAAATTTACTCCAGTAATACAAGAAGGATTTTCATTAGGAAATCTACTGACGTAGTTCAACGATATTAACAGATTTTGCATACAGAAAAATTCCATGTACACAAAAGAGAAAACAGTAAAAAACAAGTCTCCTTCCTATCCTTGTCCCCAATTCCCTAGTTTTCCTCCACAGACACAACCCGTTAACTATTACTTGTACACAATATCAGAGATACTCTACAAATACAAACACACACACACGCACTTTTTTTATAAACACAAAAAGTGGCATACTTTTTCCACCAATCTGATGTTTTTTCCCTAAACATCAAAACATATATATCTGCCTTATTTTTTAAACAGCTACAATGTATTCCATAAGGAAATATAGTTTATTTAACTGAATGCCATTCATGTGAACTTAGGTAGGTTCCAATATTTTGCTGTTACAATGCTATAATAAACATACTTGCACATGTATCCCACTGCTACATGTACTTGTATAGCACAGATACATGAAATTTCAATTGCTAAGGGAATACATATTTAAATTTTTGATAGATATTACCAAATTGCCCTTGAAAAAGGTTGGATCAATTTATAATCATACCAATTAAACACAACAATGCCATTATCCTCACCAATACTGGACATTATCAATTTTAAATTTTTTCCAATTTTACAGATGAAAGCATCATTGCTTTTCCTCTTCAGTGTTGCTTCCAAACTCTGAGATTAAAAAAATTCCTTTGTTCAGGCTTATGCCAAATGAGTCTATTACTCTTAACCATCATGTATTAAGAGATTGGAAAGAAAAACATGATCATCTCAATTTATGTACAAAAAGGTATTTATAAAATTCAACATCCATTCTTCTTTTTAAAGACCTCAGTAAAAGGAATATATTAAAAATAACAAATTGAAAGATATTTCCTTGGACAGGAAGATTCAGTATTACAAAGATGTAAATTTTCCCAAAATTAATCTTTTAATTTAACGAAATGTCAATAAAAATACTAACAAGAAGTTTGTTCTGAAATTAGACAAGCTGCTAAATATATACAGGGATTTTTTTATTTGATAAATGTTCATTTCAAATCAATGGAGGAAATGTGGATTACTCAACAAATGGTATTGGGACAATTGGCTAGCCATCTGAAAATAACAAAACTGGATTCTTAACTCACTCCTAATACCAAAATAAATTCTAGATGGATTTAACAGTAAACCCTAAAACCATAAAAATGCCAGAAAAACACTCTTCAGTATTATACTTTGTATAACTTAGAAATTAAAAAGTCCTTCTAGGTATACGTAAGACCCAGAGGCCATTAAAGGAAAAGACTGAAAAATATGATTACATAAAACTAAAAATTTCTGTAGGTAAAAAATACATCATGATAGTCTGGTCAACAAATGGTGTTTCAACAATTTTACATCTATATGCAAAAAATGAACCTCAAACTAAACATCATACCTTATAAAAATTATCTCAAAATGGATCATGGATCTAAATGTAAAATGTAAAACTTTAAAACTTTTAGAGGAAAACACAGAAGAAAACCTTCATGACCTGGGATTAAGCAGAGTTCTTAGACTGGACACCACAAACACGATTCATAAATGGAAAAAAACCTGATAAATTGGATCTCATCAAAATTAAAAACTTGCTGTATGAAAGACAATGTTAAGAGAATGAAAAGACAAGCTAAATATTGGGAGAAAATATTTGTAAACCAAATATCCAACAAAGGACTAGAATCTAGAATATATATATAGATACTCACAACTCAACCCCCAAAATTTAAAAATGGGCAAAGGCATTTGAAAATAGGACCTTTGAAGATGTTATTATTAGTTAATGTGTGAACTATTTGATTTATATGACTGAAGTCCTCATAAGCAAAGGAAATTCAGATTTCCTTTTAATTTAAAAATGGGCAAAGGCATTTGAAAATAGGACCTTTGAAGATGTTATTATTAGTTAATTTGTGAACTATTTGACTTATATGACTGAAGTCCTCATAAGCAAAGGAAATTCAGACTCAGTCAGTCAGTAGAAGCAAGAAGTCAGCAGAAACCAGAGGAGCAGATATAAGGAGAGAGAGAATGACATGTGATTGGGGATTGGTGAAAGGCTACATGCTCCAGGAGAAAGCAAGCACTCCAATATCTTCATGCTGGACTTTTAGCCTCCAAAACCATGAGACAATAAATCCCTGTTGTTTAAGGAAAAAAAAAAAAAAAAGCCGGCAAAGGACTTCAACAGACATTTCTCCAAAGACATACAAAATGGCCAATAAACACATGAAAAGATGCTCAACATCATTAGTTTGTTAGGGAAATGCAAATCATAACCAAATGTGTACCATTTCACACCCATTAGGATGGCTATAATAAAAAAACAAACAGAAAATAACAAGTGTTGGCAAGGATGTGGAGAAATTGAAACCCTTATACATTACTGGTGGGACAGTAAAATGGTACGACCACTGTGAAAAAAATTTTGGCAGTTTATCAAAAAGTTAAACATAAAGTTACCATATGATCTAGCAATTCCACACCCACAGAATACCAAAAGAACTGAAAACATATGTTCACACAAAAACTTGTACATGCATGTTCATGGCAGCATTGTTCATAATGGCCAAAAAGTGGAAACAACTCAAACATCCATCAACTGGTGAATAAGTAAATAAAATATGGTATGGTAAACAATGGAATATTATTCAGCAATAAAAAGAAATGAAGAAGAGATCATTGGGGCGGGGCAAGATGGCAGACTGGTGAGCTGTATGTTTTAGTTACTCCTCCAGGAAAGTAGGTAGAAAGCCAGGAACTGCGTGGACTGGACACCACAGAGCAATCTGACTTTGGGCATACTTCATACAACACTCATGAAAACGTGGAACTGCTGAGATCAGCGAAATCTGTAAGTTTTTGCAGCCAGGGGACCCGCGCCCCTCCCTGCCAGGCTCAGTCCCGGGGGAGGAGGGACTGTCAGCTCCGGGAAGGAGAAGGGAGAACTGCAGTGGCTGCCCTTATCGGAAACTCATTCTACAGATTCAAACTCCAACCATAGATAGACTGAGACCAGACACCAGAGAATCTGAGAGCAGCCAGCCCAGCAGAGAGGAGACAGGCATAGAAAAAAAACAACACAAAAAACTCCAAAATAAAAGCGGAGGATGTTTGGAGTTCTGGTGAACATAGAAAGGGGAAGGGCCCTGAGGCGCATATGCAAATCCCGAAGAAAAGCTGATCTCTCTGCCATGTGGACCTTTCCTTAATGGCCCTGGTTGCTTTGTCTCTAAGCATTTCAATAACCCATTAGATCTCTGAGGAGGGCCCGTTTTTTTTTTTTTTTTTTTTTTAATCCTTTTTTCTTTTTCTAAAACAATTACTCTAAGAAGCCCAATACAGAAAGCTTCAAAGACTTGCTATTTGGGCAGGTCAAGTCAAGAGCAGAACTAGGAGAGCTCTGAGACAAAACGCAATAATCCAGTGGCTGAGAAAATTCACTAACCACCACAACTTCCCAACAAAAGGGGGGTGTCCGCTCACAGCCATCATCGTGGTGGACAGGAAACACTCCTGCCCATCGCCAGCCCCATAGCGCAGAACTGCCCTAGACAACCCAGTGTGACGGAAGTGCTTCAGATAACAGGCACACACCACAAAACTGGGCTTGGACATTAGCCTTCCCTGCAACCTCAGCTGATTGTCCCAGAGTTGGGAAGGTAGAGCAGTGTGAATTAACAAAGCCCCATTCAGCCATCATTTCAGTAGACTGGGAGCCTCCCTACACAGCCCAGCAGCCCAGAACTGCCCTGGGGGGATGGCACTCACCTGTGACATAGCACAGTCATCCCTCAACAGAGGACCGGGGGTGCACAGCCTGGAAGAGGGGCCCACTTGCAAGTCTCAGGAGCCATACGCCAATACCAAGGACTTGTGGGTCAGTGGCAGAGACAAACTGTGGCAGGACTGAACTGAAGGATTAGACTATTGCAGCAGCTTTAAAACTCTAGGATCACCAGGGAGATTTGATTGTTAGAGCCACCCCCCCTCCCTGACTGCCCAGAAACACGCCCCATATACAGGGCAGGCAACACCAACTACACACGCAAGCTAGGTACACCAATTGGACCCCACAAGACTCACTCCCCCACTCACCAAAAAGGCTAAGCAGGGGAGAACTGGCTTGTGGAGAACAGGTGGCTCGTGGACGCCACCTACTGGTTAGTTAGAGAAAGTGTACTCCACGAAGCTGTAGATCTGATAAATTAGAGATAAGGACTTCAATTGGTCTACAAATCCTAAAAGAACCCTATCAAGTTCAGCAAATGCCACAAGGCCAAAAACAACAGAAAATTATAAAGCATATGAAACAACCAGACGATATGGATAACCCAAGCCCAAGCACCCAAATCAAAAGACAAGAAGAGACACAGCACCTAGAGCAGCTACTCAAACAACTAAAGATGAACAATGAGACCATAGTACGGGAGATAAAGGAAATCAAGAAGACCCTAGAAGAGCATAAAGAAGACATTGCAAGACTAAATAAAAAAATGGATGATCTTATGGAAATTAAAGAAACTGTTGACCAAATTAAAAAGATTCTGGACACTCATAGTACAAGACTAGAGGAAGTTGAACAACGAATCAGTGACCTCGAAGATGACAGAATGGAAAATGAAAGCAGAAAAGAAAGAATGGGGAAAAAAATTGAAAAAATCGAAACAGACCTCAGGGATATGATAGATAATATGAAACGTCCAAATATAAGACTCATTGGTGTCCCAGAAGGGGAAGAAAAGGGTAAAGGTCTAGGAAGAGTATTCAAAGAAATTGTTGGGGAAAACTTCCCAAATCTTCTAAACAACATAAATACACAAATCATAAATGCTCAGCGAACTCCAAATACAATAAATCCAAATAAACCCACTCCGAGACATATACTGATCACACTATCAAACACAGAAGAGAAGGAGCAAGTTCTGAAAGCAGCAAGAGAAAAGCAATTTACCACATACAAACGAAACAGCATAAGACTAAGTAGTGACTACTCAGCAGCCACCATGGAGGCGACAAGGCAGTGGCATGATATATTTAAAATTCTGAGTGAGAAAAATTTCCAGCCAAGAATACTTTATCCAGCAAAGCTCTCCTTCAAATTTGAGGGAGAGCTGAAATTTTTCACAGACAAATAAATGCTGAGAGACTTTGCTAACAAGAGACCTGCCCTACTGGAGATACTTAAGGGAGCCCTACAGACAGAGAAACAAAGAAAGGACAGAGAGACTTGGAGAAAGGTTCAGTACTAAAGAGATTCGGTATGGGTACAATAAAGGATAATAATAGACAGAGGGGAAAAATATGACAAACATAAACCAAAGGATAAGATGGCTGATTCAAGAAATGCCTTCACGGTTATAACGTTGAATGTAAATGGATTAAACTCCCCAATTAAAAGATATAGATTCGCAGAATGGATCCAAAAAATGAACCATCAATATGTTGCATACAAGAGACTCATCTTAGACACAGGGACACAAAGAAACTGAAAGTGAAAGGATGGAAAAAAATATTTCATGCAAGCTACAGCCAAAAGAAAGCAGGTGTAGCAATATTAATCTCAGATAAAATAGACTTCAAATGCAGGGATGTTTTGAGAGACAAAGAAGGCCACTACGTACTAATAAAAGGGGCAATTCAGCAAGAAGAAATAACAATCATAAATGTCTCTGCACCCAACCAAGGTGCCACAAAATACATGAGAGAAACAGTGGCAAAACTAAAGGAAGGAATTGATGTTTCCACAATAATTGTGGGAGACTTCAACACATCACTCTCTCCTATAGATAGATCAACCAGACAGAAGACCAATAAGGAAATTGAAAACCTAAACAATCTGATAAATGAATTAGATTTAACAGACATATACAGGACATTACATCCCAAAGCACCAGGATACACATACTTTTCTAGTGCTCATGGAACTTTCTCCAGAATAGATCATATGCTGGGACATAAAACAAGCCTCAATAAATTTAAAAAGATTGAAATTAGTCAAAGCACATTCTCTGACCACAATGGAATACAATTAGAAGTCAATAACCATCAGAGACTTAGAAAATTCACAAATACCTGGAGGTTAAACAACACACTCCTAAACAATCAGTGGGTTAAAGAGAAATAGCAAGAGAAATTGCTAAATCTATAGAGACGAATGAAAATGAGAACACAACATACCAAAACCTGTGGGATGCAACAAAAGCAGTGCTGAGGGGGAAATTTATAGCACTAAACGCATATATTAAAAAGGAAGAAAGAGCCAAAATCAAAGAACTAATGGATCAACTGAAGAAGCTAGAAAATGAACAGCAAACCAATTCCAAACCAAGTAGAAGAAAAGAAATAACAAGGATTAAAGCAGAAATAAATGACATAGAGAACAAAAAAACAATAGAGAGGATAAATATCACCAAAAGTTGGTTCTTTGAGAAGATCAACAAGATTGACAAGCCCCTAGCTAGACTGACAAAATCAAAAAGAGAGAAGACCCATATAAACAAAATAATGAGTGAAAAAGGTGATGTATCTGCAGATCCTGAAGAAATTAAAAAAATTATAAGAGGATACTTTGAACAACTGTATGGCAACAAACTGGATAATCTAGAGGAAATGGACAATTTCCTGGAAACATATGAACAACCTAGACTGACCAGAGAAGAAATAGAAGACCTCAACCAACCCATCACAAGCAAAGAGATCCAATCAGTCATCAAAAATCTTCCCACAAATAAACGCCCAGGGCCAGATGGCTTCACAGGGGAATTCTACCAAACTTTCCAGAAAGAACTGACACCAATCTTACTCAAACTCTTTCAAAACGTTGAAAAAAATGGAACACTACCTAACTCATTTTATGAAGCTAACATCAATCTAATACCAAAACCAGGCAAAGATGCTACAAAAAACGAAAACTACCGGCCAATCTCCCTAATGAATATAGATGCAAAAATCCTCAACAAAATACTTGCAAATCGAATCCAAAGACACATTAAAAAAATCATACACCATGACCAAGTGGGGTTCATTCCAGGCATGCAAGGATGGTTCAACATAAGAAAATCAATCAATATATTACAACACATTAACAAGTCAAAAGGGAAAAATCAATTGATCATCTCAATAGATGCTGAAAAAGCATTTCACAAAATCCAACATCCCTTTTTGATAAAAACACTTCAAAAGGTAGGAATTGAAGGAAACTTCCTCAACATGATAAAGAGCATACATGAAAAACCCTCAACCAGCATAGTACTCAATGGTGAAAGACTGAAAGTCTTCCCTCTAAGATCAGGAACAAGACAAGGATGCCCGCTGTCACCACTGTTATTCAACATTGTGCTGGAAGTGCTAGCCAGGGCAATCCGGCAAGAGAAAAAAATAAAAGGCATCCAAATTGGAAAAGAAGAAGTAAAACTGTCATTGTTTGCAGATGATATGATCTTATATCTAGAAAACCCTGAGAAATCGACGATACAGCTACTAGAGCTAATAAACTAATTTAGCAAAGTAGCAGGATACAAGATTAATGCACATAAGTCAGTAATGTTTCTATATGCTAGAAATGAACAAACTGAAGAGACACTCAAGAAAAAGATACCATTTTCAATAGCAACTAAAAAAATCAAGTACCTAGGAAAAAACTTAACCAAAGATGTAAAAGACCTATACAAAGAAAACTACATAACTCTACTAAAAGAAATAGAAGGGGACCTTAAAAGATGGAAAAATATTCCATGTTCATGGATAGGAAGACTAAATGTCATTAAGATGTCAATTCTACCCAAACTCATCTACAGATTCAATGCAATCCCAATCAAAATTCAATCAACCTACTTTGCAGACTTGGAAAAGCTAGTTATTTGGAAAGGAAAGATGCCTCGAATTGCTAAAGACACTCTAGAAAAGAAAAACGAAGTGGGAGGACTTACACTCCCTGACTTTGTAGCTTATTATAAAGCCACAGTTGCCAAAACAGCATGGTACTGGCACAAAGATAGACATATAGATCAATGGAATCAAATTGAGAATTCAGAGATAGACCCTCAGATCTATGGCCGACTGATCTTTGATAAGGCCCCCAAAGTCACTGAACTGAGTCATAATGGTCTTTTCAACAAATAGGGCTGGGAGAGTTGGATATCCATATCCAAAAGAATGAAAGAGGACCCCTACCTCACCCCCTACACAAAAATTAACTCAAAATGGAAGAAAGATCTCAACATAAAAGAAAGTACCATAAAACTCCTAGAAGATAATGTAGGAAAACATCTTCAAGACCTTGTATTAGGCGGCCACTTCCTAGACTTTACACCCAAAGCACAAGCAACAAAAGAAAAAACAGATACATGGGAACTCCTCAAGCTTAGAAGTTTCTGCACCTCAAAAGGAATTTCTCAAAAAGGTAAAGAGGCAGCAACTCAATGGGAAAAAATTTTTGGAAACCATGTATCTGACAGAAGACTGATATCTTGCATATATAAAGAAATCCTACAACTCAATGACAAGAGTACAGACAGCCCAATTATAAAATGGGCAAAATATATGAAAAGACAGTTCTCTGAAGAGGAAATACAAATGGCCAAGAAACACATGAAAAAATGTTCAGCTTCACTACATATTAGAGAGATGCAAATTAAGACCACAATGGGATACCATCTAACACCGATTAGAATGGCTGCCATTAAACAAACAGGAAACAAAAATGCTGGAGGGGATGTGGAGAAATTGGAACTCTTATTCATTGTTGGTGGGACTGTATAATGGTTCAGCGACTCTGGAAGTCAGTCTGGCAGTTCCTTAGAAAACTAGATATAGAGTTACCGTTCGATCCAGCGATTGCACTTCTCGGTATATACCCGGAAGGTCGGAAAGCAGTGACACGAACACATATCTGCATGCCAATGTTCATAGCAGCATTATTCACAATTGCCAATAGATGGAAACAATCCAAATGTCCTTCAACAGATGAGTGGATAAATAAAATGTGGTATATACACATGATGGAATACTACACGGCAGTAAGAAGGAACGATCTCGTGAAACATGTGACAACATGGATGAACCTTGAAGACATAATGCTGAGCGAAATAAGCCAGGCACAAAAAGAGAAATATTATATGCTACCACTAATGTGAACTTTGAAAAATGTAAAACAAATGGTTTCTAATGTAGAATGTAGGGGAACTAGCAATAGAGAGCAATTAAGGAAGGGGGAACAATAATCCAAGAAGAACAGATAAGCTATTTAACGTTCTGGGGATGCCCAGGAATGACTATGGTCTGTTAATTTCTGATGGATATAGTAGGAACAAGTTCACAGAAATGTTGCTGTATTAGGTAACTTTCTTGGGGTAAAGTAGGAACATGTTGGAAGTTAAGCAGTTATCTTAGGTTAGTTGTCTTTTTCTTACTCCCTTGTTATGGTCTCTTTGAAATGTTCTTTTATTGTATGTTTGTTTTCTTTTTAACTTTTTTTTCATACAGTTGATTTAAAAAAGAAGGGAAAGTTAAAAAAGAAAAAAAGAAAAACAAGGAAAAAAAGATGTAGTGCCCCCTTGAGGAGCCTGTGGAGAATGCAGGGGTATTTGCCTACCCCACCTCGATGGTTGCTAACATGACCACAGATATACGGGACTGGTGGTTTGATGGGTTGAGCCCTCTACCATAGATTTTACACTTGGGAAGATGGTTGCTGCGAAGGAGAGGCTAGACCTCCCTATGGTTGTGCCTAGGAGCCTCCTCCCGAATGCCTCTTTGTTGCTCAGATGTGGCCCTCTCTCTCTAGCTAAGCCAACTTGAAAGGTGAAATCACTGCCCTCCCCTCTACATTGGATCGGACGCCCAGCGGAGTGAATCTCCCTGGCAACGTGGAGTATGACTCCCGGGGAGGAATGTAGACCTGGCATCGTGGGATGGAGAACATCTTCTTGACCAAAAGGGGGATGTGAAAGGAAATGAAATGAGCTTCAGTAGCAGAAAGATTCCAAAGGGAGCCGAGAGGTCACTCTGGTGGGCACTCTTATGCACACTTTAGATGGCCCTTTTTGGGTTCTAAAGGGTTGGGGTGGCTGGTGGTGGATACCTGAAACTATCGGACTGCAGCCCAGAACCCATGAATCTTGAGGACGGTTGTATAGGGATGTAGCTTGTGAGGGGTGACAATGGGATTGGGAGGGCCGTGGGGACCACACTCCACTTTGTCTAGTTTATGGATGGATGAGTAGAAAAATGGGGGAAGGAAACAAACAGACAAAGGTACCCAGTGTTCTTTTCTACTTCAATTGCTCTTTTTCACTTTAATTATTATTC
The DNA here is from genome assembly GCF_015220235.1 of Choloepus didactylus. Classification (NCBI taxonomy): domain Eukaryota; kingdom Metazoa; phylum Chordata; class Mammalia; order Pilosa; family Megalonychidae; genus Choloepus; species Choloepus didactylus. The sequence continues at coordinate 18,961,009 of NC_051335.1, forward strand.
TTGTTATTTTTGTGTGTGTGCTAATGAAGGTGTCAGGGATTGATTTAGGTGATGAATGTACAGCTATGTAATGGTACTGTGAACAATCGAAAGTGCGATTTGTTTTGTATGACTGCGTGGTATGTGAATATATCTCAATAAAATGAAGATTAAAAAATGCCATTATTATTGTATTCTTGGTTTGTAACTATATTTTTATTTCTTGCATGATATAAAATACAAATGCATAAAATAATCATAATTCTATGTTATTGGGCAGGTAAAATATAAAGATGTAACTTGTACTAAGAATGACATAAAGTGAGGGATGGTACAGGAAGAGAAGATTGTATATGCTATTGAAGTTAAGTCGGTTTCAATTCAAACTAGACTGTGAGAGATTTAGGATGCTAATGTTAACCCTACGTTAACCAAAAGGAAAATACTCAAAAAATATACAGAAAAGGAAATGAAAAGGTAATCAAATGTTTCACTTGAAAATGATCAACTTTACACAGAAGGCGGCAACAATGGAGGCAATGACAGATACAAAAAGATAGAAAAGTTACCCCAAAAAGGGCAGAATGGCTGAAGTAAGCCCTGTCTTATCAGTAATTACTTTGAATGAAAATGGTTTAAAAGGCAAAATTGATTTTTTTTAAAAAAGCATGATCTAACTATATGCTGTCTAAAGAAGACTCAGCTAAGACACAGAGATACAAACATCTTGAAAGTGAAGGAATGGAAAGAAAATATTCTGTACAAATAGTAACGAAAAGAGAACTGGGGTGGCTATACTAATGTCTTAGTTTGTCAGGGCTGCTATGACAAATTGCAACAACAGGCTGGCTTAAAAAAACAAATATTTACTGGCTTACAGTTTTGAAGGCTAGAAGTACAACATTGAGGCAATGGCAGGGCTTGCTTTCTCCAAAGTCTGTCATGCTCTGGTAATAGCTTTCCAGAAATCCTCCATCAGATGGTGTTTTAGTTTGCTAATGCTGCAGAATGCAAAACACCAGAGATGGACTGGCTTTTATAAAAAGGGGGTTTATTTCACTACACAGTTACAGTCTTAAGGCCACAAAACGTCCAAGGTAACACATCAGCAATCGGGTACCTTCACTGGAGGATGGCCAATGGCGTCCGGAAAACCTGTGTTAACTGGGAAGGCACGTGGCTGGGGTCTGCTCCAAAGTTCTGGTTTCAAAATGGCTTTCTTCCAGGACGTTCCTCTCTAGCAAGCTTGCTCTTCTTCAAAATGTCACTCACAGCTACACTCTGTTCAGTCTCTTTGAGTCAGCATGTTTTATATGGCTCCACTGATCAAGGCCCACCCTGAATGGGTGGGGTCACACCTCCATGGGAGTATCCCACCAAAGTCACCACCCACAGCTGGGTGGGGCACATTCCAAGCAAATCTAACCAGCACCAAAACGTCTGTCCCACAAGACCACAAAGATAATGGCATTTGGGGGACACAATACATTCAAACTGGCACAGATGGTGATCTCTTACTCTCTTTGTGTCTGCCTTTCTGGTTTCTGCTGACTTCTGTCTTCATCTGGTTTCTTGCTTCACCTGACTGTATCCAAATTTCTTCTCTCTATAAGACCTTCAGCCATACAGATTAAGACCAACTCTGACTGAATTTAGTCACACCTAAATAGGATCATCGAAGATCCTAGTCACAAATGAATCTACACTCTGACTCACTTTAACATATTTAAAGATACTATTTAAAAATGGGTTCACACCTATAGGAATGTATATTAAGACTTGAGCATGTCTTTTGTAGGGTACATGATGCAATCCCCAACAAGTAACACCAGACAAAATAGATTTTAAAACAAAAATTGTTACAAGAGTCATAAAAAGACATTTCATAATACATCAAGAAGCTATGACAATTATAAAAACGTACACATCTAACAAAAGAGCCCCAAAATTCATGAAGCAAAAACTGACAGAATTGAAGAGAGAAATAGAAAATTCAATAATGATACTCAGAGACTTCAATATTCCATTTCCAATAATGGATAGAACAACTAGACAGAAGATCAGTAAGGAAATAGAGTATTTGAGCAACATTATGAACAACTAGACGTAACAGATACCTATAGAACACTTCACCCAACAAGTGCAGAAGACACATTCTTCTCAAGTGCCCACAGATCATTCTCCCAGATAGACCACATGTTAGGTGACAAAAGAAGTCTCAATACATTTAAAAATATTGAAAACACGCAAAGCATCTTCTCCTACCACAATGGAATGAAGCTATAAATCATTAACAGAAGGAACCCTGGAAAATTCATGAATATGTGGAAAAGAACGAATACATTCTTAAACAACCAGTGTGTGTCATAACTATCAAAATTTTTTGTGTGTTGCCTCAGCATTCATCTTATGTCGGCTAAACCACTTGCTTCAACACTGACCTTTGGCCTAGTTAATAAGCAGCATTCCAGCCCTGGAGCATATACTCCCCCAGACCCCAAACCTGCATCTGTGGCCACCGTACAACCTTACCCCAAACCCACAATTTGTCCCAAATGATAGGCTAACCAAACCTATCACCTTCAGACCCCTAGCCCTTTCACCTCTTCACGCACATTTGCTTTAAACTAACCAATCCTTGATTCCCATGGGAAATCTACTAACCTCTACCCCTGGAAAACAATAAAGCCCACAGGTCCCTCTTGCTTGTCTGTGTGCTCCCCACCTGCTGGCTGAGCCACCTGACAGGATCACACTTCCTATAGACTCCTCATGGCAGTCTTCTCTCTCTGGGGCCTGTGAATTACAAAATATCTTTTCTCATGCATTATGGGCTCTGTTTCCTATTGTGTCACACCTGACCTCCACCCAGACCCAAATTAAAAACCCAACCTAAGTAATTCAAAACAGTAGGTCAAAGAGGAGATCACAAGGAAAATTAGAAAATTCTTAGAGACAAATGAAAATAAAAACACAGCATATGAAAATTTATGAGATACAGCAAAGACAGTGCTCAGAGAGAAATGTACAGTTGTAGATGCCTATGCTTAAAAAGAAGAGAGGTCTCGAATTAATAACCTAACTTCACATCTAGAAAAGAGGAGCAAATTAAACCTAAAGTTAGTAAGGAAGGAAATATTAAGGATTAAAGTGGAGATAAATGAAATAGAGAATAGAAAAACAATTGAGAGAATCAGCAAAACCAAAAGTTGGTTCTTTAGAAAGATCAATAAAATTGGCAAACCTTTAGCTAGATTGACAAAGAAAAAAGAGGGTGCAAGCAATTAAAAGCGTAAATGAAAGTGGGGGCATTACTACTGATCTTGCAGAAATTATAAGGATCATAAGAGACTACTATAAACAACTGTATGCAAGCAAATTTGATAACCTATATGAAATGGACACCAAATCCAAGTGACACTGAGCCCTGTAATACAAGGGTGGCTCAACATAAGAAAACCACATAATATACAACACATCTCGGTAGAAACTAAGATGGTGGCTAGGTAAGACAGGACAAAAAAACACCTCCGTGAAAAACACTAGATAAAAAGCAGAAAGTGACCCAGAATACAGGTTACAGCGATGCGCCAGCTAGATGAGGTCTGCTAGTTCCACGGGGCCGTATACTTGGTGAAACCGGGAGTCTGCATTCAGAAATGAGTAAGTAAGCTGGCTGGAAGACCCGCAGCCGTGCGGCGGTGTGGGGAAGCCAGGTTTTGGCGTTTGGAGACCAACTGGCTCTTTTTTAAAAAAAAAGAAAAAAGGGAAATACCCAGGAGCAGCTGCAGTTGCGATAGTGGGAACCACGCAGTAAAACACAGCAAGAGGGGGCTGGGCCGGCCTCTCCATGTCTGGCCAGGAAGATAGCCCGCTGCAGATCCCCTCGGGGCCGGGGGAACAGAGGGGAGAGCCGGAAGCAGAAAGAAACCCCACGGCTAGCAGCTGGCTCCCCGGAGGGCTGGATAAACTCCTGCCCCGGTCCATGCCCACAGCCCAGAGCCCCACCAGTTGTCCCAGAGCTGGGAAGGAGGAACTGTGCAAGGAGGGGGGGGGGGGCTGGGATGCCCCGTTCGGCCACCTTTGCATCAGGCTGAAAGTGCAGCTGCAGGGCCCGGTGGCCCGGGGCTTCCCTTGAAGGACGGCACGCACTGGTGACGTAGCATGGCATTCCCTCAGCAGAGGTCCTGGATGATCGTGGCTGGGGGTGGGGGACCCGCTCGGAGAACCCAGGGATACTACGCCAAATCTGGTGGTTTGTGGGACAGCGAGAGAGAGGGTCTGGGGCTGAAATGAAATGAAGGCTTAGACTCTTGCGGCAGCCTTGAATCTCTGGGAACCTGGGGGATTTGAATATTAAAGCTGTCCTTCCTCCCTGGCCACCGTACACATGCCCCACATTCAGGGTGGACGGCTCCAGCAACACACACAAACTGAGTTCTCCAACTGAACCCAACAAGAATCATTTTCCCACACGTCGTGGGGACAAGGTGCAGAACTGACTTGAGGGGTATAGGTGACTCACAGGCGCTATCTGCTGGTTAGTTAGAGAAAGTGTATGCCACCAAACTGTGTTTCTAAAAAATTAGATTGGTATTTTTTTTTACAACTTGAAAGAACCCTATCAAGCAAAGCAAATGCCAAGAGGCCAAAAACAACAGAAAATCTTGATGCATATGATAAAACCAGACGATATGGAGAATCCAACTCCAATCACACAAATCAAGATATGGGAAGAGACACAGTACTTGGCACAATTAATCAAAGAACTACAATCGAGGAACGAAAACATGGCAAAGGATTTAAAGGACATCAAGAAGACCATGGCCCAGGATATAAGCGACATAAAGAAGACCCTAGAAGAGCACAAAGAAGACATTGCAAGAGTAAATAAAAAAATAGAAGATCTTATGGAGATAAAAGAAACTGTTGGCTAAATTAAAAAGACCCTGGATATTCACAATACAACACTAGAGGAAGCTGAACAACGTCTCAGTGTCCTAGAAGCCCACAGAACAGAAAATGAAAGAACAAAAGAAAGAATGGAGAAAAAAATCAAAAAAATCAAAATGGATCTCAGGGATACGATAGATAAAATAAAACGTCCAAACTTAAGACTCATTGGTGTCCCAGAAGGGGAAGAGAAGGGTAAAGGTCTAGAAAGAGTATTCAAAGAAATTGTTGGGGAAAACTTCCCAAACCTTCTACACAATATAACTACACAAAGCATAAATGCCCAGCGAACTCCAAATAGAATAAATCCAAATAAACCCACTCTGAGACATACTGTGCTCACACTGTCAAATACTGAAGAGAAGGAGCAAGTTCTGAAAGCAGCAAGAGAAAAGCAATTCACCACATACAAAGGAAACAACATAAGACTAATTTGTGACTACTCAGCGGCCACCATGGAGGCGAGAAGGCAGTGGCATGACATATTTAAAATTCTGAGAGAGAAAAATTTCCAACCAAGAATACTTTATCCAGCGAAACTCTCCTTCAGATTTGAGGGAGAGCTTAAATTTTTCACAGAGAAACAAATGCTGAGAGAGCTTGCCAATAAAAGTCCCACCCTACTTCAGATGCTAAAGGGAGCCCTACCGATAGAGAAAGAAAGGAGAAAGAGATATAGAGAATTTTAACAGACATACATAGCACCTTACATCCAAAATCACCAGGACACTCATTTTTTTCTAGTGATCACGGATCTTTCTCCAGAAGGGACCATAAGCTGGGACATAAAACAAGCCTCAATATATTAAAAAAAAATGAATATACTCAAAGCACATTCTACAACCACAATGGAATGCAAATAGAAGTCAATAATTTTTGAAACTGTAACTTCACTATTTACTTCCTACATGATATAAAATACATAAACTCTAATGACAAATCAGTGGTTTTGAACTCAATGTAAAATATGTAATTTTAGACAACTATATAAAGGTGGGGGAATGGAGGAGTATAGGAACACAGTTTATGTGTCCTATTGAAGTAAAGGTGGTATCAAAGAAAAACAAGATTGTTATGGATTTAAGAGGTTAATTTTAAGCCCCACAATAAACACAAAGAAATTACCAGAGAATATAACCATAGAGATGAAGAGTAGAGTATGGGTTAAGAGAAATGGGGGAAGGGGCAATGGGGAGTCAAGAAATGAGTGTAGGGTTGCCGTTTGAGGTGAAGGGAAATTTCTAGTAATGGATGGTGGGAAAGAGCATTAGAACATTCTAAATGTGATTAATCCCACTAATGGAAGTCTAGGGAGGGGATGGAATGGGAAGATTTACGCTGTATATATGTTTCCGAAACTAAAAAAAAAAAGACAGTCTAAACAGATGACAATTGAATGCCAAGGATGAACTTGGATGGGATTGGAGGATCGAGGACAGGTGGCTCAAAGGGACACAGTTGAGACATAAGGAAAAGGAAATATAGAATGTAAGCTTCGTATCATTGTTGAGTCTCTTCTACTTCTTAGCTGCGATTAATGGGATTGCAAAAAAGAATGTTCTTGTTCATGGGAAGTGGATATGTGAATTATAGTGTATGTTCAAGGATGTGTGCAGCTAGCTCTCATATGTTCAGAAGACAGAGCAATAGATGATGGATGATAGGGAGGGAGGGAGGGAAAGAAACAGCAATGTGACAGCATGTTAAAGTTGACGGATTGAGCTATCGGGGGACAGGGGTCAGGGTATGATGGAATTCTGTGTATGGGGTTAGTATTGCTTTTGCAACTGTTCCTGTAATTTTGAATTTATTTCAAAATAAAAAAATACAACACATCTCATTAATAGAATGAAGAACAAAACCCACGTGATCATCTCAATTGATACAGAAAAGACATTTGACACATTCCAGTGCCCATTCATGATAAAACACACATTAAAATAGGATAAAACACTCATTAAAAGGGAACTTCCCCAAGATGTTAAAGGGCATATATGAAAAACGCACAGCTAACATCATACTCAATTGAGAAACACTGGAAGTTTTCCCCTAGGATCAGGAACAAACACGGATGTCCATTGCCACCACTGTGATTCAACATTGTATTGGAAGTTCTAGACAGAGCAATTAGGCAAGAGAAAAATGAAAACTGGAAAGGAAGAAGCTAAACTATATCTATTCACAGGTGACATGATCCTTTATAAGTAAATGCCAAAGAATTCACAAGAAAACTAGTAGAACTAATAACTGAATTGTTATCATGACTTGCAGGGTAAGATCATCCCCAAAATTAGTTGTGATTCCGTACGAGGTAATGAACAGCATGAAGAGGAAGTAAAAAAAAAAAACATTGCTAAAATTATTTGTTTACAAAACATTGCTAAAAATAATCAAAGAAGACTTAAATAATGGAAGACTTAAATTCCATGTTCATGGATTGGAAGACTTAATATTGTTAAGATGTCAATACCACCCAAAGAGATATACAGATTCAACACAATCCCAACCAAAATTCCAATAGTCTTCTTTGCAGAAATACAAAAGCCAATTATCAAATTTATATGGAAGGGTAAGGGGCTGGGAAAAGCCAAAACCATCTTGAAAACGAAGAGCAAAGAGAGAGGACTCACATGTCCCAATTTTAATACTTACTACAAAACTACAGTAATCAAAACAGCATGGTACTAGCACAAGGACAGATATGTAGACTAATGGAATCAAGTCAAGAGTTCACAACTAAACACACACACCCATGGCCAACCGATTTTTGGCAAGGGTGCCAAGTTCACTCAATGGGGAAAGAATAATCTCTTCAACAAATGGTGCTGGGAAAATTGGATATCCATATGCCAAAAATTAACTCAAAATGGATCAAAGACCTAAATATAAGAAACAAAACTTCCTAGAAGAAAACCTAGGGAAACACAACTCTCCCTCCAGCTCTACTCTATTTGTAGCAGGTGATAGAAGTGATATGTGTACCGTGTGCATGTGTATCCATTTCCATAGCTTTTTTGTGGTGTTTGAAATGTTGCCGGTGGACAGATTCTGATTCCTTTGCAAAAGGAATTCCTTTGCAAAAGGAAGCTGATAGAGAAATGACCCCCTTTTTGACTCTCCCTTCACCTTCCTCCATAAGATTATCTTCCTGTAGCCTGGCCCCCCGCACACATGTGCCTGATCTACCAACACATGAGGTCTGCATACAAGAGGAGAAAACTATCACCAAGTCCTTGGAGGAGAAGATGGTCTTCTGAGCTCTCCGTTCCCACCAGGAAACTGTAGGTTCCTTCAGGAGCACCCTTAAAAGCCAGACCTCTGGGTCCTACCTGGTTTTCCAGCAGTTTCAGGAAAAGAGGTGGGGAAGGGACTCCTTGATCATTAGCTATTTTCTAACACATTAGCCATATGGAGGGTGTCATGAAGGCTGCTTCCCTGGGTAGCTTCACTTTTCCTGCCCAGTGCATCTTTTAAATTAAATTCAGTTTTATTGAGATATATTCACGTACCATACAATCCCATGGTGTACAATCAACTGTTCCAAGTACCATCATACAGTCGTGCATTCATCACCCCAATCTATTTTCGAACATTTTCCTTGCATCAGAAAGAATCAGAATAAGAATAAAAAATAAAAGTAAAAAAGAACACCCAAATCATCCCCCCCACCCCACCCTAATTTTCATTTAGGTTTTGTCCCCATTTTTCTACTCATCCATCCATACACTGGATAAAGGCAGTGAGATCCACAAGGTTTTCACAATCACACTGTCACCCCTTGTAAGCTACATTGTTATACAATCGTCTTCAAGAGTCCAGACTACAGGGTTGGAGTTTGATAGTTTCAGGTATTTACTTCTAGGTATTCCAATACACTAAAACCTAAAAGGTGTTGTCTATATAGTGCATAAGAATGCCCACCAGACTGACCTCTTGACTCCATTTGAAATCTCTCAGCCACTGACACTCTTTTCATTTCATTTTGCATCCCCCTTTTGGTCAAGAAGATATTCTCAATCCCACGATGCCGGGTCCAGATTCATCCCCGGGAGTCATATCCTGCGTTGTCAGCTGCCCAGTGCATTTTGAAGCAGACTGCCAAAGCTTCTGATAAATCCATCCCATCCCTCACACCCCTTCCTGAAAGGGAGTTGTACCACAGCTTTTATTCATTAGCTTTTCCCCCAACCCCCTACCCAAGAGCAACTGAGTTTTCGCCTTTGTGACCTTCTGTCTGTCTTTCATCAACAAAATTGCATGACAAGTTGCATATTCAACCTCTGCCCTTGCAAAGAGAAGAAAAAACACTCCTCACAGCCAAGAAAGCCCAAAAAGTAGGAAACCCATGGGAATGAATGAGGTGGGCTCTCTTCACAAGTCCTGGCGGGGAACTTTTATTCTGAACAGATACTATGAACAAACTTGAAGGGAATCGGTTCCCCACAGAAAGCTTTTTATTTCCTATTCCTTGAGGGCCTAATTAATCTTTAAGAATGGCAGCCATGAAGGCAAAGGTGCTGTGTCAGGCGTCTATTAGAAAGATGGAACAATAGGAGAAATTGTTGGCATAAAAGGAGAAAGAAGGAATGTCACAAGGGAAGTGCTACAAATTAAACGCACGTGAATAACTGATGAAGGAGGTCTAACGGGCATCACTGGGAGACATCTGCTCTCCCCTCAACCCTCTAGTTTTATCCCTGCCTGGTAGCACCCTGCGTTCATGGAGTTATGGTGGAAGGTCTTGGAGCTGGACTGCTGAGAATGGGCTGGGGTTGGAATAAGCATCAAAATGCTCCTAGACTTTGAAGTCGGTGATGTGCTTACATTAAACTGGTTTGCAGAAGGAAAAAAAAGCAATATCAGAACTGGGGCAGGATGGCAGATTTTAGAGCCACCACTGAAGACCTAAAGGAGGCAGGGTTAGTGGCCCTTTTACTTTTCCACTCTGGCCCTTGCAGAAACTAGAGGCATCCTGCTGAATGACTGCAGACTACCGCAAGCTCAATCACACCTGGTATGAAGGACATGGTATTATTGCCAGAGCAGGTTAATAAAACCTCGGGCATGAGGTTATGTGGCCCCTGATTTTGTAAATCAGAAAAAAAAAGATCAGAAAGAGGTCATATTTACATGGCACAGACAACAATATTTGTTTACATTTTTATTCTGGTTTAACTTTCATGCCCTCTGTCAAAAGAGATCTGAACCATTTTTTCATCCTGCAGAACATCACATAGATCCCTTATATGGATGACACCATGATAATCAGACAGGAGGAGCAAAGGGTGGTTAGTATGTGGGAGGTCTTGGTTAAGCAAATGGAATCCAGAAGGTGATGGATAAAGTCTATGAAACTTCAGAGATCTGCCACTACAGTGAGGTTTTCAGGCATTCAGTGGTCAGGGGCATGCTGGGCTGTCCCTCCAAAGTAAAAGACAAATCGCTGCACTTTGCATCCCCTACCACAAAGAAGAAAGCACAGCTTCTGGTAAGGTTGTTTGGGTTCTAGAGGCAACACATGCCACACCTAGAAATAGTGCTCTGGCTCATAAACTGGATAATGTGGAAGGCTGCCAGTGGGGCCTGGAGCAGGAATGGGTTCTGCAGCAAGTCCAAGCTGCAGTTCATAAGATCCAGCAGACCCTACAATGTTGGAGGTGTCAGGGGTGGGAAAAGGCATTGGATGCCATTCATAGCAAGCCCAAGCGGGTAAATCATAACCATGATTCTGACCAAGCCAATGTGATCTACAGTGGAAAACTTTGAGAAAAAGTTACTGGTGAATTACTGGGCCCTGGTGAAACAGAGCACTTACCATGGGGCAAGGGACCATAAATTAGAACTGCCTATTACAAGTCACAAAGTCAGACAAGCCCAGCAGCTGTCCATTGTAAGATGGAAATGGTACATGGGGCATCAGACTCGAGCAAGACCCGAAGTAAGTAACTCAGAGTAACCCAAATAAGCCGCATGAGCAGGAAACACTAGTGTCCATGACACCTGCTGCGGTTTCACCAGGGCCCCTAACCTAGCTCGCCCCTAGGACAAATGAGAAGTCCTATATGGCCAGTCTGAGACTGGTTTTGAACAGGTCAGCTCATTTTTGGATGCATGCCGAAACTGGATGGCAGTCTAATTTCTGCCGCATTCAGGGGTGGCCTTGAAAGACAGTGCACACAATTAACTCTAGATATATGCTTTGCTATAGGACAGTGGGATCCCTGCCTCATTGGGAGTGTTTAAACTACAGTCATTTTTTGTTCTTTTTCTTTTTTGAACATTAACCAGTCACAGGGCCAACTCGTCCCTTTCTGACTGCTTCCCCAGGTCTCCCCAAATTCCAGCTTCCGCATGGGAAATTCCCTCATGGTTCAGCTTTGGAAGTACCTGACTCGTGTAGGGCTCAGATGAGTGATTAGGACTCAGCTGAATGTCGCTTTTGCTGGGTCTGCATGCGTGCCACCACTCACTCAGCCCTACTTCTTCTGTCTGTCACCCAAGTGATCATGACTGTCTGAATACCCCTTCATCTTTGAGGCTGGAGAGAAGGACCACAGGGCCAAACCGTGGGTGGAGGCTGAATGGAAACCAGCCAAGTACCTGGAATTATCCCAAAGAGGGTGATTTTGGGCCTGAATTCACCTATCTTCTATTAAGTCAGACACTTAATGAGATTTGCAAAAATGTAAAACAATGCCACTCCTCTCACTAATTTTGATTGGGACAATACTGCTATTTTTTAAAAAATACATTACTTATGTTTACATGTAATGAGTTTATTACTGTTATTTAAAATATAATAATAAATGTTTCTAATTAAAAAAAAAAAAAAAGACTGGGCACAGAGAAAAATCTTCCCAGCAGGCAGAGATTGGACCAGTGTACCTGGTGATCCATTTTGCGTGGAAGGGAACGCGGCCCACAGTGATAATATATACAGTTTTCTGGGCAGTAGACAACAGCCTGGCGGTGTGATCAGGGAGCTGGAAGGACAAAGACTGATGATCAAAGACAAGGAGTTCTGGGAAGTGGGGAGATAACACTTGTGGGAGTGGGCCCAAAGTGTGAAGATTTTTGCCTCACAGAATGCTGAAAAGAAAATATTCACACCATAGGGTCACCAAACAGCCACACAGACTAAATTAACTGTCCAATTGAAGGGAGTTAGCCTTTGAAATCAGTGAAAAACAACCGTCCCAAAGGGCACAAGCACAAAGAGGTCACGGAGGCCCGTACAGAGGTGCAAGAGCAAAGACTCTCACTTACTTAAGGCTGATTTATATCCTTTGCCCGTCCATATCCAGTCCACAAGTAATGCAAAAGCACTGGTTTCCTCATAAACTCTGCAACTCTTGGAATTGTTGAGCTCCTGAACTGTTGCAAACGTGGTGTGCAAAAACACACTTGTGGTTTCACGTTCCGTCTCCATGATCAGGGTTGGCGAGCATCTTTTGGGACGTCCATTGCTGACAGGGACTCCCTCTAAGAATCACCGCGGGGGGAGGAGGGGGTGTGCATGGGACAAACTCTGCCCTATCTGCCAAAACCTCCTGGCAATAACATTGCACTGGTAAACATCCAGGCCATCCTCCACGGCTGCTTTTTGCAACACGGCAGAGTTGAGCAGTTGCAACAGAGACCGTACGTAAACCTAAATCATTTCATATCTGACTCTTTACAAAAAAGGTACCCCAATCCCTGATTACCAACTGTTGGTGCCCTTCGCCCATTTCCCTATTGGGTCGTGTGTCTCGGTGTGGAATATTGGTTTGCAGATAATTTCTGCCCTGGGGGCGTCATATCCATCACTCTTCCCTCTTCACAAGCCCACAAGTGTTATCTCCCCACTTCCCACAGAGTGGACTGAGGAGCTCACAGACCCCACTCTTACTCGAAGGTAGATTCACGCCCAGGAGAAGACGGGCAGAAAGAGATCCGACCACAGCCACGAAAAGGGGATTTACTTCAGACGAACGACGGATTTTGGAGGCAACCAAAGGCGTACATTCTTATTGGCCACGTCCTGGGAGTGGGGGTGGGGCGGGCAAACAAGCGGCGCACTGGTTGGCTGGGAGAGGACGAATGACAAGGTCCGAACCGCGAAGGCGCGCAGAATTGGCCTTGCGTTGTTTGCAGTGATCTCGTCAGGCTGCGGTTGTGGTGGCAACGGCGTTCTGTCCTCCAGCGGCCTAACTTGCCCGGCCCCACCTGCCTCTCCCGTGTACCGAGGACATCCTTCGACCCCTGACCAGAGCTGCCGACTGACAACATGAGCTCCCCTGATGAGGTGTCTGTCTGGGGAGCGGGGCTCGGCCCGGAGGGTGGGGAGCGGGGCGGCGTCCGCCGGGGACCCGGACGAGACTTTGATTTGCGGGCCCCGCGGAGCGGCGAGGGCGAGGGCGGGCTCCTGGCCCCGGAGGGGCTCCAGGCCGAGCAGGAAGTGACGGAACCGGCAGAGGCAGAGCTGTAGGGCCAGGACGGTCGACCTGGCTCGCATGCCGACGAGGAGGAGGACGCTGTGGAATACCAACCGCACCATGCTGAGGAGGCCTCGGCCATTGCCAAGCAGCCTACTGACCAGGACACACCAGGAGTCCGGAGAAAACCGGCCCCGAAAAGCCGCACCCTTCAGATGTCCAGCCATTGGGCCGACCTAGACGAAATCCCCAGTGGCAGAAGCGCACATTCGCCTAGCTGTGAGGAATTACAGCAGGCTTCTCCCAGAGTCCGGCCCTGGGGAAACCCTAGAAGAGGCCCTAGAGGTCGGCTGAATATCCCTGTGGATCTCCAGCGGCCTTCGAAGGAAGGCATGATTGGGCCTCCTTCTGACCCCGAGTCATCGGATGAGTTCAGCGAGATACAGATGATGAGGGTGAATATTTACCCCAAAGGAGATGGCCAAGCAAAGACCAGCAGCCAGGGGGATCCCAGAGACACACCGAGACACCTGAATCCCCAAGTCAGGGAGAAAGTCTTCCTTGGGCCAGGCTCTTTCCTGGCCTCCACTTCTCGGAGGCTCACATCAGCCACGGATCGGCAGCCTGTTGGAGAGCTTGAGCTCTTGTCCTCTAAGAAAATGCAAAGTTTGGCCTCTGGGAAGAGAAGCACCAAGCCCAGGTACATGGGAGCTGCTGCTGCAGGCTGCCTGCCTCATGCCACTCTTAAGAAGAAGGTGGCCCAGGAGAAGAAATCCAGCAGTGGTGCCTCCAAAAGTGCCCTGGGGAGAAAATACCAGGCCTTTCTTACATGGGGGAGGATGGTGGCAGGAGGCAGCATGGCACCAGCCACCCTCCCCCCAATCTCTGGTCTTCCGTCTGTTGGAAGAGCCAAGAGATATTCCTCGGTCCATCCGGCAGCCAAACAGTCCAAATACAGCAGCGCTGGGAAGAAACCTGTGGCAGGCAGAACATGGGAGTCTGAGGCAGAGGCTGGAGAAGATAACGATGAAAGTGGAGAGCCAGTCCCAAAGGGTCAAGTGAGTAGGCCATCCTCCTCCTTTCATTCCCTCACCCTGTCCACACCTTCAACACACACACATCTTCACACTTGCACCCTCTGTCCTTTACTCAGTGTATGTCATTGGGTGCCCAGGGTCATCAGAATGCCAAACTGGGGTCATTTTACTAGGAGCAGATACTAAGAGAGCACTGACTATGTGCTGGGCACTGTTCTCAACCTTTACACGTTTTCGGCCTCCTCTCTGGAGAGGGGCTGTGAAAGTTGGGAGCACTGGCAGCTGATTTGGATGGCCAAGCCTTAGAGGTTGGGCTGCAAGCTTCCTGATTCCCACTTCCCAGCTATTCTCCAAGTCTTTCTTGAAGGAGCCTGGGCTTTCTCACTGCCGCCCTGTTCTCCCTGGCTCAGCTCTGCCTCCTGGCCTGGGACTAACTGAGGGAGATTGTGGAAGGAGAGTAGCCTCTAAGTCCCCTCCCAGTTCCCTGCTTCATGCCAGCCCCTAGAGGCATGGATGTGCACGCACACCTCCACACCTATACCCACCCACCCATATCCCCTAAATGAGCCGGAACTCTTTGTTTTAGCTTCCATCAGACTACCCACATTTATCTTGCCTGGCCATGCATCGTGGGGAATTCAGCGGTGGAGACCCCAAGACCAGGAGCTCCCAAGTTCCAGGAAGCTCACAGCCCCTGGTCCTGAGCCAGGGAGGAATCAGTCTCAGAGGGCCTACACCCTCAGGTGAGTCTGGTGGGTTTGGTATGTGGGGAGTGAAAAGGGGAGGCAAAGAGGGAAAACTCTGGCTCTGTCAGTTGTGGGCCCTCAGCCCTGCTCTCAGGCCTTTCTGCCTACCCTTTAGCTCCCCCACAGGAAACAGGGTGTAGACAGCGCTGGCTTTAAGCCAAATCATCCTCTGCTTTGGGTTTGGCCAGTGGGAGTGAGTTATGGCAGTGCCCCAAACTCCAGCTCCAGGAGTAGACATTCAGAGGAACAGAACCTTTGTATTAGGTCCTGTTCAGCCACACTGCTCATTCCAGGGACCGGCTGCGGCTGCAGCTCTGCCAGCATCGACCCACAGCCACACTCCCTGGGGCCACGGTCTCTGATGGGTCTAGTCAGGACAACAGGGAGGGCAAGCCCAGGGAAGGCTGCAGGTGCTAGGCAGAGCAGGGGCAGCTGCTTGCCAGCAGAGGGTGGTGCTGGCTCAATTTAGACCCCACTCAGTCCTTTCCATCTCACTCCTAAGCCTGGCAACTGGATTTTGTGTTCTCTTTCAGGTCACCAGGAGCCACTTGATGTTCCCCCAAGACAGGAACGGCAACAGCAACTACCTGAAGCACAGAGCTGCCCTGGGGTAATGCTCTCTCTGGTCCCTAGAAACCCAAGTCCAAACTAAATAGGTGGGATCTGAGTCCAAATTAAAATGACTTATCACCCCCACCTCCACTATCCATCCCGCTCACCCGACACCACAGAGGGGGGTACCTCCTTTCCATCGTGGATTCCATTCCAGTCTAGCCACTGGGCTTGGGATGTGGGTATGGAGGGCTCTGGGGTAAAGGGGAGGATGAGGAGAGAGTTGGCAGGAATATACTAATACTTTCTCTTTCTCCAGTATCTGCTGGGCTAGTGTCTCTTGCGACAGAAGGAAATTGATGACCTTAAACATCAACTTGGTATGACATACCTCTGGCTGGGGCAGGGGCCGAGCAGGGTGTCTTAGTGTGGAACCCAGGGGTGGGGTGGGTTGCAGGAGCAGGCGGCCTCCCAGAGACCAACATCCCTGTGGGTGGAAGACCTAGCAGGCCTGGAGCCTTCTCTGCATTTACGTGAAGCTGTGTGTATGTATAGGAATTTATTGTCGGAACTACATGTACACTTTGTGAACAAGGTCTAGAGATCTTCCCTTAGAACATTTAGAGATGCCGCATTTATTTTCCCTTTAACTGCTGCTCGGTGTGATGTGAGCAAATTATTTTAAATTTTTAAATTTAAAAAATTTTTAATAAAATAAGCAGCATTCCCTTATACCCGTCACTATTATTAGCACTATGTATTAGTGTGGTATGTATATTATAATTGATGAAAGATTATTATCATAATTGCACTATTAAGCATAGTCCATAGTTTACTTAGGGTTCTCTTTTTGTGCTGTACAGTCCTATGGTTTTTGTTTATTTGTTTGTTTTTAACAAGTTCTGAATTACTGTGATAATGCACCAAAGTTTGCCATTCACTGGTACTTTGTGTTCCTGTTGAGGAAACATTTGCACACTTAATTCAGGTGTTGGGTGGGTGAGTCACCCCAGGGCTGCTGGGGTAAGATCTGGAGGTGGTTTCAGGGTTTGGCTGTTCCCCATGGGGGCATGGAGACAGGTTTCTGTCTCCCTGTGTCCGGAGTGCCTGGTTATGCCTTTTTCTGTTTCAGCGGTCATGCAGAGCCTCATTGACAAGTTCCAGGCCCTTTGAAGTGAGTGTTACACATACCATACCCTTCCTTAGGCTTGGCTTTTCAGGAGGGCTGTGTGCTGGCCCTGGCTTGTGCCTCTTCCCTGACTGCTGTTTGACAGGTTGAACCCAGCATTCGTGTGCCAGAGAAATTCGTGTGCCAGAGCTGGTACCTTTCAAGCCCAGGAGCCGCAGCCAGCCTGGATCTCTCCTGTTCTCCTACCCCCACCAGGGTTTTCTATTTCCCTCTGTTTGTCTCCTCCCCACCCCACCCCACCCCTACCCCCAGTTCAAATTAAACCAGTTTCAAATTAAAGTTCCTCTCATATTCCGTTGTCAGCCCTCTATGTTTTGGGGTGTATGTGGCAGTGTGGGAGTACTCAGTATCAGAGATATCTTACAGTCGAATACCTCTTGTATTCTGTGATCTGCCTTCTCTAGCAGGGTCTCACCAAGCACCCTGTGTCTCTGCACCATGTTGCTGTTCCTGCCACGTTAGCATTTCCTCCCTTACTCCTATCCCCCCTCTTCATGTTCTCTCCTAATGTCCTCTTCTTTGTTCTATTAGGTCCCATTCATCACCGCATTCCCCCTTCCCTTTCAGCAGGAAACTCTGAGAGAGAAAAATTTCCAACCAAGAATACTTTATCCAGCAAAACTCTCCTTCAAATTTGAGGGAGAGCTGAAATTTTTCACAAACAAATGCTGAGAGATTTTGCTAATAAAAGATCTGCCCTACTTCACATACTAAAGGGAGCCCTACCAACAGAGAAACAAAGAAAGGAGACAGATACAGAGAATTTTAACAGACATATATAGAACATTACATCCCAGGTCACGGGGACACACATTCTTCTCTAGTGATCACAGATCTTTCTCCAGGATGGACCGTATGCTGGGACATAAAACAAGCCTTGGTAAATTTAAAAAAAATTGAATTTTTTCAAAGCACATTCTCCAACCACAATGGAATACAAATAGAAGTCAATAACCACCAGAGGCTTGGAGAATTCACAAACACCTGGAGGGTAAAAATGAGGGGGAGACAAAAACATTCCTGGATAATAAAAACTGAGGGACTTCATCACCAGTAGATCAGTCCTATAAGAAATGCTACAGGGATTGAGCAGCCTGAAAGGAAGGGACACTAGACAATTGACTGAAACTACATGAGGAAATAAAGATTTCCAGTAAAGATCACATGGTAAATATAATACCAATACTACTGTATTTTTGATTTGTAACTCCACTATTTACTTCCTACAGGATCTAAAATACATAAACTGTAATGATAAATCAGTGGTTTTGGACTCAATGTAAATTATGTAATTTTTGACAAGAACTACATAAAGGTGGGGGAATGGTGGAGTTTAGGAACATAGTTTATGTGTCCTCTTGAAGTTAAGTTGGTATCAAAGAAAAACAAGATTGTGATAGACTTAAGAGGTTAAATTTAAGCCCCACGGTAAACACAAAGTATCAGAGAATATGACCATAGAGATGAAAAGTAGAATACGGGTTACAAGAAGTGGGGGAAGGGGCAATGGGGAGTTAAGAAATGAGTGTAGGGTTTCTGTTTGGGGTGAAGGGAAATTTCTAGCAATGGATGGTGGGAAGGTGATGGCATTGCAACATTCTAAATGTGATTAATCCCACTAATGGAATGCTAGGGAGGGGTTGGAACAGGAAGATTTAGGCTGTGTATGTTTCCACAATTGAAAAAAAGATAGTCTAAATAGATAATGACAATTAAATGCCAAGGATGAACCTGGATGGGATCTGAGGATGGAGGGAAGGAGGCTCAAAGGGACACAGGTGGGACATAAGAAAAAAAAAGGAAATACAGAATGTAAGCTTTGTATCAATGTTGAATTTCCTGAACTTCTTAGCTGCGCTTAATGGGATTGCATACAAGAATGTTCTTGTTCATGGGAAATGTATATGTGAATTATATTGTTTGTTCAAAGATAAGTGCAGCTTGGTCTCATATGTTCAGAAGACAGAGCAATTGATAGATGATAGATAGGGAGGGAGGGAGGGAGAGAGAGGGAGGGAAAGAAAGAAATGGTGGTGTGACAGGATGTTAAATTTGGTGGATCGGGGTATCGGGGGAGGGGGGTCAGGGTATGCTGGAGTTCTGTGTATGGGGTTTGTATTGTGTTTGCAACTATTCCTGTAACTTTGAATTTATTTCAAAATAAAATTTAAAAAAAACTGAAGGAGAGTATGTGAATATAGCTCAATAAAATTGAATTAAAAAACAAACAAACAAAAAATAAAACCTAAAAAGGGTTATCTATATACAGCATGGGAGTGCCCACCGGAGTGACCTTTCAGCTCCATTTGGAATCTCTCAGCCACTGAAACTTTGTTTCGTTTCGCATCCCCCTTTTGGTCAAGAGGATGTTCTCAGTAGCATGATGTCAGGTCCAGATTCATCCCTGGGAGTCATGTCCCATGTTGCCAGGGAGATTTGCACCCCTGGGGGTAGGATCCCACATGGGGGGGGGCAGTGGGTTCACCAGCCGAGTTGGCTTGGCTGGAGAGGGAGGGCCACATCAGAGCAGCAGGGATGTACTCAGGGGGAAACTGTTAGGCACAACTGTAGGCGGGTTTAGCCTCTCCTTTGCGGTGGCAAGCTTCATAGGGGCATGTCCTGTGATGGAGGGCTCGGCACATCGAGCTGTTAGTCCTCAATGTTTGTGAGAACATCAATGACGATCCAGCTGAGGAAGGCCAACACTTCCACGATTTCCCCCAGCTCCTCAGTGAGGCCCTGTATATGTATTTTTATTCTCTGTCCAAATTACTTTGGGATGTGTCTCTATTTCACACTAACCTATGCAAACCTACCAGGTCTCACTTCCTATTAAAAGTTCCATGTACTTATGGTATTTGAAAAAAAGAAAAACTGAGGGAGAGATTAAGACATTCCCAGATGAACAAAAGATGAAGGTGTGTATCACCACTATACCAGCCCTACAAAAAATGCTAAAGGGAGTTCTTCAGGTTGAAAGGAAAGGACACTGGACAATACATTGAAGTCATATGAAAAAAATAAAGGTTCTGGTAAAGAGAATGACATGGGTAAATGTAATTGCTAGTACTGTTTTAATTTTTATTTCTAACCCCACTTTTAACTTACTACAGGATCTAAAACGCAAATGTATAAAAATTAAGGATGAATCAACAGTTTGGGACTTACAATTCACACATTTGTAATTTTCGACAAGAACTACCTGAAGTGGGGGGACAGAGGAGTATAGAGACATAGTGTGTTATGCCATTGCAGTTAAGCTGGTATCAAACCAAATGAGATTGTTAAGATACAGGATGTTACATTTCAGCTCTGTGATAACCACAAAGCAAATACTGGGAAAACATGCACAGAAACAAATGAGAAGGGATTCTGAAAGTTTCACTACAAAAATAAGCAAAGTACTTGAATAGGTATTTTTCCAAAGAAATACAAATGACCAATAAGCACATGAAAAGATTTTGAATAACATTAGCCATTAGAGAAATGTAAAGCAAAACCATAATAAGCTACCACTTCACACCCACTAGAATAGCTATTAATTGTTTTAAAAAAGGAAAATAATAAGTGCTAGCAGGAATGCAGAGAAATAGGAACTTTAGTACATTGTTGGTGGGAATGTAAAAAGGTGCAACTGCAGTGGAAAACAGCTTTATGGTTCCTCAAAACTTTAAACATAGAACTACCATATGTCCATGTCCTGGCACTCCTAATTTTAGGTATATATCCCAAAGAACTGAAAGCAGGGACTTAGACAGATCTTTGTACATCAATGTTCATAGCAGCATTACACACAATTGCCAAAAGGTGGAAGCAACTCAGAGACCCATCAGCAGATGAATGAATAAACAAAATGTGGTGTGTGGATAAATAAAATGTGGTATATACACACGATGGAATACTACGCGGCAGTAAGAAGGAACGGTCTCGTGAAACATATGACAACATGGATGAACCTTGAAGACATAATGCTGAGCGAAATAAGCCAGGCACAAAAAGAGAAATATTATATGCTACCACTAATGTGAACTTTGAAAAATGTAAAACAAATGGTTTCTAATGTAGAATGTAGGGGAACTAGCAATAGAGAGCAATTAAGGAAGGGGGAACAGTAATCCAAGAAGAACAGATAAGCTATTTAACGTTCTGGGGATGCCCAGGAATGACTATGGTCTGTTAATTTCTGATGGATGTAGTAGGAACAAGTGCACAGAAATGTTGCTATATTAGGTAACTTTCTTGTGGTAAAGTAGGAACATGTTGGAAGTTAAGCAGTTATCTTAGGTTAGTTGTCTTTTTCTTACTCCCTTGTTATGGTATCTTTGAAATGTTCTTTTATTGTATGTTTGTTTTCTTTTTAACTTTTTTTTCATACTGTTGATTTAAAAAAGAAGGGAAAGTTAAAAAAAAAAAAAGAAAAACAAGGAAAAAAAGATGTAGTGCCCCCTTGAGGAGCCTGTGAAGAATGCAGGGGTATTGGCCTACCCCACCTCGATGGTTGCTAACATGACCACAGATATAGGGGACTGGTGGTTTGATGGGTTAAGCCCTCTACCACAGGTTTTACCCTTGGGAAGATGGTTGCTGCAAAGGAGAGGCTTGGCCTCCCTATAATTGTGCCTAAGAGCCTCCTCCTGAATGCCTCTTTGTTGCTCAGATGTGGCCCTCTCTCTCTGGCTAAGCCAACTTGAAAGGTACAATCACTGCCCTCCCCTCTACGTGGGATCTGACACCCACGGGAGTGAATCTCCCTGGCAACGTGGAATATGACTCCCGAGGAGGTATGTAGACCTGGCATCGTGGGACGGAGAACATCTTCTTGACCAAAAGGGGGATGTGAAAGGAAATGAAATAAGCTTCAGTGGCAGAGAGATTCCAAAACGAGCCGAGAGATCACTCTGGTGGGCACTCTTACGCACACTTTAGACAACCCTTTTTAGGTTCTAAAGAATTGGGGTAGCTGGTGGTGGATACCTGAAACTATCAAACTACAACCCAGAACCCATGAATCTCGAAGACAGTTGTATAAAAATGTAGCTTATGAGGGGTGACAATGGGATTGGGAAAGCCATAAGGACCAAACTCCACTTTGTCTAGTTTATGGATGGATGTGTAGAAAAGTAGGGGAAGGAAACAAACAGACAAAGGTACCCAGTGTTCTTTTTTACTTCAATTGCTCCTTTTCACTCTAATTATTATTCTTGTTATTTTTGTGTGTGTGCTAATGAAGGTGTCAGGGATTGATTTAGGTGATGAATGTACAACTACGTAATGGTACTGTGAACAATCGAAAGTATGATTTGTTTTGTATGACTGCGTGGTATGTGAATATATCTCAATAAAATGAAGATTAAAAAAATGTGGTATGCACAGATAACTGAATATTTTTCAGCCATAAAAAGGAAAGAAGTTTTGATACATGTGACAACAGGGATTGACCTTGAAGGCATCGTGTTGAGTGAAATAAGCCAGACACAAAAGGACAAATATTGTATGATCTCACCGATATGAAATAATTAGAATACTCCAATTCATGGGGTCAGAATCTAGAATCTATGTTACCAGGGGCTGGAGTTGGGGAAGGGAATGGGGAGTCAATGCTTAAATTGTACAGAGTTTCTATTTGAGGTGATGGAAAAGTTTTGATAAATAGATGGTGGTGACATTGGCACAAGATTTTGAAAGTAATTAACAGCATTGAAATATATATTTGAATGTGTTTAAAAGGGGACATTGCAGCTTGAATATGTTACTAGAATTAAAATTAAAAAAAAAACCATAGGACTGTAAAATGCAAACAGGGAACCCTAATGTAAACCATGAACTATAGTTAACAGTACAATTATAATATTCTCTCATCAAATGTAACAAATGTACCATGCTAATGTAAGGTGTTAATAATGGGGGGTTATGGAAACTATTTTCTGCATGAGTTTTCCATAAAACTACATTTAGCTAATTTTTATCTGTTTTTTTTTTAAAAGCAGTAGAATCTCATGGTGCTATGGCTACCGCCATCTCCCACCCCTTACTGGCTCAGCGCAGAACCTGCCCACATTCCCAGTACAGATCTCCGGTCTCAGTTCTGGAGGGAGCAAAGTAATCCTCATGCACATCCTGGGAGCATGTATATCTGGCCCAATCTATCTGGTGGTGATCTGAGGGACTTGCTATCCCAGAACATGCCCTACATGTAGAAGATGGCTCACAGAGCTCTACAGAACACTGATGGGAGAGCAGTCAAGTTGTGCTGCCTGGGGCAAGGGATTACTAGGTATAGGCTTTGCAGTGCAGCACCAAGAACCAAGAGCAAACTGTTTCCTAGGGAACAGGGGACGTTTGTATCCATGTAAATGGGAGAATTCCTAGGGCCAAATGCATAAAAGGGAAGGGGGACAAAATGCAAAGACAAAATGCATGTGAAGAAAGGACCAAGGAGGCCTCTATGCTTTGACCTGGAGCTCTTCTCTAAACTCATTTTATGGAAAAACTGAGGGAAATCATTCTTACATGTCAATCTGCAAAGACTGGGAAAGTTGTTTTCTTTTTTCCCTTCTTTTTATTTTGTTAAGGAAGGAAACAGACAAAGGTACCCAGTGTTCTTTTTTACTTCAATTGCTCTTTTTCACTCTAATTATTCTTGTTATTTTTGTGTGTGTGCTAATGAAGGTGTCAGGGATTGATTTAGGTGATGAATGTACAACTATGTAATGGTACTGTGAACAATCGAAAGTGCAATTTGTTTTGTATGACTGTGTGGTATGTGAATATATCTCAATAAAATGAAGATAAAAAAAAAAGTGACTCACGCAAGTGTGGGTATGCACGAGTCCAAATTCCGTAGAGCCGTCAACGAACTGTCAACTCCAAGGAAGGTGTCCGATGAACTCCTCAGGAAACGAACCGGCAACTTCGACGAACTCAGGAAATGCTTCACTGGGCAGCCAAAGAAGTGAAGGTCCTCTATCTGTCTTGCTTATAAGTTTTCAACTGATTAATTGGATTAAATCCAGCCAATTTGCATTCTCTTATTGTGGAAGACACACCCTTTGGTGAGTCATCAGTCACAGCTGCAGTCAATTGACTGATGATTTAATAAACCAGCCTGTTGGTTTATTAACCAGCCTCAAACGTCCTCACAGCAATTGTTAGGCCAGTGTTTGCTTGACCAGACAGCTGGGTCACCTAGACAAGTTGACACATGAACCTAACCATCACAGATAGGAACAGAACAGATTAGAAGGATCTAAGGCTATCCTCCGCTGGTACTAAGTTGACTCCTGTTCTGCCCAGCCACTTCAGTCTCCAAGACCAAGCCTTCTTTTCCATCTTCCCTGTCAGTTTCTGACTATCGGGGGTGACTAAGCTGAAGAATTATGGCTTCAGCCTACCTCTGGGATGAGCAATATTTCCCCTGGGCTGGAAGGAACAGAATGGGCACTGCTCCTCTGAGGTTTCATTTCTGGGTAGGGGTTTAGAGCTCTCTGGATTGGTATTTCACTTCTACATGAGATACAATAGCTGTAAAGGTTGGTGTAGGGGGAATGGGGATGCAGATAAGAGGAAAGAGAAGCAAAACTAGATACACTGTCATCATAACAACTTCATACAGGAAATGCTCAAATTCTTTGGCATAAAGTCAGCCCTGACTAGAGCCCCAATTTCTGTAAGAATGCTGATTGGGAAGCAGAGAGAAGCAGGAACAAGTTTGTGGGTCCCTGAAGTGACAGACTTGGTGCTGACCTTCCATATCCCTATTCTTCCCTTCACACAAAATACAACTCTTACAGCTTACTATCTGTGCATGGTCTTTGGTTATACCACCTTGACAAAGGAATAAATGCATAAGGACTGATCATTTCCAGCTATCTAGGGCTTCCTTGTCTTGAGGAACCCAATGCTTTGGCCCCCACAATGCATGGATAGATAATATGGCATCAACCTGCCATGAAACAGTAAATATAAAAGGTTTTGGATTGAAAATTAGTTTTTGGTTTTTCAGTTATTGTTTTGGAGTGGAGAGTGGTACCAGTAAAGAAGCAGTAGATAAAACAGACCCCAGTCCCTCTATTAAGCTTTTCTTCTTTTAGCTGTTTGATTCTGAAAGCCAGACAGGATTAGGCAGATGCAGGAGGGGAAATAGTTCCATATAGAAAATGCAAATGTGAAGTCATAAGGTTTAGAAAGGAACTGTGAACCTGAAAGTTTGCCAAGCATCTATACCCAATATTTTAAAGATGTGTTCCATTTAAAATGATAGTGTTTAATCATAAAAAATATTGAAAATGAAGTGCCCTCCCCACCCTCAGTGATTCTGTCTATATCCCCTAAGGAAAGCTCTCTCAAATTTCAGTGTGTATAAAGTCATGGGACATTTTAATGAATATAACTTTAATGTGCATAAAATCAGAGAAGCTTGTTAAAATGCAGATTCCTAGGTTCTAATCCAAAAAAGGGAATAAGTAGACCTTGGTGGAGCCAGGAAAACTGTATTTTAAATAAGCATAATGCAGGTAATGCAGAGGATCCACACTTTGAGAATAGTGGGTCTAAGCATATGGCCTCATTCCTAGATAAAGACCAATGACTGAATTTATTCTCATTCCATCTTCCCTGGCTTTAGCAATCTTATCCATTGATACAGTCTCAGGATTACTTAAGTGAACAACTCCTGAATCTTTATTTCTACCCTCTACCTCTCTGAGTTTCAGAACCAAGTTTATAACTACTTGCAAGATTTGGGGTGCCTTGCCAGCAACTCATACTCAACATATTCAAAACTAAGCTCATTAGTCACTTGGCAAACACTTCCTGCTATGTGCTTGAAACCATGGTAAAGATAAATTAAAATACAGTCCCTGACATGTTACAACTTGGATGGATCTAAAAGACATCATGTTGTGTGAAATAAGCCAGACACAAAAGGACAAATATTGTATGTTCTCACTGATAAGAAATAATTAGAATATGCAAATTCATAGAGTGTGAAATTAGAATTCAGGTTACTAGGGGCAAGGGTAGAGTTGGGGAATGGGGAGTTAATGCTTAATTGGTACAGAGTTTCTGGTTGGGCTGATAGAAAAGTTTTGGTAATGGGTGGTGGTGATGTTAGCACAACACTGTGAATATAGTTAACACCACTGAATTGTATATTTGAAAGTGGTTAAAATGGGTAATTTTATGTTGCATATATGTTACTGTAATTTTTAAAAAAACATACAACTGTACAACACAAAGAGTGAACCCTAATGTAAAACATGGACTATTAATAATATAATTATAGTAATATTGCTTCATCAGTTGTAACTAAAGCACCAATATAATGCAAAATGTTAATAACAGGGAAAACTGTGTGTGAGTACTGGGGTGTATATAGGAAAACCGTACTTTCTGCATGATTTTCTGTAAACCTGCAACTGCTCTAGTTTTTTTTAAATGGGAGGAAAGTCCCTGTCTTAGAGAAACTCACAGGATATACAATATAATAAAATATAATACATGCTGTAGTAGAAGTATGTATATAGTACTGTAGGGATGCAGATGCCAGAGCAATTAGTTCTGCCTTGGGGGGTAGACGGTAGGGTGGTAAGGGGTCTACTCTAAGGGAAGATAGTGTAGAGAAAGCTTCCCTGATTTCCCTACTAAAGAGATGAGCAGACAATACATTTACAAAGGATATCCTTTAACTATTTAGTTATTGAAAACTTAATATTTTATATCAATTTTGTACAAGATTTAGAATGAGTTAGTGTAATGTAACTGAAGACTGCTATAGCATAATGAAATATATTGTAATCTATCTGGGAAAAAATTGATGTATTAATAGAAGGGCAGAGATTCGCATGGCATCTGGGCAAAAACGGGGCAAGAAAAGCCGTGGAAGGGGGAATCTTTTTAGTACATATAAGTACCAATAGTTACAATATACTGAGTGCTTAATATGCTCCAGGGATTAGACTATATACTTGATATGGATGGTCTAATTTAATTCACCCAACTCTAAGATGTAGATACTATTACTTGCCACAAGTATTGTGGCTCATGTGACATACATACTAGTGGAGCTGGGCACATTTTACATTTTTAAAATCATATTTTATGTTTTGTTTCCTAACTTGACTTTTTTACCCAAGTTTGTTACTTTTAACTAGGAAAAAAGTTATTAAAAAGTGAAAGTTTGAAAATTCTACATACATTTAAGAAAAATTAATACAGTGGCATTTCTGGTCTATTGGCCACAGAATTCAAGTTTAGTTCTGTGGCTGATCATCTTCAGATGAACTGACAAAATTGGATTTCTGGACCTACAAAGCAATAGATCAGACCGTGGTGTGCCATGATAATACTTGCATCTTTTCTGTTCTCTCTCTAGCTGCAACATTGGTGACTCCAACTTCAGGAATAGTGAATATAAAATTTAGAACTAAAGGGTTCTCCATCTCCTTTCCCTTTGTTACTTTCCTAAATGAATTTCAGAGTTGGAAGAAACATTTTAAGTTAATAATTATAGTTCTTTTATAAAACAATCCACCTAAAATAAACAGTCCTTCTAAAAGCATTTTAGTGAGTATATATGTGGCCTCTGATGGCATTAGTCAGGGGGTGAATTCCTAAAAAAATATAATTACCAGCTGATTATTGTTTTAATAGGGTAATATTTCAGGGGAACATTTCTGAACACTCTTGTCCCTTTGTACCAGGAAAGTTTTGTTCTTAGCCTAATAGCATGGAAAACTTTACCATAAGCCTGTATCTTCGACTGGGTACAGAACTCACCCCTTCTTAAGGTCAACTATAAATGCATCAAACAAAATCTAACCCTGAAGAAAATTTCAGTGGAGAGCAACTGCTAATGGTATGGAGGTTCTTTTGGGGGTTATGAAAATATTTTAAAATTGATTCTGGTGATGGCTGCACAATTCTGTGAATACGCTAAAAACTAATGAACTATACATTTTAAATGGGTGAATAGTACAGTACGTGAATTGTATCTCAATAAAGATGGTATGAAAAAAAATCAAGAAAGTGAAAAGACAACTGTGATGGTTAGGTTCATGTGTCAATTTGGCCAGGTAATGGTGCCCAGTTACCTGATCAAGCAAGCACTGGCCTGTTACTGAGAGGACATTTCATGGACTTAAATCATCTGTAAGTTGATTGCATTTATGGTTTATTACATCTACAATCAACTAAGGAGATTGTAGCAATCTTCAGCAATGAGAGCTGTTTAATCCAAGCAGTTGAAGGCTTTAAAAAGAGAAGTGATGGGATTGGTGAGGTGTATGTTTTAGTTACTCCTCCAGGGAAGTAGGTAGAAAGCCAGGAACTGCGTGGACTGGACACCGCAGAGCAATCTGACTTTGGGCGTAATTCATACAACACTCATGAAAACGTGGAACTGCTGAGATCAGTGAAATCTGTAAGTTTTTGCGGCCAGGGGACCCATGCCTCTCCCTGCCAGGCTCAGTCCCATTGAGGGAGGGGCTGTCAGCGCTGGGAAGGAGAAGGCAGAACTGCAGTGGCAGCTCCTATCGGAAACTCATTCTACTGATCCAGACTCCAACCATAGATAGACTGAGCCAGATGCCAGAGAATCTGAGAGCAGCCAGCCCAGCATAGAGGACACAGGCATAGCAAAAAACAGCAAGAAAAACTCAAAAATAAAAGTGGAGGCTTTTTGGAGTTCTGGTGGACATAGAAAGGGGAAGGGCAGAGCTCAGGCCCTGAAGCTCATTTGCAAATCCCTAAGAAAAACTGATCTCTCTGTCCCCTGGATCTTTCCTTAATAGCCCTAATTGCTCTGTCTCTTAGCATTTCAATAACCCATTAGATCTGCCAGGAGAGCCCTTTTTTTTTTTAATCCTTTTTTTTCTTTTTCTAAAACAATTACTCTAAGAAGCCCAATACAGAGAGCCTCAAAGACTTGCAATTTGGGCAGGTCAAGACAAGAGCAGAACTAAGAGAGCTCTGAGACAAAAGGCAATAATCCAGTGGCTGAGAAAATTCACTAAACACCACAATTTCCCAAGAAAAGGGTGGCGTCCGCTCACAGCTATCATCCTGGCGGACAGGAAACACTCCTGCCCGTCGCCGGCCCCATAGCCCAGAGCTGCCCCAGACAACCGAGTGTGACGGAAGTGCTTCCAATAACACGCATACACCACAAAATTGGGCATGGACATTAGCCTTCCCTGCACCCTCAGCTGGTTGTCCCAGAGTTGGGAAGGTGGAGCAGTGTGAATTAACTAGCACCATTCAGACATCATTTCAGCAGACTGAGAGCCTCCCTACACAGCCCAGCAGCCCAGAACTGCCCTGGGGGGACGGCACTCACCTGTGACATAGCACAGTCATCCCTCAACAGAGGACCAGGGGGTGCAAGGCCCACTCACAAGTCTCAGGGGCCACACGCCAATACCAAGGACTTGTGGGTCAGTGGCAGAGACAAACTGTGACAGGACTGAGCTGAAGGATTAGACTAT
This sequence comes from Choloepus didactylus, assembly GCF_015220235.1. Taxonomy (NCBI): domain Eukaryota; kingdom Metazoa; phylum Chordata; class Mammalia; order Pilosa; family Megalonychidae; genus Choloepus; species Choloepus didactylus. Next base: position 18,990,364 of record NC_051335.1, read on the forward strand.
TGCAGCAGCTTTAAAACTTCAGGAACACCAGGGAGATTTGATTGTTAGAGCCGCCCCCCCTCCCTGACCGCCCAGACACACGCCCCTTATACAGGGCAGGCAACACCAACTACACACACAAGCTTGGTACACCAATTGGACACCACAAGACTTACTCCCCCACTCACCACAGAGGCAAAGCAGGGGAGAACTGCCTTGAGGGGAACAGGTGGCTCGTGGATGCCACCTGCTGGTTAGTCAGAGAAATTGTACTCCACGAAGCTGTAGATCTGACAAGTTAGAGACAAGGATTTCAGTTGGTCTACAAATCCTAAAAGAACCCTATCAAGTTCAGCAAATGCCAAGAGGCCAAAAACAACAGAAAATTTTAAAGCATATGAAAAAACCAGACAATATGGATAACCCAAGCCCAAGCCCCCAAATCAAAAGATCAGAAGAGACACAGCACCTAGAGCAACTAATCAAAGAACTAAAGATGAACAATGAGACCATAGACGGGATACAAAGGGTATCAAGAAGACCCCAGAAGAGCATAAAGAAGACATTGCAAGACTAAATAAAAAAATGGATGATCTTATGGAAATTAAAGAAACTGTTGAACAAATTAAAAAGATTCTGGACACTCATAGTACAAGACTAGAGGAAGTTGAACAACGAATCAGTGACCTGGAAGATGACAGAATGGAAAATGAAAGCATAAAAGAAAGAATGGGGAAAAAGTGAAAAAATCAAAACGGACCTCAGGGATATGATAGATAATATAAAACATCCGAATATAAGACTCCTTGGTGTTCCAGAAGAGGAAGAAAAGGGTAAACGTCTAGGAAGAGCATTCAAAGAAATTGTTGGGGGAAACTTCCCAAATCTTCTAAACAACATAAATACACAAATCATAAATGCTCAGCAAACTCCAAATAGAATAAATCCAAATAAACCCACTCCGAGACATATTCTGATCACACTGTCAAACACGGAAGAGAAGGAGCAAGTTCTGAAAGCAGCAAGAGAAAAGCAATTCACCACATACAAAGGAAACAGCATAACACTAAGTAGTGACTACTCAGCAGCCACCATGGAGGTGAGAAGGCAGTGGCACGATATATTGAAAATTCATCAAAATCCTTCATTGGAATTGCCAGCTTGCTGCCTACCCTACAGAATCTGGACTCATGCATCCCCACAGTTGTGTGAGATGCTTTTATAAAATCTCATATTTATGGCTATCTCCTGTTGGTTCTGTTTCCCTGGAGAACCCTGACTAACACAACAATCCATAGAATGGGAGAAAATATTTGCAAATGTTAAGAGTCTAGTATCCAGAATATAGAAAGAACTCCTACAACTCAACAGCAAAAACTCAAAGAACTCAATTTTAAAATGGGCAAAAGCACAACTATAACGGTACTGTGAACAATTGATTGTACACTGTGGATGATTGTATGGTTTGTGAATATATCTCAGTAAAATTGAGTTTTAAAAAATAGGCAAAAGATCTGAACAGACATTTCTCTAAGGAAGATATACAAATGGCCAACAACAACATGAAATGATGCTTAACATCATTAGTGATTAGGAAAATATAAACCAAAACCACTTCACATCTACTAGGATGGCCATAATTGAAAGCAACAAACAAAAAAAAAATAGAAAATAAGAAGCATTGGCAAGAATATGGAGAAGCTGGAACTCTCATACACTGCTGGTAGGAATGTAAAATGGTGCAGCTACTGTGAAAAACAGTTTGGCAGTTTCTCGACAAGCTATACATAGAATTATCAGATGATCCGTCATTCCATTCCTAGGTAAATACCCAATAGAATTGAAAACAGGTGCTCAAACAAAAACTGGAACACTTATGTTCATACTAGCACTATTTACAATAGCCAAAAGGTGGAAACAAACCAAAGGTCCATTAACAGATGAATGGGTAAACCAAATATGCTCTTTTTATATAATTAATCATTATTTGTCTATAAAAAGAAATGAAGTACTGATACACGCCATAACATGGATGAACCTTGAAAACATGCTAAGTGAAAGAAGACAGACACAAAGGGCCACATATTGCATGATTCCATATATGTGAAATATCCAGAATAGGCATATCTATAGAAACAGAAAGCATATTTGTGGATACTAGAACTGGGGGTGGGGGACGGGAATGGGGAGTGATTTCATAATGCATTCAGGGTTTCTGTTTAGGGCAATGAATAACTTCTGGAACTAGGTAATGGTGATGGTTGCACAACATTGCAAATGTACTAGAAGCCACTGAATTGTACACTTTAAAATGGTTAAAATGGTAACATTTTTATGTTATGTGTATTTTACCCCAATGGAAAGAAAAGAAAAACTAAGACATTGTAAGAGATTTTAGGAAAGAATTAGAAATAACATATTGCAAATGATATTTATGCTTAATTATGTCACAGCTTGGAAAATAAAAATATAGTGGTTCTATCTCCTTGACCAAAAGGGGGATGTGAAAGGAAATGAAATAAGCTTCAGTGGCAGAGAGATTCCAAAAGGAGTCGAGGGGTCACTCTGGTGGGCACTCTTACGCACACTTTAGACAACCCTTTATAGGTTCTAACGAATTGGGGTAGCTGGTGGTGGATACCTGAAACTATCAAACTACAACCCAGAACCCATGAATCTCGAAGACAGTTGTATAAAAATGTAGCTTATGAGGGGTGACAATGGGATTGGGAAAAGACATATGGACCACACTCCACTTTGTCTAGTTTATGGATGGATGAGTAGAAAAATAGGGGAAGGAAACAAACAGACAAAGGTACCCAGTGTTCTTTTTTACTTCAATTGCTCTTTTTCACTCTAATTATTATTCTTGTTATTTTTGTGTGTGTGCTAATGAAGGTGTCAGGGATTGATTTAGGTGATGAATGTGCAACTATGTAATGGTACTGTAAACAATCGAAAGTACAATTTGTTTTGTATGACTGTGTGGTATGTGAATATATCTCAATAAAATGAAGATAAAAAAAAAAAAAAAAGAAATGTTAAAGAGGGGAGCCTGGCTGGCTGCTCAGAAAGTTTCACAGGGTATCTTTGAGGTCACCAATGAACAGGATCTGGTTCTTAGTTTTTCATTTCTAGGAATCTGATCTTGTTAGTATACTTAATGTTGACCCTACTCTAAGGGATCATTACATGCTAGCCTAACTCACAAGAGATTTGTACATTAAACCAGAATCTCAATTAATTTACTCTCATTCATTAATTTACCATTCTTGTGACTGAAATAATAGTATTTACCAGATACAATGTGTCTCTCTCTTGAATTGTACTAGACCAACAGAAGTACTATTACTCCCAAGGGGGCTAAAATTAGCTCTTAAGGGATGAAAACATCTTAGCTATTACAATGATTTGTCACCCCCAGAGGGCCACAGCTCCTAAACAGTTATATAGTTTATCTTCAGTATTAAAACAATAGGGTGGTATATGGGAATCCTGTATTTTATGCATGATTGTTCTGTAAACCCACAACTTCTCTAACAAAAAAAAATGTCTTGGGGGTGGCACTTAGGGAAAAAATGTCTAAAAATGTTCCTGGAGAGGTGATAATGAAAAAAAATGGTTAAGAAACACTGCTAGACAAACATAAATCCTTCCTATCCATCTTCCCTTCAATTTCATGCAAACCAATTGTTCCAGTTTGCCAATGCTGCTCTTATGCAAAATACCAGAAATGAATTAGCTTTTATAAAGGGAGCTTATTGGGTTACAAAGTTACAGTCTTAAGGCCAGAAAGTTTCCAAGGTAAGTCATCAACATTCGGGGACCTTCACTGGAGGATGGCCAATGGTATCCAGAAAACCTCTGTTAGCTGGCAAGGCACATGGCTGGCATCTGCTTGCTCTGAGGTTTTGTTTCAAAATGGCGTTCTCCAAAATGTCTGCATCAGCTTCCAATGGCCATCTTCAAAATGTCTGTCTCAGCTGCAGCAACAAGTTCCTGCTCTCTGAGCTCTTACATAGGGCTCTAGTAATCTAATCAAGGCCCACGCTGAATGGGCCAGGCCACACCTCCATGGAAATTATCTAATCAGAGTTATCACCTACAGTCGAGTGGGTCACATCTCCATGGAAACAACCTAATCCAAAGGTTCCAAACTAATCAACAGTAATACATCTCCCTCCACAAGATTGCATTAAAGAAAATGGCTTATCAACACTATACATCTACCTGCACAAGATTGTATCAAAGAACATGGCTTTTCTGGGGGACATGACATAGCCAAACTGGCGCACCAACTTCCACCATTATATTATTACATCAGTGTTTAGATTATGACACAACTGACTAACAGCTTTTTGAGGATATAGGAAAATAGACATTAACAAAGATTGCTGATGGGAGTGATAAATTGGCACAATCCTTTTTCTAAACAACTTTATTGAGATATAATTCAAACCACATAATTCACCCATTTAAAATGTACAGTTCAATGACTCGTAGTATATTCACAGAGCAGTGCAACTATCACCACAATCAATTTTAGAACATTTTTATAATGCCAAACAGAAATTCTACACCCCTTAGGCACCACCTCCAATCTCTCAACCCTCCCCAGCCCTAGGCAACCACTACTCCATATCTATAGATTTGTCTATTCTAAATATTTCATATAAATGGAATTTTACAAAATGTAAAATTGTGACTGACTTCTTTCACTTAACATAATGTTTTCAAGGTTCATCCATGTGGTATAATGTATCATTATTTCACTTATTTTTATTGCCAAATAGTGTTCCAGTGTATGGACACACCACATTTTGTTCATCTATTCATCAGTTGATGGACATTTGGGTTGTTGCCACCTTCTGGCTATTATGAACAATACTGATGTGAATATTCATATATAAGTTTTTGTTTGAGCATATGCTTTCAATTCTCTTAGGTATATACCTAGGGGTGGAATTGCTGGATCATATGGCAACTCTATGTTTAACCTTTTGAGGAACTACAAGGCTATATTCCAAAGAGGCTGCACCATTTTACATTATCACCAGCAGTGTATGAGGGTTCCAATTTCTCCACATTCTCACTTACACTTATTATTACCTGTCTTTTTCATTCTAGTCATCCTAGAACTTCCAATTCTAGGACTCTATCCTAGAGAAATGTATAAATATGTAAATATATGTATAAACAATGATGTTAAATGAAACATTATTTGTAATTGTAAAAAAATGGAAACAATTTAAATGTTATACTATATGAATATGGTATTATGGTATATGAATACTTTAGAATACTAAGAGAAAAATAAAGCAAATGTGGTAAAATATTGACAATGATTGAATCTAGGTGAAGGATATATGAAAGTTTTAATTTTCATGCAACTTCTCTCAAAGGTAAATATATTTTCAAATAAGTTTAATTTAAAAATACAAAAAAAGACATGTATATACTGAAATCGAAATATTTCAATATACTTTTTGTTGTAAAAACTAAAAATCATGCAGAATTACTTTAGTAATTTTTAAATTCAATAAAAATGTTTACAAAAGTGCTTTATTTACCTTCCAGTTCTAAAGCCGCAACTTGATTAACTTGTTTCCTGTGTTTCCATTAGCAACACACAAGTAAATCACTTCTACAGATGGCTAATCTCATCTCTTAGATGGCAGTTCTTATTAAAATTTTAACAAGTAATTCTTTTTCCAAGTTCTTAGCTTCCTACATTCTCCTTACTGCACTAATCATTAGAGTGGACATCTATTTACTAATCAATTCCCAGAGAGAATTATAAGACATTCAAGTCCGGTAGCAAGGAAAAAAATAATTAGAATCCCCCAAACAGATGGTCAGAGTTATGTTTTCAGATATAGGATGTATGAAAAATGATTATGTAAGACTCCTTGGTGATTCCCAGGGGACATAACATTAACAATAATCAGTGCACTCTGTGGTTTATCAAATAAGTAATGTAGAAGCCTTAGTAGAACCATTTGGAATCTGACAGAAGGAAGCTTTATGGAAGTAGTTAGATTGGGATTGGCTATATGCACAGCTATAAATGTAGAAAAAAAAGACTGGAAGGATCTATACCAAAAGGTTAATATTGGTTATCTCTAGGGCATAGGATTACCAGTTTCCTTTCCTTTTTTATTTATCTATATTTCCTAAAATTTCTAAAATAAACATAACTATTATTATAGGAAAAATCCAAACAATAAGTTATCAAAAAGATGGTTGGTTTTAATAGGAATTGAATTGAGTTGCATTTTCTACTGGTTGTTTCAGCCAGGGAAGAGAACAAAACCTTATAAAACAAAGTAATAAGGTAGGTGGGGACCCAGAGAAAGACTGATTGTACTCTCTGGTAAGTACTCTCTAGAATAAAAAAGGAAGTAATGTGCAGAAGTCCAAGCTTTTGTTCTCTTGTGCCTCTCTTCCCCTCACCTCTTCTCTGGTTTCATTCCACACTCTGAGAATCCTAAACCAACTTACATGTGGTGGTCACCAGAAATATCTGTCAGGAAGATTGTCTCTTTAGGTCCCGGCGCCATCAATTATCCCCTTTCTCCTCTACTTTCAACATTTTCTTGTCTACCTGACAGACATGCTTAACTTTCCCTCATTCTAAAACAAACACTTATTTCCACCTTGTCTTCTTACAAGCCATCACGCTTTCTCCCTCCTTCCCGTCATAGCCAGATTTCTGGAAGGATTAGTCTATACCCACTGTCCATACTTTGTCCTGTGCGATTCACTCAATTAATTGCAGTCTAGCTTCTGCTCCAGCACTTCATGAAATTATAAAGGAAAGCTTCCTAGCTGCTAAATCCAATGGCCCATATTTACAAAACCTAAGGCATTTGGTTGCTCTTATCTCTCAAAAGTTCCTCTTCTTTGGCCTCTGAGGATATCACTGTATCCTCATTTTCCCATATTTCTTACCTTTCGGTGTCAGACTCTCCTTTTCCACCCAACCCTTACTCATAGGGGCTCCCAAGGTTATGTTCTAGTCTCTCTCATCTTCTCACATCTCAAGTAAAAATATTCATCCATTTATATAGCTTCAATTACCATCTATACAGTGACAATTCCCAAAAATGTTAATACCAGCCCCAAATTCTTGGTTAAGCTCCAGACCTGTATTTCCAAATTACCATTAAGCTTCTCTACTATAGCCTACAAGGCTACCTTAAGCTCCACTAATCTAAAATCAGACATCTCTGCTGCCCCAGTCCCCCACAATCTGTTGGATTCCTGAGTTATATTCTCATTCTCAATTGGAAACCAGGCTACCAAGCTAGAAACGTTCTTTTACTTTAACTACCCCTTCTCCCTAACTCTACATATTTAAACAATCAGCTATATGCACAGCTATAAATGTAGATTTTGATGTACTTCATAAATTGATTTTACTTCATAACTGTCATTGTGTCAAATCTGGTCCTTCCTCTGCACTGCTACAATCTTGGTTCAGACTAACATAACACCTGCTAACAAGTACTTTTGCCACCAATCTCTCCCCACTCCAGACCAGTTCAACTTCCACATGGCTTTAAAATGAACTTTACAAAACAAAACACAGCAAAAATCACTCTCTTGCTTCCTGTGCTTACAAGATAAAATCCAAAGTCCTTGGCCTGAGTTATTAAGATCCAGCCCGGCTTGTGAGCCTCACTCTCTATTGCAAGTCCTCAACCCTGCATACTAAACTCACCATTTCACAAATACACTGGACCTCTTTATGTCACCAAGTCTTTACACATTGGTGTCCTCTGCTTAGAATATCCTCTTTATTCCTCACCTGGAAACGTCCTTCAGTATGTATCCTCTCAGGAAACAAACTAGCTATCATTTATTGAACACTTTTACTAAGTGATTTTTGTCTATTAGCTGATTTTAATCCTGAATCAACTCTATGAGGTAAAAACTACTGTCAGCTTTTTACGGATAAGAAAACTGAGATTTAGAGTAGTTAAATAATTTTTCCATCTAGTAAATGGTAGAATTTAAATACAGGCCTTCAAAGCCTGAAACTTTTACCACTGTACTACAGACAATGTGCATTATGCAGAGTTGATTGCTTTATCCTCTATGCTCCATAGCATTCTGTTCACCATCCCATAGTAATGGCAGTTATCATACTAAATTGTAATGTTTCTGTTTACATATCATTGACCCCACTTGACTGTAAGCTCCATGGCAATAGAAAAAAGAGTCTTAGTAATCCTTACACCCAGTGTGTTCAGCACATTTTCAGTACTCAATAAATGCTCACTGTGTAAATGAATTCCAGAACCTCTCTCTGGCCTTTTGGTTGCTGTCTTCCTTTTCTTCTTCTTGCTCTGTCCTTTCATTATTCATTCAACCATAAGCATTGAATGCTGATAATTTGAAAGTGTTTAATAAAAATCTCCTTTCACATACTAAGTGAATTCATATGAGCGGATGAACATTTAGAACCTTGTTTTGTTTTCTTTTTCTTTCTTTTTTTTAAGAGCAGCTCAGTGATTTTGGGGTCAGTTAGTACAATACTAAGAACCTAAGGGGAAAATTACAAACTGACACTTAACCTCAATGCCGGTACTCATCACATTTGGTTACAAATAAGGATAAATGAATTTTTCTATTACTAATTTTTTTAGAACATAAATCAAAGCCATTAACTTGAACTTGAGGTATATACACGATACCTATACAACATTATGCAAAATATTTTTCATAAGTAACACTACACATTAAAATATTGGGAACTGAGGCGGTGCAAGATGGCAGACTGGTGAGCTGTATGTTTTAGTTACTCCTCCAGGAAAGTAGGTAGAAAGCCAGGAACTGCGTGGACTGGACACCACAGAGCAATCTGACTTTGGGCATACTTCATACAACACTCATGAAAACGTGGAACTGCTGAGATCAGCGAAATCTGTAAGTTTTTGCGGCCAGGGGACCCACGCCCCTCACTACCAGGCTCAGTCCCGGGGGAGGAGGGGCTATCAGCTCCAGGAACGAGAAGGGAGAAGTGCAGTGGCAGCCCTTATCGGAAACTCATTCTACTGATCCAAAATCCAACCATAGATAGACTGAGACCAGACACCAGAGAATCTGAGAGCAGCCAGCCCAGCAGAGAGGAGACAGGCATAGAAAAAAAACAACACGAAAAACTCCAAAATAAAAGCGGAGGATTTTTGGAGTTCTGGTGAACATAGAAAGGGGAAGGGCCCTGAGGCGCATATGCAAATCCCGAAGAAAAGCTGATCTCTCTGCCCTGTGGACCTTTCCTTAATGGCCCTGGTTGCTTTGTCTCTTAGCATTTCAATAACCCATTAGATCTCTGAGGAGGGCCCGTTTTTTTTTTTCTCTCTTTTTTTTTTTTAATCCTTTTTTCTTTTTCTACAACAATTACTCTAAGAAGCCAATACAGAAAGCTTCAAAGACTTACTATTTGGGCAGGTCAAGTCAAGAGCAGAACTAAGAGAGCTCTGAGACAAAACGCAATAATCCAGTGGCTGAGAAAATTCACTAAACACCACAACTTCCCAAGTAAAGGGGGTGTCCGCTCACAGCCATCATCCTGGTGGACAGGAAACACTCCTGCCCATCGCCAGCCCCATAGCCCAGAACTGCCCCAGACAACCCAGTGTGACGGAAGTGCTTCAAATAACAGGCACACACCACAAAACTGGGCATGGACATTAGCCTTCCCTGCAACCTCAGCTGATTGTCCCAGAGTTGGGAAGGTAGAGCAGTGTGAATTAACAAAGCCCCATTCAGCCATCATTTCAGCAGACTGGGAGCCTCCCTACACAGCCCAGCAGCCCAGAACTGCCCTGGGGGGACGGCACTCACCTGTGACATAGCACAGTCATCCCTCAACAGAGGACCCGGGGTGCACGGCCTGGAAGAGGGGCCCACTTGCAAGTCTCTGGAGCCATACGCCAATACCAAGGACTTGTGGGTCAGTGGCAGAGACAAACTGTGGCAGGACTGAACTGAAGGATTAGACTATTGCAGCAGCTTTAAAACTCTACGATCACCAGGGAGATTTGATTGTTAGAGCCACCCCCCCTCCCTGACTGCCCAGAAACACGCCCCATATACAGGGCAGGCAACACCAACTACACATGCAAGCTTGGTACACCAATTGGACCCCACAAGACTCACTCCCCCACTCACCAAAAAGGCTAAGCAGAGGAGAACTGGCTTGTGGAGAACAGGTGGCTCGTGGACGCCACCTGCTGGTTAGTTAGAGAAAGTGTACTCCACGAAGCTGTAGATCTGATAAATTAGAGATAAGGACTTCAATTGGTCTACAAATCCTAAAAGAACCCTATCAAGTTCAGCAAATGCCACGAGGCCAAAAACAACAGAAAATTATAAAGCATATGAAAAAATCAGACGATATGGATAACCCAAGCCCAAGCACCCAAATCAAAAGACCAGAAGAGACACAGCACCTAGAGCAGCTACTCAGAGAACTAAAGATGAACAATGAGACCATAGACGGGATACAAAGGGTATCAAGAAGACCCTAGAAGAACATAAAGAAGACATTGCAAGACTAAATAAAAAAATGGATGATCTTATGGAAATTAAAGAAACTGTTGACCAAATTAAAAAGATTCTGGACACTCATAGTACAAGACTAGAGGAAGTTGAACAACGAATCAGTGACCTCGAAGATGACACAATGGAAAATGAAAGCATAAAATAAAGAATGGGGAAAAAATAGAAAAAATCGAAACGGACCTCAGGGATATGATAGATAATATGAAACGTCCAAATATAAGACTCATTGGTGTCCCAGAAGGGGAAGAAAAGGGTAAAGGTCTAGGAAGAGTATTCAAAGAAATTGTTGGGGAAAACTTCCCAAATCTTCTAAACAACATAAATACACAAATCATAAATGCTCAGCAAACTCCAAATAGAATAAATCCAAATAAACCCACTCCGAGACATATACTGATCACACTATCAAACACAGAAGAGAAGGAGCAAGTTCTGAAAGCAGCAAGAGAAAAGCAATTCACCACATACAAAGGAAACAGCATAAGACTAAGTAGTGACTACTCATCAGCCACCATGGAGGCAAGAAGGCAGTGGCACGATATATTTAAAATTCTGAGTGAGAAAAATTTCCAGCCAAGAATACTTTATCCAGCAAAGCTCTCCTTCAAATTTGAGGGAGAGCTGAAATTTTTCACAGACAAACAAATGCTGAGAGAATTTGCTAACAAGAGACCTGCCCTACTGGAGATACTCAAGGGAGCCCTACAGACAGAGAAAAAAAGAAAGGACAGAGAGACTTGGAGAAAGGTTCAGTACTAAAGAGATTCAGTATGGGTACAATAAAGGATATTAATAGACAGAGGGGAAAAATATGACAAACATAAACCAAAGGATAAGATGGCTGATTCAAGAAATGCCTTCACGGTTATAACGTTGAATGTAAATGGATTAAACTCCCCAATTAAAAGATATAGATTCGCAGAACGGATCAAAAAAAATGAACCATCAATATGTTGCATACAAGAGACTCATCTTAGACACAGGGACACAAAGAAACTGAAAGTGAAAGGATGGAAAAAATATTTCATGCAAGCTACAGCCAAAAGAAAGCAGGTGTAGCAATATTAATCTCAGATAAAATAGACTTTAAATGCAGGGATGTTTTGAGAGACAAAGAAGGCCACTACATATTAATAAAAGGGGCAATTCAACAAGAAGAAATAACAATCATAAATGTCTATGCACCCAATCAAGGTGCCACAAAATACATGAGAGAAACACTGGCAAAACTAAAGGAAGCAATTGATGTTTCCACAATAATTGTGGGAGACTTCAACACATCACTCTCTCCTATAGATAGATCAACCAGACAGAAGACCAATAAGGAAATTGAAAACCTAAACAATCTGATAAATGAATTAGATTTAACAGACATATACAGGACATTACATCCCAAATCACCAGGATACACATACTTTTCTAGTGCTCATGGAACTTTCTCCAGAATAGATCATATGCTGGGACATAAAACAAGCCTCAATAAATTTAAAAAGATTGAAATTAGTCAAAGCACATTCTCTGACCACAATGGAATACAATTAGAAGTCAATAACCATCAGAGACTTAGAAAATTCACAAATACCTGGAGGTTAAACAACACACTCCTAAACAATCAGTGGGTTAAAGAAGAAATAGCAAGAGAAATTGCTAAATATATAGAGATGAATTAAAATGAGAACACAACATACCAAAACCTATGGGATGCAGCAAAAGCAGTGCTAAGGGGGAAATTTATAGCACTAAACGCATATATAAAAAAGGAAGAAAGAGCCAAAATCAAAGAACTGATGGATCAACTGAAGAAGCTGGAAAATGAACAGCAAACCAATACTAAACCAAATACAAGAAAAGAAATAACAAAGATTAAAGCAGAAATAAATGACATAGAGACCAAAAAAACAATAGAGAGGATAAATATCACCAAAAGTTGGTTCTTTGAGAAGATCAACAAGATTGACAAGCCCCTAGCTAGACTGACAAAATCAAAAAGAGAGAAGACCCATATAAACAAAATAATGAATGAAAAAGGTGACATAACTGCAGATCCTGAAGAAATTAAAAAAATTATAAGAGGATACTATGAACAACTGTATGGCAACAAACTGGATAATGTAGAGGAAATGGACAATTTCCTGGAAACATATGAACAACCTAGACTGACCAGAGAAGAAACAGAAGACCTCAACCAACCCATCACAAGCAAAGAGATCCAATCAGTCATCAAAAATCTTCCCACAAATAAATGCCCAGGGCCAGATGGCTTCACAGGGGAATTCTACCAAACTTTCCAGAAAGAACTGACACCAATGTTACTCAAACTCTTTCAAAACGTTGAGGAAAATGGAACACTACCTAACTCATTTTATGAAGCTAACATCAATCTAATACCAAAACCAGACAAAGATGTTACAAAAAAGGAAAACTACCGGCCAATCTCCCTAATGAATATAGATGCAAAAATCCTCAACAAAATACTTGCAAATCGAATCCAAAGACACATTAAAAAAATCATACAGCATGACCAAGCGGGGTTCATTCCAGGCATGCAAGGATGGTTCAACATAAGAAAATCAGTCAATGTATTACAACACATTAACAAGTCAAAAGGGAAAAATCAATTGATCATCTCAATAGATGCTGAAAAAGCATTTGACAAAATCCAACATCCCTTTTTGATAAAAACACTTCAAAAGGTAGGAATTGAAGGAAACTTCCTCAACATGATAAAGAGCATATATGAAAAACCCACAGCCAGCATAGTACTCAATGGTGAGAGACTGAAATCCTTCCCTCTAAGATCAGGAACAAGACAAGGATGCCCGCTGTCACCACTGTTATTCAACATTGTGCTGGAAGTGCTAGCCAGGGCAATCCGGCAAGACAAAGAAATAAAAGGCATCCAAATTGGAAAAGAAGAAGTAAAACTGTCATTGTTTGCAGATGATATGATCTTATATCCAGAAACCCTGAGAAATCGACGATACAGCTACTAGAGCTAATCAACAAATTTAGCAAAGTAGCGGGATACAAGATTAATGCACATAAGTCAGTAATGTTTCTATATGCTAGAAATGAACAAACCGAAGAAACACTCAAGAAAAAGATACCATTTTCAATAGCAACTAAAAAAATCAAATACCTAGGAATAAACTTAACCAAAGTTGTAAAAGACCTATACAAAGAAAGCTACATAACTCTACTAAAAGAAATAGAAGGGGACCTTAAAAGATGGAAAAATATTCCATGTTCATGGATAGGAAGACTAAATGTCATTAAGATGTCAATTCTACCCAAACTCATTTACAGATTCAATGCAACCCCAATCAAAATTCCAACAACCTACTTTGCAGACTTGGAAAAGCTAGTTATCAAATTTATTTGGAAAGGGAAGATGCCTCGAATTGCTAAAGATACTCTAAAAAAGAAAAACGAAGTGCGAGGACTTAAACTCCCTGACTTCGAAGCTTATTATAAAGCTACAGTTGTCAAAACAGCATGGTACTGGCACAAAGATAGACATATAGATCAATGGAATCAAATTGAGAATTCGGAGATAGACCCTCAGATCTATGGCCGACTGATCTTTGATAAGGCCCCCAAAGTCACTGAACTGAGTCATAATGGTCTTTTCAACAAATGGGGCTGGGAGAGTTGGATATCCATATACAAAAGAATGAAAGAGGACCCCTACCTCACCCCCTACACAAAAATTAACTCAAAATGGACCAAAGATCTCAATATAAAAGAAAGTACCATAAAACTCCTAGAAGATAATGTAGGAAAACATCTTCAAGACCTTGTATTAGGTGGCCACTTCCTAGACTTTACACCCGAAGCACAAGCAACAAAAGAGAAAATAGACAAATGGGAACTCCTCAAGCTTAGAAGTTTCTGCACCTCAAAGGAATTTCTCAAAAAGGTAAAGAGGCAGCCAACTCAATGGGAAAAAATTTTTGGAAACCATGTATCTGACAAAAGACTGATATCTTGCATATATAAAGAAATCCTACAACTCAATGACAATAGTACAGACAGCCCAATTATAAAATGGGCAAAAGATATGAAAAGACAGTCTCTGAAGAGGAAATACAAATGGCCAAGAAACACATGAAAAAATTTTCAGCTTCACTAGCTATTAGAGAGATGCAAATTAAGACCACAATGAGATACCATCTAACACCGGTTAGAATGGCTGCCATTAAACTAACCGGAAACTACAAATGCTGGAGGGGATGTGGAGAAATTGGAACTCTTATTCACTGTTGGTGGGACTGTATAATTGTTCAGCCACTCTGGAAGTCAGTCTGGCAGTTCCTTAGAAAACTAGATACAGAGTTACCATTCGATCCAGCGATTGCACTTCTCGGTATATACCCGGAAGATCAGAAAGCAGTGACACGAACAGATATCTGCACGCCAATGTTCATAGCAGCATTATTCACAATTGCCAAAAGATGGAAAAAACACAAATGTCCTTCAACAGATGAGTGGATAAATAAAATGTGGTATATACACACGATGGAATACTACGCGGCAGTAAGAAGGAACGATCTCGTGAAACATATGACAACATGGTTCAACCTTGAAGACATAATGCTGAGTGAAATAAGCCAGGCACAAAAAGAGAAATATTATATGCTACCACTAATGTGAACTTTGAAAAATGTAAAACAAATGGCTTATAATGTAGAATGTAGGGGAACTAGCAATAGAGAGCAATTAAGAAAGGGGGAACAATAATCCAAGAAGAACAGATAAGCTATTTAACGTTCTGGGGATGCCCAGGAATGACTCTGGTCTGTTAATTTCTGATGGATATAGTAGGAGCAAGTTCATAGAAATGTTGCTATATTAGGTAACTTTCTCAGGGTAAAGTAGGAACATGTTGGAAGTTAAGCAGTTATCTTAGGTTAGTTGTCTTTTTCTTACTCCCTTGTTATGGTCTCTTTGAAATGTTCTTTTATTGTATGTTTGTTTTCTTTTAAACTTTTTTTTCATACAGTTGATTTAAAAAAGAAGGGAAAGTTAAAAAAAAAAAAAAAACAAGGAAAAAAAAAAGATGCAGTGCCCCCTTGAGGAGCCTGTGGAGAATGCAGGGGTATTCGCCTACCCCACCTCCATGGTTGCTAACATGACCACAGACATAGGGGACTGGTGGTTTGATGGGTTGAGCCCTCTACCACAGGTTTTACCCTTGGGAAGACGGTTGCTGCAAAGGAGAGGCTAGGCCTCCCTATGGTTGTGCCTGAGAGCCTCCTCCCGAATTCCTCTTTGTTGCTCAGATGTGGCCCTGTCTCTCTAGCTAAGCCAACTTGAAAGGTGAAATCACTGCCCTCCCCCCTACGTGGGATCAGACACCCAGGGGAGTGAATCTCCCTGGCAACGTGGAATATGACTCCCGGGGAGGAATGTAGACTTGGCATCGTGGGACGGAGAACATCTTCTTGACCAAAAGGGGGATGTGAAAGGAAATGAAATAAGCTTCAGTGGCAGAGAGGTTCCAAAAGGAGCCGAGAGGTCACTCTGGTGGGCACTCTTATGCACACTTTAGACAACCCTTTTTAGGTTCTAAAGAATTGGGGTAGCTGGTGGTGGATACCTGAAACTATCAAACTACAACCCAGAACCCATGAATCTTGAAGACAGTTGTATAAAAATGTAGCTTATGAGGGGTGACAAGGGGATTGGGAAAGCCATAAGGACCACACTCCACTTTGTCTAGTTTAGGGATGGATGAGTAGAAAAATAGGGGAAGAAAACAAACAGACAAAGGTACCCAGTGTTCTTTTTTACTTCAATTGCTCTTTTTCACTCTAATTAGTATTCTTGTTATTCTTGTGTGTGTGCTAATGAAGGTGTCAGGGATTGATTTGGGTGATGAATGTACAACTATGTAATGGTACTGTGAACAATCGAAAGTACGATTTGTTTTGTATGACTGCGTGGTATATGAATATATCTCAATGAAATGAAGATTAAAAAAAAAAACAAAAAAACAAAAAACAAAAAAAAGACATAATGCTGAGCAAAATAAGCCAGGCACAAAAAGAGAGATATTGTATGTTACCACTAATGTGAATTCTGTGAAAAATGTACAATGTTTTATACTGTAGAATGTAGGGGACCTAGAGATACCAATTAGTGGAGGGGGAATGATAATCTAATAAGAACAGATAAACTATGGAGGGTAATCTCAATGTTATGGGAATGCTCAGGAATGATTATGGTTTGTAAACTTTCTTGGATATAGTAAGATCATGTTGGAAGCAATAGAGTTATTTGAGGTTTTTTTTTCTCTTATTCCTTTGTTTTCTTAGGGGTTGTTAATTTTCTTGGGGTATGGTAGGAACATGTTGGAAGCAATGTAGTTATTTTAGATTATTTGTTTTTCTTACTCCTCTGTTTGGACATGGTTTATTAATTTTCTTGGGGTATGGTAGGAACATATTGGAAGCAAAGTAGTTATTTTAGGTTACTTGTTTTCCTTAATCCATTGCTTTGTTTGAAATGTTGTGGGGTTTTTTTGGTTGTTGTTTGCCTGTTTGTTTTTAATTTTTTGATAAACAAAGTTAAAAAATTGAAAAAAAATCAGTAGAAAAATGGGAGTAAAAACTAAATGACAAATAGGGTGGGATGGGGGGATGGTTTGGGTATTCTCTTTTCACTTTTATTTCTTATTCTTATTCTGATTCTTTCTGATGTAAGGAAAATGTTCAGAAATAGATTGTGGTGATGAACGCATAACTATATGATCATACTGTGAACAGTTGATTGTATACCATGGATGACTGTATGGTTTGTGAATATATTTCAATAAAACTGAATTTTAAAAAAAAAATAAAATATTGGGAACTAAATATCTGTGCTGATTTGTATTTTGACTTAATAGAACAAGAAGAGAACAACATTCAACCACGGAGGTTTATACTGATAATAGAGCTCTTAAAGTTAATAATGTCTTCCACCTTTTATACTTACCACAGGCTACACAATGTCCTGAGAGGGTTAATTATGGGAAAAATGTCAGTCACAGCTTTAAGACCTTACTTTGAAGGGAACTAATGAAAGTCAATTGGAAGATGAGACTTCATCTTTGTTTTCAAATGAGTGGTCTTAATTTTTCTTCTTATAGAAAAAGTTTAAATCAATTTATTATAAATATATCTAAATCATTAATTTTTCAGCTTTCAGGAAAAGTCCAGCACTTCGTTTATACAAAGTCTATGAGAAGAGATGAATAGAGATCATCTAATCTTAAATAGTGACACCATCCATTCAACTCCTTGGCACAATCCCTCACCTGTAAGAACAGAGCATGCTTGGATATGCCACTGGTGATCTTTAACAGAAGTTAGTTTCAAAAACTGGGTGATTTCTGCCACAAGCATACATTTTTTAATATCTTGTTTATTAGCAAAAATCAGCAATCCAGCTTTTCTTAGGTCCTCACGTTAACATTTTATACAGTTCTTCTCTAGTTACAGAAATCTTTTCTCTGTCTGTACTGTCCACAACAACTATCACAAACTCAATGTTAGTATAGTAAGCGTTCCAGGAAGAATGAACAGATTCTTGGCCACCAATATCCCACATGAGGAAAAGCGTATTATTAACAACTATCTCTTCTACATTACTTCCTGTTGTAGGGGTTGTATGTACAACTTCCTTCATAGAAAACTGGTAAAGGATGGTAGTGTTCCCTGCATTATCAAGCCCAATAATGATGACTCTGTGCTCCTGGTGATTGAACAGTCTCCACATCCCGGGGAAGAGAATTCCCATTCTCGGGCAGCAGACCCCACTCCAACGACCCACTGAGGGGGAGGAGAGAGATGAGCCAGAGCCTCCACCTCTGCTGCTGCTGTTCCCACACTTGTCGCTGGCCTGCTTCCCGGGAACCGGAGGGAGGCCAAAGCCCATGTCGCCCTGCCACATGCGAGGCCTCACCGCTGCCGCAGTGGTACTTCACCTGGCTTGCGGACATTGGTGACGTGTTCTAGAAATTTGCTTTTTGAATTAACTTTCTCTTTCAGTAGCCAAATCTACTGACACCTCCTCTTTAACCTATTAATGTTCTCAAGCCTTTGCCCATCTTTTTGAAAACACAGTTCTCCTTTGACTGTGCTCTTATTGTCTAGCTAATACCCACTTCCCCTTACACCCTTTCCTTTTGCCGTACTTTTTCAAAGATTGGTTTGCATTTCCATA
The DNA here is from genome assembly GCF_015220235.1 of Choloepus didactylus. Taxonomy (NCBI): domain Eukaryota; kingdom Metazoa; phylum Chordata; class Mammalia; order Pilosa; family Megalonychidae; genus Choloepus; species Choloepus didactylus. The sequence goes on from NC_051335.1 coordinate 19,009,123, forward strand.
CCTCCTATTCACTTTTTTAAAATTTGGAAATACTTTGAGCAGACAAAAAAGGGAAGAGATTAATATAATAAACACCCATGTATCCACAACTCAGCTTGTCAAATCAACATTTTGACAAATTTCCTTCCTAATTTTTTTAAAGAAATAACACATCACTGATACAGTTTTAAGCATCATGTGTACCTATTCCTCCCCCTTTCCTCTTCTTATCTCCCCAGAGGTAACCACTATTCAGACTTTAGTATTCACTATTTCCATGCATGTTTTTATATTTATACTACTTATGTGTATATCCCTAAAAATATCCAGTTGTGGGAGATTGCTACAGTAATGGCTCCCGATGAATCATGCCTCTCTAAATCCATACCCTTGGGTAGTCTCCTCCCACATTAACTGTAGAAGTGGCCATGTAACTTGCTTTGGCTAATGGAATAGCTGCAAGTATGATGCAAGCACCAGCTTAAAAAAGCACTTGCACATTGGTGCTTGCTCTCTTAAAATGCAACCACCATATGAACAAGTCCACAGCAGCTTTCTGGAGAGATCACAAGGAGGAAAACCTAGACACCCTGGCTGACAGCCTGCCAATGGCCAGACATGTGAGTGAAGCCATCCTTAGATCATCTAGCCCTTGCCAAGCTGCTAGCACAAGCAAGACCAGGCAAGACCACGAGAAATGCCCAACTGAGTCCAGTCCAAATTGCTGACCCACAGAATCTTGAGCAAATGAAATAAATGCTGTTTTAAGCAACTAAATTTTGGTGTGGTTTAGCTTTATGTCAGTGGTATCACAATATACATGTCAGGGTCATGATTTGCTTTTTTGTTCTTCATATTTAGATCTTCCCATGTTTACACATATAGCTCTAGTTCATTAATTTTTAACTAACTTAGTGAAGAATGCCTTTATATGAATATATAGCAATTTACTTATCTGTTCTCTTATTAACAGACATTTGTGTTTCTGGTTTTTTTTTACTGTTACGAGTCCTTTTGCACTAGGAATGGAATGACTTGGTTGAAAGGTAAGAACATTTTCAACTTTATTAGATATTGTCAAGTTGTTTTCCAAAAAGGTTGTATAGGTCCCCAATCCCTTATCTACAATTTTGAAATCCTCAAATCCCTGAAATGCAAAAGTATTTTCCTAACTATGGTCTTTTCACTTTGTTTATGATGTTTTGGTGTTCTCTGCTATTTAAAAGTTTTTTGTTTTAATGTTTCCCTTATGGTTGTACTTTACACCACTATTCAATCCACTATAAACTGGTTTCTGAACTCTACCACTTCAGTGAGGTCACCAACTATTAAAAAAATAACTTTTCATTCTGAAATAATTTCAAACTTACAGGACAATTGCAGAAATAATACAAATCCCATACAGAGAACTCCAACATACTCTCCCCAGATACCCAGATCCACCAACTTTTAACAATTTATCACATTTGCCATATCATTCCATACATCTATCCATATATCTGTATACCTTTCTACATATCTTCTAAACATTTGAAAGTAAGTTGTATGCACCATGTTCCTTGAACATAATACTATCATGTACATTTCCTAAGAACAAGAATAAATAGAACAACTTGGTGATGTGAACAGCTACTGAAAACTTTTCTCCAGAGATTCAATGAAAAAAGGACAATTCTGAATTGTTTGAAACTCTGGAGGAGGACATAGATTGGAGAAAGATACTACAAATGTGAAATTGAAGAAAGTAAAGAAATATCAAGTAGGAATCTTCCATACTGGACCAGCCAGTCCTCTCAGCCTCCTCCTCACTCAGACTCAGCATGAGAAAGGCACAGATTCAAGCAGACAGGATCCCTCCCACTACCGACACAGACTACAAAATCTCTCACAGCAGTGAGACATTGCCCTCACCATTTGAAGACCTGGGGGACAGGGGAAGACATTTCAAGGCCCAGGTCAGTGAGGGACAGAGACTGAGAAAACATGGACTGAGACTCTGTTTCCAGCCCTGGGTCTGAAAGCCCTTCCCCCACTGTTGAGGGACGCAGCAGCCAGCAGCTGTTTTTTTGCCTTGGGGATGATGGGAGTACTGGGTCAGCTGAGGAAGTACTTTGCTACAGATGGAGCCCCACATTGAGCCAGATTGTGGCCAGCAAAGTGAGGGCATAGGACTCCTGCAGTTTCAGCTCACCTGTGTAGATGCAGCCTGTGCTCAGAGGCAAAGCAGTTTCTCTGGACAATTAGGGTACCAAACAACACCATCTGCTGGACAGTCTAGAAGAAGCAAGGGAATTAAAATATTTTTTTTTTAAAGATTCCCCAGACCCTTTATTAGGACCGCAGGAGCTGGTCTATACACCCGGCCCTGCTTTGGCTGAGAAATACTTAAGAACCAACTGATAAAGCAGGGCTTTAAAAAAAACCATGGTGGAGGATTCAGGGGTGTTGGACTTCCCCACCTCAATGGTTGCTGATGTGCTCACAGACATAGGGGACTGGTGGTTTGATGGGCTGAGCCCTCTACCATGGGACTTGCCCTTAGCAAGACTGTTGCTGCAAAGGAGAGGCTAGGCCTGCCTATAATTGTGTCTAAGAGCCTCCTCCAGAACGCCTCTTTGTTGCTTAGATTTGACCCTCTCTCTCTAGCTAAGCCAACTTGGCAGGTGAAATCACTGCCCTCTCCCCTACATGGGATCTGACACCCAGGGGTGTAAATCTCCCTGTCAGTGTGGAATATGACTCCTGGGGAGGAATATAGACCCAGAATCATGGGATGAAGAACATCTTCTTGGCCAAAAGGGGAATGGGAAATGAAATGAAATAAGCTTCAGGAGCAGAGAGATTCCAAAAGGAGCCGAGAGGTTGCTCTGGTGGGCACTCTTACACACATTATCGACAACCCTTTTTAGGTTCTAATGAATTAGAATAACTAGCAGTAAATACCTGAAACTATCAAACTACAACCCAGAACCCCTGAATCTTGAAGACAATTGTATAAAAATGTAGTTCATGAGGTGTGACAATGCGATTGGAAAAGCCATATGGACAACACTCCCCTTTGTCTTGTTCATGGATGAATGAGTAGAAAAATGGGGGAAGAAATAAAAAGGAGAAAAAGGCACCCAGTGTTCTTTTTTACTTTAATTGTTCTTTTTCCCTTTAATTTTTTTTTCTTTTTCTTTTTGTGTATGTGGTAATGAAATTGTCAAGAATTAATTTCGGTGATGAACACACAACTATATAATGGTACATAAACAATTGAATGTACACTTTGTATTGTATGACTGATGGTATGTGAATATATCTCAATAAAAATGAATTTAAAAAAAAACAAATCCAGGTCTTGCTGGCTGGCAGAAAGCAGAGCACCACTGGAAGCCAGCAGATTTGTATTACCACACACAGTGAACTTGCTGGGGTGCCCAGTGCCTACCATCCATCCCTGTGGCAGACCATGGTGGCTGCCAGACTTTGAGGGGAAGGCTGGGGAGCAGAGATAATCTGAGAGTTGTCTAGCAAGAGAAACAAAGAAAAAATAGAAGTCAAAGACAATCAACAAGAAAACCCTAGGCAAAAGAGAGAAAACAACCTCTAGAATAAACTAATTGATAAAATCAGATGCCTATACAGCAAAAAAATCACAAGCTATACCAGGAAACATGAAGATATGACCCAGTCAAAGGAACACACTAACACTTCAACTGAAATTCAGGAGTTGAAGCAACTAATTAAAGATATTCAAACAAATCTTCAAAGTCCAATCAACAAGTTGAAAGAAAATGTGACAAAAGAGATGAAGGATATAAAGAAGACACTGGGTGACCCATAAGGAAGAATTTGTAAGCTTGAAAAAACACATGGCAGAACTTATGGTAATGAAAGGCACAATACAAGAGGTGAAAAACAAAATGGAGACAAAGGACAGAAGACTTGGAGAGGCAAAAGAAAGGACCAGTGAACGAGATGACAGGACATCTGAAGTCCTACACACAAAAGAACAGATAGGGAAAAGAATAAAAAAAATAAGCAAGGTCTCAGGGAACTGAATGACAACATGAAGTGCACAAACATGCATTTTATAGGTGTCCCAGAAGGAGAAGAGAAGGGAAAGGGGGCAGAAAGAATAATAGAGAAAATAATCAATGAAAATTTCCCAACTCTTATGAAAGACATAAAATTGTAGGTCCAAAAAGCACAGCATACCCCAAACAGAATTGATCCAAATAGACCTACTACAAGACACTTACTAATGAGATTGTCAAATGTCAAAGTCAGAGAGAGAATTCTGAAAGCAGCAAAAGAAAAGCAACCCATCATGTACAAGGGAAGCTTGATAAGACTAAGTGCAGATCTCTTAGCAGAAACCATGGAGGCATGAAGGCAGTGGTTTGATATACTCAGAATCTGAAAGAGAAAAACTGCCAACCAAGAATGCTATATCCAGCAAAACTGTCCTTCAAAACCGAGGGAGAGATTACAATATTTACAGATAAACAGATGCTGAGAGAGTTTGTGAACAGGAGACCTCCTCTACAAGAAATACTAAAGGGAGTGGTACAGACAGATAGGTAAAGACAGGATAGAGAGGTTTGGAGAAGAGTGTAGAAATGAAGATATCAGGAGATAGAAAGAGGGTAGAGATTGGGCATTTGATGCTGAAGGAGTATAGAATGTTTGAGAGGATTGACTGTATAGATCCGGAAATGGATAATACAATACTGTGTAATGGTAGCACAATATTGTAAGAACACTGAACAAAGATGACTGTGAGTACAGTTGAAAGAGGAAGGTTAGGGGTATGTATGACACCAGAAGGAAAGACAGAAGATAAAAATTGGGACTGTGTAACTTAGTGAAACCCAGAGTGGTCAATGATTGTGATTAAATGTACAAATGTAAGAACATTTTTACCTGAGGGAGAACAAATGAATGTCAACTTTGCAAGGTGTTGACAATGGGTTGGTATTGGGGAAAATACACAATCATTGCAAACTAGAGTCTGTAGTTAACAGTAACATTGCAATATGCTTCCATTAATTGTAACAAAGGCAATATAACAAAGCTAAATGTCTATAAGAGGGGGTTATAAGGGAGGGATATGGGATTCTTGGCATTAGTGTTGTTGTCTTTTTATTGTATTGTATTTTTCTTTTTTCATTTTTCTCCTCTTTCTCTTTCTTTGCAGAATAAATGGAAATGTCCTCATATAGATTGTGATGGTGAATGCATAACTATATGATTATACTGGGAACTTTTGATTGTTTACTTGGGAAGGAATGTATGGTGTGTGAATAAAACCACTTTAAAAAAAAAAGACCACAGCAGTGGCACAAATCACTGCTGTCAGATACTTTCCTGGATCTTCTTGGACTTGTTTTGTGACCATGAATAAATTTCCCACCATGGTCCTTAGACTTCCAATAAATGATGGAAAGCAAAGTTAATTAATTAATTAATTAAATTAATTAAATAGGACAGTCTGTGTTCATGGATTGCAAGCCTAAATGTTGTTAAGATGTAAATCCTACCCCAATTGATCTACAGATTCAATGCAATTCCAATCAAAATTCCAACAGCCTACTTTGCAGACATGGAAAAGGCAACTATCAAATTTATTTGGAAGGGTAAGGGGCCCCAAATAGCAAAAAAAAAACAAAAAAAACAAAAAAAACAAAAAAAACAAACAAACAAAAAAAAAACTTGAAAAAGAACAAAATTGGAAGACTCACATTTCCTGACTTTAAAGCACATTACAAAGCTACAGTGGTCAAAACAGCATTGTACTGGAATAAAAATAGATATACTGACCAATGGAATCAAATTGATAACTCAGAAATAGACCCTTACATCGATGACCAATTGATATTTGACAAGGCTGCCAAGTCCACCCAACTGGGACAGAATAGTCTCTTCAACAAACGGTGCTGGAAGAACTGGATATCCATATCCAAAAGAATGAAAGAGGACCCCTACCTCACACCTTATGCAAAAATTAACTCAAAAATGGATCAAAGACCTAAATATAAGAACCAGGTCCATAAAATTCCTAGAAGAAAATGTGAGGAAGCATCTTCAAGATCTTATGGTAGGCAATGGTTTCTTAGACTTTACACCCAAAGCACAAGCATCAAAAGAAAAAAATAGATAAATGGGATCTTCTCAAAATTAAAAACTTCTGTGCTTCAAAGGACTTTGTCAAGAAATGAAAAGGCAGCCTAAGCAGTAGGAGAAAATATTTGGAAACCACATATCTGATAAGGGTTTAATATCCAGAATATATAAGGAAATCCCAACAACTCAGCAATAAAAGACAAACAATCCAATTTAAAAGGGACAAAAGACTTGCATAGACATTTTTTCAAAGAAGAAATACAAATGGCCAAAAAGCACATGAAAAGATGCTCAACATCTCTAGTTATTATGGAAATGCAAATCAAAACCACAATGAGATATCATTTCACACCGACAGGAAAGACCACTATTAAAAAAACAGAAAGCTTCAAATGTTGGAGAGGAATGGAGAAAGAGGAACACTCATTCACTGCTAGTTGGAATGTAAAATGGTGTAGCATTTGTGGAAGACGGTTCCTCAGGATACTATGTATAGAATTGCAATCCCACTACTAGGTATATACCCAGAAGAATTGAAAGCAGGGACATGAACAGACATTTGCACACTGATGTTCATAGTGGCATTATTCACAATTGCCAAAAGATGGAAACAATTCAAGTATCCATCAGCCAATGAATGGATAAGCAAAATGTAGTATAAACATACGATGGAATATTGTTCAGCATTTAAGAAGGAATGAAGTTCTAATGCATGCAACAACATGAATGAACCTGGAAGACATTATGTTGAGTGAAATAAGTCAGACACAAAAAGACAAATATTGTATGATCTCGCTAATATGAATTAAGTATAATATGCTAACAAATAAAGTTAGAATCTAGAATATAGGTTACCAGGAGATAGAATGTAGGTAGTGAATGAGGAGCTAATGCTTTATTTGTGCAGAATTTCTATTTAGGTTGATTGCAAATGATTTGAGATGGATAGAGGTGATGGTAGCACATTACTGTAAGTATATTTAACAATGCTGAATTATGTGTGTGTGAATGTGGATGAAAAGGGTAGTTTTAAGTCAGGTATGTTACTAGAAGGAAAGCTAGAGGATAAAACTTGGGACTGTATAACACAGTGAACCCTGTGGTGAATGATTTCTGTGGTGAATAGTACAAATATAATAACGTTCTTTTATGAACTATAACAAATGTACGTCACTAATACAAGGTGTTAATAATGGGGTAATATATGGGAAAAATACACCTAATGAAAACTATGGACTATAGTTAAACAGTAACATTTTATTATTATTTAAATATAAATAAATCTATAGAGACAGAATTAGATTGGTTGTTGTTTAGGGCTGAGGAAGGATAGAGGGATTCAGAGGTGATACTAAAGGGTATAGGGTTTTTCTTTTTGGAGTAATGAAAATGTTCTAAAATTGTGGTGACAAATACACAACTCTGTGATTATACTAAAAGCCACTGATTGCACACCTTGGATGGATTGTATGGTATGTGAATATATCTCAGTAAAACTGCTTTAAAAAAAGAATTTCCAGTGCCAAAGAGAAAGATAGATAGATTGAAAAAAATTTAATAGGCAAATATTTCTCCAAAGAACACATACAAATGGCCAATAAACACAGGAAAAGATGCTCTGCATCATTATTGTCAGGGGAATTCATATCAAATCACAATGAGATACCACTTCATATCCACCTAGGATGGCTATAATCAAAGAGACAGAGAATAAGTTTGGGGGAGGATGTTGAGAAATCAGAACTGTCTTATACTGCTGGTGAGTAGGTAAAATGGTACAGCCTCTTTAGAAAACAGTCTGTATGTTCCTCAAAAGTTTAAATGTGAGTTATCAGATGACTTAGCAAGTCCACTCCTAGATAAATATCTAAAAGATTTGAAAATATATGTACATGCAAAAAACATTACATGAATATTTATTGCAGCATTATTCATAATAGCCAAAAATTGGAAACAACCCAAATGTCCTTCAATTGATTAATGGATAAATAAAATGTGATATATCTATATATCAGAATTTGACTTAGCAATTAAAAGAATTGAAGTAGTGATACATGCCACAACATGGATGAATCTTGAAAACATTATGCTAAATGAAAGAAACCCATCACAAAGGACAACATATTGTATGATTCCAATTTATGAGAAATGTCCAGAATAGGCAAATCTATAGAGACAGAAAGTAGATTAATAGTTACCTAGGACTGAGAGTGCTGGGGAGATTGGGAGTGATGGCTAAGGCATGTGGCATTTCTTTTTGGGGTGATGAAAGTATTCTAAAAGTGACTGAGGTTTATTTGGAAGCGTAAGGTGCCTCAAATAGCCAAAAATATCTTGAGAAAGAGGAACGAAGTGGAAGGTCTCACACTACCTGACTTTAAAACATATTACAAAGCCACAGTGGTCAAAACATCATGGTACTGTCATAAGGATAAGTATACCAACCAATGGAATGGAATTGAATGTTCAGAAATAGAACTTTGCATCTGTCAACAACTGATCTTAGATAAGGCAGTCAAGCCAAAGCAACTGGGACAGAGCAGCCTCTTCAATAAATGGTGTTTGGAGAACTGGATATCCATTTCCAAAAGAATGAAAGAGGACTCCTACCTCACCCCTTATACAAAAATTAACTCAAAATGGATCAAAGACCTAAATATTAGCACTAAGACCATAAGATTCTTAGAAGAAAATGTCAGGCAATATCTTAAAGATCTTGTGACAGGAGGCGGTTTCCTAGACCTCACACCCAAGGCACGAGCAACCAAAGAACAAATAGACAAATGGGATCTCCTCAAAATTAAACACTTTTGTACATCAAAGGACTTTGTCAGAAAGGTAAAAAGGCAGCTTACACAATGGGAGAAAATATTTGGAAATCACATATCAGATAAAGGTTTAATATCCCAAATATATAAAGTGACCCTACAACTCAACAACAGAAAGAAAAACAACCCAATTTAAAAATGGGCAAAAGACATGGACAGACACATTTCTGAAGAGGAAATACAAATGGCTCAAAAACATGAAAAAATGATCAACTTCACTGGCTGTTAGGGAAATGCAAATCAAAACCACAATGAGATATCATCTCATACCTATGAGAATGGCTATAATCCAAAAAACAGAAAATTTCAAGTGCTGGAGAGGATGTGGAGAAAGATGCACATTTATTCACTGTTGGTGGGAATGTAGAATGGTGCAACCACTCTGGAAAGCAGTGTGGCGGTTCCTCAGGAAGCTAAGTATGGTTTTGGATATGACCCAGCTATCCCATTACTAGGTATATACTCAGAGGAACTGAAAGTTAAGACACAAATGGACATTTGTAAACTGATGCTTATTGCATCATTATTCACAATTGCCCAGAGACAGAAACAGCCTGTTCTGGTTTGCTAATGCTGCCAGAATGCAAAACACCAGAAATGGACTGGCTTTTATAAAGAGGGTTTATTTGGTCACACAGTTACAGTCTTAAGGCCATAAAGTGTCCAAGGTAACGCATCAGCAATCGGGTACCTTCACTGGAGGATGGGCAACGGCATCTGGAAAACCTCTGGTAGCTGAGAAGGCATGTGGCTGGTGTCTGCTCCAAAGTTCTGGTTTCAAAATGGCTTTCTCCCAGGATGTTCCTCTCTAGGCTGCAGTTCCTCAAAAATGTCACTCTTAGTTGCACTTGGGGTGTTTGTCCTCTCTTAGCTTCTCCGGAGCAAGAGCCTGCTTTCAATGGCCATCTTCAAACTGTCTCTCTGTCTCTCACCTGCAGCTACTCTCTCAGCTTCTGTGCATTCTTCAAAGTGTCCCTCTTGGCTGTAGCACATTCGCTCCTTCTGTCTGAGCTTATATAGTGCTCCAGTAAATTCATCAAGGATCATGCTGAATGGGCAGGGCCACACCTCCACAGAAACTATCCAATCAGAGTCATCACCCACAGTTGGGTGGGGCACATCTCCATGGAAACAACCCAATCCAGAAGTTCCAACTTAATCCCCACTAATATGTCTGCACCCACAAGACTGTATCAAAGAACATGGCTTTTTCTGGGAGACATAAATATACAAACCGGCACACAGCCCAAATGTCCATCAATGGATGAGTGGATAAACAAACTGTGGTACATACACACAATGTAATATTACACACCTGTAAGACAGAACAAAGACACAGAACATATAATAACATGGATGAACCTTGAGGACACTATGTTGAGCGAAGTTAACCAGAAAGAAAAAGACAAATACCAAATGGTCTCACTAATATGAACTAATGTTAATTAGCAAACTTGGAGAGTTAAAAGCTGATAGCACATGCTACCAGGAGATACAAAGAGGGTAGAGAGCAGGCATTTTATGCTGAAGGACTACAGAATGTTCAGCAGGATTGTTTAGATCCAGAAATAATAGCACAATACTGTGTGATGGCAGCACAGTATTGTAAGTACACTGAACAAAGATGTCTGTGAGTAAAGCTGAAAGAGGTGGGCTATGGGCCTGAATGACACCTGAAGATAAAGACTGGGACTGTTCCACTTAGCAAAAACTGAAGTGGTCAATGATTGTGACTAAATGTACAAATATTAAACTGTTCTTGCATGTGGTAGAACAAATGAATTTACCATGCAGAGTGTTGGAAAGAGGATGGTATTGGGGAAAAAATAATCAAAGCAAGCTGGAGTCTATGGTCAACAGTAACATTGTAATATGTTTCCATTAAATGTAACAAAGGCAATATACCAAAGCTAAATGTGTATGAGAGGGGGATATAAGGGAAGGATATGGGATTCTTGGTAGTGGTGGTGTTGTCTGACCCTACTATAATATTGTATTGTATGATATTTTATTTTTCTTTTAATTATATTTTTTACTATTCAGTAAAAAAAACTTTTTTTGTAGTAATCAATGTGTTCAAGTGCTGACTATGGTGATAAATGCACAACTGTATGATGATACCATGAACGGCTGATTGTACACTGTGGATAATTATATGGTATGTGAATATAGCTCTATAAAATTATATGGAAAAATACAAACAGGGATAAATGTGCTGGAGAAAATATGGAGAGAGGGATGTATGTATTTACTGTTGGTTAGGAGGCAGAATGGTACAGCCTTTCTGGAGGACAGTGGAGTGGTTCCAAACAAAGCTAAGTATGTGGGGGCCATAAGGTCCTGCAACCTCGTTAGGTGGCATATACCTGGAGGATCTGAGAGCAGGGACATGAATGGACATTTTCACACTGGTGTTTATGGAGGAAGTATTCATGATTTGCAATGGGTGGAGGTGGCCTAAGGGTAAATCAACTGAGAACAGAATGGTGAACTGTTGTGTGTGCATACAAAGGGATATTGAGCAACTACCAGGAGTGAAGCTGTGAGACACACAGGAGGTGAATGGATCCTGTAGACAGCATTTTGAGTGAAGTACGCCAGAAACAAAGGCACACACTATAATGCCTCACCGACATGGACTATCTACAATGTGTAAACTCAGAACTGAACCTTAGAGCACAGCTTATTGGGGGGTGCTTATTGTAATCATCCCTAGACTGTAAGCTCTTACAGCAGTCACATCTATTCCTGAATTGTAATGGCTGTCTCCAGATTCCAAGATGCTGATCTCTTTGTGTATAATCTGATCCATCCCTGGAACTTTGGGTATCTGTGTGACACCTGAAACACAGAGCTAGAACTCAGCAGATATGATTGTCAGTATTAGCACATATAGCAACTGTTAAAAAAGCTGAAAAAGAGTCCAGACTTCAACTAGAGATATGAATGAAGCAGATGTGGTTAGGACTAGAGCAAATTGGGCCAAAGGGTAAAGGACAATACTGACTGTGTTTTAAAACTTCAAATTCCATGCAAGACCATGGGAAGAGACGTTTAGTTGGTGCAAGATCTATATTTCCTAAACAATTTTACTCGTACAGTCTGTTCAAATACCTTAACTACATGGAATTTTTAATAGGAACTGAGACCTGGTAGGTTTGCATAGGTTAGTATGAAATAGCAACACATCCCAAAGTAATTTGGACAGAGAATAAAAGTATATGTGCAGGCCCCCCCTGAGGAGCTGGGGGAAAATGCAGAGGTGTTGGGCTTCCTTGCCTGGATTGTTGCTGACATTCTCACAAACATTGAGGACTGGCAGTTTGATGTGCCGAGCCCTCTATCACAGGACTTGCCTTTCTGAAGCTCATTACTGCAAAGGAGAGGCTAAACCTGCTTATAATTGTGCCTAAGAGTCTCCCCTGAGTACCTCTTTGTTGCTCAGACATGGCCCTCTCTCTCTAGCTAAGCCAACTCAGAGGTGAACCCACTACCCTTCCCCCGATGTGGGATCTGACTCCAAGGGGTGTAAATCTCCCTGGCAATGTGGGATATGACTCCCAGGTATGAATCTGGACCTGACATTGTGGGATTGAGAACATCTTCTTTACCAAAAGGGGGATGCAAAATGAAACAAAGTAAAGTTTCAGTGGCTGAGAGATTCCAAATGGAGTGATAGGTCACTCTGGTGGGCATTCTTATGCACCATATAGATAATCCTTTTTAGGTTTCAATACACTGGAATAGCTAGAAGAAATACCTGAAACTATCAAACTGCAACCCAGTGCCTTGACTATTAAAGACAATTTTACTGCAATGTAGCTTACAAGGAGTGGCAGTGTGATTGTGAAAGCCTTGTGGATCACACTCCCTTTATCCAGTGTATGGATGGATGATTAAAAAAATGGGGACAAAAACTAAATGAAAAATAGAGTAGAAGGGGTTATGATTTTGGTGTCCTTTTTTACTTTCACTTCTTATTCTTATTTTTACTTTTTCTGGTATAAGAAAAATGTTCAAAAATAGATTGGGGTGATGAATGCACAGCTATATAATGGTACTGCGAACAAATGATTGTACATTATGGATGATTGTATGGTATGTGAATATATCTCAATAAAATTTAATTTAAAAAAAAGTTATTGTGGTGATGGTTGCACATTTCTGAATACACTAAAGGTCATGGAATTGTGCACTTTAAATGTGTGAATTGTGCGGTGTGTGAATTATAACTCAGTAAAGTTATTTTTAAAAACAGGAGACTCTTGCAAAGAAAAAACAACACACACACACACACACATCATTCTCTACCTTAAAACTTTATCCTCCATGGCTCCTTTCTAGATTTAACAAACTTAGGTCCATAAGAACTACAGTCCACTTCCTCCCTTGCTATACAGATTTAGAAGTCTATCTCCTCCTCATTAACTTCAATTAGCTGGTCTGAGAGCCTCAACAGGACCCCTTTTCTAAGTCCCCAGTGACACTTCAACTCCAGGAAGCCTCCTTCACTCTCCCCAGACAAGTAACCTAAGGAACTAGAATCAAAAGGTTATCTGCACTAACTGTACAGTAACCTTTACCTTTTACAGTCTTAACGTTTTTCTATTTTTAACTCGTATGGCCTGTCTACCTAACCTGTAGATCTTTTTGTTATTTTCCCAAAAATTCATGAACTGGGTCAAACATGCAAAAACTTTTAAAATGCTAAGTGTAAATGCTAACTAAAAATGCTAATGTTAAAAACGGTATTCTAGGAAAAGTGTGCATAGAAGAAAACCTAATTTCTTACAAACTGGGGAAACAAAGGGAGTTACCTTCCTTCAAACTGGTCTCATTTGCACTCAAGGGAGCCTAATTTCCAAGAGGTTCTGACCCCGAAATTTTCTGCTGAAAGCTGTTCTGACAAGAAATAACTAATTGCATACTTATCTGTGAAGAACAATTAGCCACATTATTGAACTTCCATCTCATTATTTCTCCTTTCCACTGCCTGATAACAGTGACTATTTATTGGGTTCTAAGTATGTGCCAACACCGTACTATGCACTTTATATATTTTCTCATTAATTCTTACAATAACCTTAAAAAACAAATATCATTAATCCATTTGATACATGAAGAAACCAAGGTTTGGAAAAGCTAAGTAATTTTCCCATGATCACACAGCTCCTAAATGGGAGAGCCAAGATTCATTCTCTTAGCCATTAAACATTAAAGAACGCTATAAAAAATGATTATCAGCAGCAGCCCATCTATCCCGCAACGCTTAAGAGCAGCTGGCAAGGCTCAGTCCCGTGGGAGGAGGGGCTGTCAGCTCCGGGATGGAGAAGGGAGAACTCCAGTGGCAGCCCTTATCGGAAACTCATTGTACTGATCCAAACACCAACCATAGATAGACTGAGACCAGACACCAGAGAATCTGACAGCAGCCAGACCAACAGAGAGGAGACAGACATAGAAAAAAACAGCACAAAAAAGTCCAAAATAAAAGCGGATGCTTTTTGGAGTTCTGGTGAACATAGAGAGGGGAAGGGCAGAGCTCAGGCCCTGAGGTTCATATGCAAATCCCAAAGAAAAGCTGATCTCTCTGCCCTGTGGACCTTTCCTTAATGGCCCTAATTGCTTTGTCTCTTAGCATTTCAATAACCCATTAGATCTGTGAGGAGGGCCCCTTTTTATTTTTTTAATCCTTTTTTCTTTTTCTAAAACAATTACTCTAAGAAGCCCAATACAGAAAGCTTCAAAGACTTGCAATTTGGGCAGGTCAAGACAAGAGCAGAACTAAGAGAGCTCTGAGACAAAAGGCAATAATCCAGTGGCTGAGAAATTTCACCTGTGACATAGCACAGTCATCCCTCAACAGAGGACCAGGGGGTGCACAGCCTGGAAGAGGGGCCCACTTGCAAGTCTCAAGAGCCATACGCCAATACCAAGGACTTGTGGGTCAGTGGCAGAGACAAACTGTGGCAGGACTGAACGGAAGGATTAGACTATTGTAGCAGCTTTAAAACTCTAGGATCACCAGGGAGATTTGATTGTTAGAGCCACCACCCTCCCTGACTGCCCAGAAACACACCCCATGTACAGGGCGGGCAACACCAACTACACACGCAAGCTTGGTACAGCAATTTGACCCCACAAGACCCACTCCCCCACTCACCACAAAGGCAAAGCAGGGGAGAACTGGCTTGTGGAGAACAGGTGGCTCGTGGACATCACCTGCTGGTTAGTTAGAGAAAGTGTATTTCACGAAGCTGTAGATCTGATAAATTAGAGATAAGGACTTCAATTGGTCTACACATCCTAAAAGAACCCTATCAAGTTCAGCAAATGCCAAGAGGCCAAAAACAACAGAAAATTATAAAGCATATGAAAAAAACAGACGACATGGATAACCCAAGCCCAAGCACCCAAATCAAAAGATCAGAGGAGACACAGCACCTAGAGCAGCTACTCAAAGAACTAAAGATGAACAATGAGACCATAGTACAGAATACAAAGGATATCAAGAAGATCCTAGAAGAGCATAAAGAAGACATTGCAAGACTAAATAAAAAAATAGATGATCTTACAGAAATTAAAGAAACTGTTGACCAAATTAAAAAGATTCTGGACACTCATAGTACAAGACTAGAGGAAGTTGAACAATGACTCAGTGACATGGAAGATGACAGAATGGAAAATGAAAGCATAAAAGAAAGAATGGGGGAAAAATTGAAAAAATCGAAATGGACCTCAGGGATATCATAGATAATACAAAACGTCCTAATATAAGACTCATCGGTGCTCCAGGAGGGGAAGAAAAGGGTAAAAGTCTAGGAAGAGTATTCAAAGAAATTGTTGGGGAAAACTTCTCAAATCTTCTAAAGAACATAAATACACAAATCATAAATGCTCAGCAAACTCTAAATAGAATAAATCCAAATAAACCCACTCCGAGACATATTCTGATCACACTGTCAAACACGGAAGACAAGGAGCAAGTTCTGAAAGAAGCAAGAGAAAAGCAATTCACCACATACAAAGGAAACAGCATAAGACTAAGTAGTGACTACTCAGCAGCCACCATGGAGGCAAGAAGGCAGTGGCACGATATATTTAAAATTCTGAGTGAGAAAAATTTCCAACCAAGAATACTTTATCCAGCAAAGCTCTCCTTCAAATTTGAGGGAGAGCTGAAATTTTTCACAGACAAACAAATGCTGAGAGAATTTGCTAACAAGAGACCTGCCCTACTGGAGATACTCAAGGGAGCCCTACAGACAGAGAAACAAAGAAAGGACAGAGAGACTTGGAGAAAGGTTCAGTCCTAAAGAGATTCGGTATGGGTACAATAAAGGATATTAATAGAGAGAGGGGAAAAATATATATGACAAACATAAACTAAAGGATAACATGGCCGATTCAAGAAATGCCTTCACGGTTATAACGTTCAATGTAAATGGATTAAACTCCCCAATTAAAAGATATAGATTCACAGAATGGATCCAAAAAAATGAACCATTAATATGTTGCATACAAGAGACTCATCTTAGACACAGGGACACAAAGAAATTGAAAGCAAAAGGATGGAAAAAAATATTTCATGCAAGCTACAGCCAAAACAAAGCAGGTAGAGCAATATTAATCCCAGATTAAATAGACTTAAAATGCAGGGATGTTTTGAGAGACAAAGAAGGCCACTACATACTAATAAAAGGGGCAATTCAACAAAAAGAAATAACAATCGTAAACGTCTATGCACTCAATCAAGGAGCCACAAAATACATGACACAAACACTGGCAAAACTAAAGGAAGCAATTGATGTTTCCACAATAATTGTGCGAGACTTCAACATATCACTATCTCCTATAGATACATCGACCAGACAGAAGACCAATAAGGAAATTAAAAATTAAACAATCTGATAAATGAATTAGATTTCACAGACATATACAGAACATTACATCCCAAATCACCAGGATACACATACTTTTCTACAGCTCATGGAACTTTCTCCAGAATAGATCATATGCTGGGACATAAAACAAGCCTCAGTAAATTTAAAAAGATTGAAATTATTCAAAGCACATTCTCTGACCACAATGGAATACAATTAGAAGTCAATAACCATCAGAGACTTAGAAAATTCACAAATACCTGGAGGTTAAACAACACACTCTTAAACAATCAGTGGGTTAAAGAAGAAATAGCAAGAGAAATTGCTAAATATATAGAGACGAATGAAAATGAGAACAGAACATACCAAAACCTATGGGATGCAGCAAAAGCAGTGCTAAGGGGGAAATTTATAGCACTAAACGCATATATTAAAAAGGAAGAAAGAGCCAAAATCAAAGAACTGATGGATCAACTGAAGAAGCTAGAAAATGAACAGCAAACCAATCCTATACCAAGTAGAAGAAAAGAAATAACAAGGATTAAAGCAGAAATAACTGACATAGAGAACAAAAAAACAATAGAGAGGATAAATATCACCAAAAGTCGGTTCTTTGAGAAGATCAACAAGATTGACAAGCCCCTAGCTACACTGACAAAATCAAAAAGAGAGAAGACCCATATAAACAAAATAATCAATGAAAAAGGTGACATATCTGCAGATCCTGAAGAAATTAAAAAAAATTATAAGAGGATACTATGAACAACTGTATGGCAACAAACTGGATAATCTAGAGGAAATGGACAATTTCCTGGAAACATATGAACAACCTAGACTGAAAAGAGAAGAAACAGAAGACCTCAACCAACCCATCACAAGCAAAGAGATCCAATCAGTCATCAAAAATCTTCCCACAAATAAATGCCCAGGGCCAGATGGCTTCACAGGGGAATTCTACCAAACTTTCCAGAAAGAACTGACACCAATCTTACTCAAACTCTTTCAAAACGTTGAAGAAAATGGAACACTACCTAATTCATTTTATGAAGCTAACATCAATCTAATACCAAAACCAGGCAAAGATGCTACAAAACAGGAAAACTACCGGCCAATCTCCCCAATGAATATAGATGCAAAAATCCTCAACAAAATACTTGCAAATCGAATCCAAAGACACATTAAAAAAATCATACACCATGACCAAGTGGGGTTCATTCCAGGAATGCAAGGATGGTTCAACATAAGAAAATCAATCAATGTATTACAACACATTAAAAATTCAAAACGGAAAAATCAAATGATCATCTCAATAGATGCTGAAAAAGCATTTGACAAAATCCAACATCCGTTTTTGATAAAAACACTTCAAAAGGTAGGAATTGAACAAAACTTCCTCAATATGATAAAAAGCATATATGAAAAACCCACAGCCAGCATAGTACTCAATGGTGAGAGACTGAAAGCCCTCCCTCTAAGATCAGGAACAAGACAAGGATGCCCGCTGTCACCACTGTTATTCAACATTGTGCTGGAAGTGCTAGCCAGGGCAATCCGGCAAGACAAAGAAATAAAAGGCATCCAAATTGGAAAAGAAGAAGTAAAACTGTCATTGTTTGCAGATGATATGATCTTATATCTGGAAAACCCTGAGAAATCGACGATACAGCTACTAGAGCTAATAAACAAATTTAGCCAAGTAGTGGGATACAAGATTAATGCACATAAGTCAGTAATGTTTCTATATGCTAGACATGAACAAACTGAAGAGACACTCAAGAAAAAGATACCATTTCCAATAGCAACTAAAAAAAATCAAGTACCAAGGAATAAACTTCACCAAAGATGTAAAAGACCTATACAAAGAAAACTACATAACTCTACTAAAAGAAATAGAAGGGGACCTTAAAAGATGGAAAAATATTCCATGTTCATGGATAGGAAGGCTAAATGTCATTAAGATGTCAATTCTACCCAAACTCATCTACAGATTCAATGCAATCCCAATCAAAATTCCAACAACCTACTTTGCAGACTTGGAAAAGCTAGTTATCAAATTTATTTGGAATGGGAAGATGCCTCGAATTGCTAAAGACACTCTAAAAAAGAAAAACGAAGTGGGAGGACTTACACTCCCTGACTTTGAAGCTTATTATAAAGCCACAGTTGTCAAAACAGCATGGTACTGGCACAAAGATAGACATAGAGATCAATGGAATCAAATTGAGAATTCAGAGATAGACCCTCAGATCTATAGCCGACTGATCTTTGATAAGGCCCCCAAAGTCACTGAACTGAGTCATAATGGTCTAATCAACAAATGGGGCTGGGAGAGTTAGATATCCATATCCAAAAGAATGAAAGAGGACCCCTACCTCACACCCTACACAAAAATTAACTAAAAATGGACAAAAGATCTCAATATAAAAGAAAGTACCATAAAACTCCTAGAAGATAATGTAGGAAAACATCTTCAAGACCTTGTATTAGGCGGCCACTTCCTAGACTTTACACCCAAAGCACAAGCAACAAAAGAAAAAATAGATACATGGGAACTCCTCAAGCTTAGAAGTTTCTGCACCTCAAAGGAATTTCTCAAAAAGGTAAAGAGGCAGCCAACTCAATGGGAAAAAATTTTTAGAAACCATGTATCTGACAAAAGACTGATATCTTGCATATATGAAGAAATCCTACAACTCAATGACAATAGTACAGACAGCCCAATTATAAAATGGGCAAAAGATATGAAAAGACAGTTCTCTGAAGAGGAAATACAAATGGCCAAGAAACACATGAAAAAATGTTCAGCTTCACTAGCTATAAGAGAGATGCAAATTAAGACCACAATGATATACCATCTAACACCGGTTAGAATGGCTGCCATTAAACAAACAGGAAACTACAAATGCTGGAGGGGATGTGGAGAAATTGGAACTCTTATTCATTGTTGGTGGAACTGTATAATGGTTCAGCCACTCTGGAAGTCAGTCTGGCAGTTCCTTAGAAAACTAGAAATAGAGTTACCATTCGATCCAGCGATTGTACTTCTCGGTATATACCTGGAAGATCGGAAAGCAGTGACACAAACAGATATCGGCATGCCAGTGTTCATAGCAGCATTATTCACAATTGCCAAGAGATGGAAACAACCCAAATGTCCTTCAACAGATGAGTGGATAAAGAAAATGTGGTATATACACACGATGGAATACTACACGGCAGTAAGAAGGAACGACCTCGTGAAACATATGACAACATGGATGAACCTTGAAGACATAATGCTGATCGAAATAAGCCAGGCACAGAAAGAGAAATATTATATGCTACCACTAATGTGAACTTTGAAAAATGTAAAATGGATGGTTTCTAATGTAGAATGTAGGGGAACTAGCAATAGAGAGCAATTAAGGAAGGGGGAACAGTAATTGAAGAAGAACAGATATGCTATTTAACGTTCTGGCGATGCCCACGAATTACTATGGTCTGTTAATTTCTGATGGATATAGTAGGAACAAGTTCACAGAAACGTTGCTGTATTCTCTAAGTTTCTTGGGGTAAAGTAGGAACAGGTTGGAAGTAAAGCAGTTATCTTAAGTTAGTTGTCTTTTTCTTACTCCCTTGTTATGGTCTCTTTGAAATGTTCTTTCATTGTGTGTTTTTCTTTTTTTTCTTTTTTTTTTTTTTAATTTTTTTTCCATACAGTTGATTTAAAAAGAAAAAAGGGTAAAAAAAAAAAAAAAAAAAAAAAAGGAAAAAACTATGTAGTGCCCCCTTGAGGAGCCTGTGGAGAATGCAGGGTTATTGGTGTACCCCACATCAATGGTTGCTAACATGACCACAGACATAGGGAACTGGTGATTTGATGGGTTGAGCCCTCTACCATAGGTTTTACCCTTGGGAAAACGGTTGCTGCAAAGGAGAGGCTAGGCCTCCCTATAATTGTGCCTAAGAGCCTCTTCCCCAGTGCCTCTTTGTTGCTCAGATGTGGCCCTCTCTCTCTGGCTAAGCCAACTTGAAAGGTGAAATCACTGCCCTCCCCCCTATGTGGGATCAGACACCCAGGGGAGTGAATCTCCCTGGCAACGTGGAATATGACTCCCGGGGAGGAAAGTAGACATGGCATCGTGGGACGGAGAACATCTTCTTGACCAAAAGGGGGATGTGAAAGGAAATGAAATAAGCTTCAGTAGCAGAGAGATTCCAAAGGAGCCAAGAGGTCACTCTGGTGGGCACTCTTACGCACACTTTAGACAACCCTTTTTAGGTTCTAAAGAATTGGGGTAGCTGGTGGTGGATACCTGAAACTATCAAACTACAACCCAGAACCCATGAATCTCGAAGACAGTTGTATAAAAATGTAGCTTATGAGGGGTGACAATGGGATTGGGAAAGCCATAAGGACCACACTCCACTTTGTCTAGTTTATGGATGGATGAGTAGAAAAATAGGGGAAGGAAACAAACAAACAAAGAGACAAAGGTACCCAGTGTTCTTTTTGACTTCAATTGCCCTTTTTCACTTTAATTATTATTCTTATTATTTGTGTGTGTGTGCTAATGAAGGTGTCAGGGATTGATTTAGGTGATGAATGTGCAAGTATGTAATGGTACTGCGAACAAGCAAATGTACGATTTGTTTTGTATGACTGTATGGTATGTGAATATATCTCAATAAAATGAAGATTAAAAACAAAACAAAACAAAAAAACATAATCACAATAATGGCCACAAGTTGACAATTTATTATGTCTATTAACATTCTGTTGTTATGTAACAAATTACCAAAAACAAAACAAAAATAATAATAATAATAATAGGGTGGTATATGGGAATCTTGCATTTTGTGTATGACTGTTCTATGTTCTGTAAATCCAGAGCTTCTCTAATAAATTGAAAAAAAAAAAGAGCAGCTGGCAATTACCCAAGAGCTATATGAAACAGTGTTTTCGGGGTCTCCAGTAACCAGTCACACATTGGACGCAAGTTTGGAATTGGAGGAAAAGCTGAGATCGCAGCGAACATTATAAGTTCTCCGGACCAGGGGTCTGGCGCCCCTCCCCACCCAGACCTCACAGACTGTCTTGCTGCCGGCTCCCTGAAAGGGGGGGGGGACCAAAAAGTAGCAATCTGCTGAGGGCAAGAAGGGAGGCTCAACCCAGCCTCAACTGCAGAATTAATTAACAAATTAATTAACTAATTTTGGGAGCTGGGGTGCTAAAGAAGGGCTGGGCTCTGAGAAATGGGGGCACGTAAAAGCGGGCACCCATTCCTGGACTCCAAAAAAGCCATTTTTCCCCCTACATTTTGTCCCTTCTGGCTTCTCACTGATCCCTTACCTTTTTGCATTTCAATAGCCCCTGGCAGGGGTGGAACTGAAGCTGTTGGAGAGTTATTATCAGACAATAGCCCAAAGCATATCTTTAAATGCTCTATTCTGACACTAACAAAACTTCCAGGCTGGGGAAAGACTTTTAAAAGAGACTCTTTTTTTTTTTTCCTTTTTTCTTTTTCTTGTTTTTCTTTTCTATTTTTTTTTAATCTAAAAGTAATATATGTGGTTATTTTCTATTGGAAAGCCCAGGTTGAGGGACTAGGCTGGGCTTGGGGGGAGACAGAGTACCCACAGTGTCTTTGAGCCCCATATTCACTACTGAAGGCCTCCACCCCCGTCTTTAATTGGTAACTCAGGCTGACCAAGGAATCTACCTGGAGAGGCCCCAAAGAGGAGAGGGGAGAAGGGAATAGTGCCCCTGAGAGACAACTGGAGTTCTGAGGACTGGGAGAGTGGAGGGAGTTCCAGCTCAACTGGCAGTCCTTCTGGGAATTCAGATCCCAGGGGCTGGAATTCAGATTCCAGTTTCAGTCAGCCACGCCCCCGACAGGATCAGAGTCACCAGGAGAACTAAAGTCTCCACACCTCCTTACACTGGTGGGGGAGCTGCGGGCTGGCCAGCACCACCTGCTGGACAGGAGAGGAAAAGCACCGATTCTAAAGGCCTCATAGGAGGGTCTCATTCTCAGGAAAACTCCATACCCTCCCAATGAGACCTGGGCCTCACTAGACTAGGAAAATCTGACTAGGGTCGACCATATCTGAGGAGACCCATTCACAAAAAGGTTACATAGAGGCAGAGCAAGAAACAGAAAAAACAAGAGGGGAAAAATTCTGATCAACTACATAGAGCCTAAGTTAGAGGTCTAGAATAAGTTGAACTGAATAACAGAGGCCAGAGAACAAAGCCAACCAACAAGAAAACCACTAGGTAAAAGAGAGAAAACAAGCTCCAAAATAAACTAATCAAGAAAATCAGATGCCTAGACAACTTGAGATAACAAGCCATACCAGGAAACACGAAAACATGGGCCAGCCAAAGGAGCAAACTAATAGCTCAGCTGAGATACAGGAGTGGAGGCAACTAATGCTAAATAAATTCGATGAAATGAAGGAAGATATAGCAAAAGAGCTGAAGGATATAAAGAAGACACTGGCTGACCATAAAGAAGAATTCATAAACTTAAAAAAACAAATGGCAGAACTCATGGGAATAAAGACCACAATGGAGGAGATGAAAAACACAATGGAGGGACACAACAGTAGATTTGAACAGGCAGAAGAAAGGATCAGTGAACTGGAAGACAGGTCATTCTAATTCATACACACAAAAGAACAGGTGGTGAAAAAAATGGAAAAATATGAGCAGGTTCTTAGGCAGCTGAGTGACAACATGAAATGCACAAATATACGTGTTATGGGTATCCCAGAAGGAGAAGACAGGGGAAAGGGGGCAGAAAGAGTAATAGAAGACATATTCACTGAAAATTTCCCAACTCTTATAAAAGACAGAAAATTAGAGATTCAAGAAGTACAACGTACCCCAAATAGAATAGATCCCAATAGACATACTCCAAGACACTTACTGGTCAGATTGTCCAATGTCAAAGACAAAGAGAGGATTCTGAAAGCAGCAAGAGAAAAGCGATCCACCACATACAAGGGAAGGTCAATAAGACTATGTACAGATTTCTCTGCAGAAACCATGGAGGCAAGAAGACAGTGGCATGATATATTTAAGATACTGAAAGAGAAAAACTGCCAACCAAAAATTCCATATCCAGCAAAACTTTCCTTCAAAAATGAGGGAGAGATTAAAACATTTTCAGACAAACAGACACTGAGAGAGTTTGTGAATAAGAGACCAGCAACTATAAGAAATACTAAAGGGAGTGCTACAGGCTGATAGGAAAAGACAGGAGAGAGAGAGTTAGAGAAGAGTGCAAAAATGAAGATTATCAGGAAAGGTAAAAGGAGAGGAAAAAATAACATATGACATATAAATTCCAAAAAACAAAATGGTAGTAGAAAGTACTGCCCTTACAGTAATAACACTAAATGTGAATGGATTAAACTCCCCAATAAAAAGACACAGACTGGCAGAATGGATTAAAAAACAGGACCCATCTATATGCTGTCTACAAGATACTCACTTTAGACACAAGGACAAAAATAGACTGAAAGTAAAAGGTTGGAAAAAGATATTTCATGCAAATAACAACCAGAAAAAAAGTGGGAGTAGCTATATTAATATCAGACAAGTTAGACTTCAAAAGTGAAACAATTAAAAGACACAAAGAAGGACACTATCTATTAATAAAAGGGTCAATTCATCAAGAAAACATAACAATCATAAATATTTATGCACCAAGCCAGAATGCCCCAAAATTCATGAGGCAAACACTGTGATCACTGAAAGGAGAAATAGATACCTCTGCAATAATAGTTGGAGACTTCAATACACCACTCTCATCAATGGATAGAACATCTAGACAGAGGATAACTAAAGAAACCGAGATGTTGAATTGTATGATAAATGAACTAGACTCGACAGACATCTATAGAGCACTACATCCAATAACAGCAGGATACACTTTTTTCTCAAGTGCTCATGGAACATTCTCTAGGATAGACCACATGTTGGGTCACAAAGCAAGTCTCAACAAATTTAAAAAATATTGATATTATACAAAACACTTTCTCAGACCACAATGGAATGAAGTTGGAAATAAATAAAAGGCAGAAGGTCATAAAATTCACAAACATATGGAGGCTAAACAACACCCTGTTAGGAAACCAGTGGGTAAAGGAAGAAATTACAAGAGAAATTAGTAAATACCTCAAGGCAAATGACAAGGAAAACACAACTTATCAAAACTTATGGGATGCAGCAAAAGCGGTGCTGAGAGGGAAATTTATTGCCCTAAATGCCTATATTAAAAGAAAAGAGAGAGCAAAAATTGAAGAGTTAACTGCTCACCTGGAGGAATTAGAGAAAGAACAGCAAACTAATCCCAAAACAAGCAGAAGGGAAGAAATAACAAAGATTAAAGCAGAAATAAATGCAATTGAGAACAGGAAAACAATAGAGAGAATCAACAAAACCAGAAGTTGGTTCTTCGAGAAAATCAATAAAATCGATGGACCACTGGCCAGGCTAACGAGAAAAAAGAGAGAGCAGATGCAAATAAATGCAATCAGAAATGGGAAAGGAAATATAACTACTAACCCTGCAGACATTAAGGAGATAATCAGGAGATACTATGAGCAACTATATGCTAATAATCTAGACAACTTAGATGAAATGGACAACTTCCTAGAAAAGCATAAACAACCAACATTAACTCAAGAAGAAATAGATGTCCTCAACAAACCATTCACAAGTAAAGAGATGGAGTCAGTCAACACAAAGCTCCCAAAAAGGAAAAGCCCAGGACCAGATGGTTTCACATGTGAATTCTACCAAGCATTCAAGAATGAATTAGTACCAATCCTGCTCAAACTCTTCAAAAAAATTGAAGAAGAGGGAAAGCTACCTAACTCTTTCTATGAAGCCAACATCACCCTAATACCAAAACCAGACAAAGATACTACAAAAAAAAGAAAATTATAGACCAATTTCTTTAATGAATATAGATGCAAAAATCCTCAACAAAATACTCGCAAATCGAATCCAGCAGCACATTAAAAGAATTATACACCACGACCAGGTGGGATTTATTCCAGGTATGCAAGCCTGGTTCAGCACAAGAAAATCAATTAATGTAATACACCACATCAATAAATCAAAGCAGAAGAACCACATGATCATCTCGATCGATGCAGAAAAGGCATTTGACAAAATTCAACATCCTTTCCTGATGAAAACACTTCAAAGGATAGGAATAGAAGGGAACTTTTTCAATATGATAAAGGTAATATATGAAAAACCCACAGCTAACATCACACTCAACGGGGAGAGACTGAAAGCTTTTCCTCTAAGATCAGGAACAAGACAGGGATGCCCACTATCACCATTGCTATTCAACATTGTGCTGGAAGTTCTGGCTAGAGCAATTAGGCAAGAAAAAGAAATAAAAGGCATCCAAATTGGAGAGGAAGAAGTAAAACTTTCACTATTTGCAGATGACATGATTCTGTATGTAGGAAATCCAGAAAAATCTACAGCAAAGCTACTACAACTAGTCAATGAATACAGCAAAGTAGAAGGCTACAAGATCAACACGCAAAAATCTGTAGTGTTCCTAAACACAAGTAATGTGCAACAAGAGGAGGAAATCAAGAAAAAAATCCCATTTACAATAGCAACGAAAAGAATCAAGTATTTAGGAATAAACTTAACCAAGGACACAAAAGACCTTTACAGAGAAAACTATAAGAAACTGCTGAAAGAAATTGAACAAGACCTAAAAAAATGGAAGAACATACCATGTTCATGGATTGGAAGACTAAATATAGTTAAGATGGCAATTTTACCTAAACTGATTTACAGATTCAATGCAATACCAATTCAAATCCCAACAACTTACTTTAGAGAAATAGAAAAACAAGTAACTAAATTTATTTGGAAGGGTAAGGTGCCCCGAATAGCCAAAAATATCTTGAGATAGAGGAGTAAAGTGGGAGGTCTCACACTACCTGACTTTGAAGCATATTACAAAGCTACAGTGCTTAAAACAGCATGGTACTGGCATAAGGACAGATATACTGATCAGTGAAATCGAATTGAGTGTTCAGAAGTAGACCCTCGCATCTACGGACAACTGATCTTTGATAAGGCAGTGAAGCCAAAGCAACTGGGAAAGAGCAGCCTGTTCAATAAATGGTGTTTGGAGAATTGGATATCCATTTCCAAAACAATGAAAGAGGATGTCCATCTCACACCTTATACCAAAATTAACTCAAAGTGGATCAAAGACCTAAACATTAGCACCAAGACCATAAAACTCTTAGAAGAAAATGTAGGGCAATATCGTAAAGACCTTGTGATAGGAGGTAGTTTCTTAGACCTCACACCCAAGGCACGAGCAACCAAAGAACAAATAGACAAATGGGATCTCCTCAAAATTAAACACTTTTGTACATCAAAGGACTTTGTCAGAAGGGTAAAAAGGCAACCTACACAATGGGAGATGATATTTGGAAACCCCATATCAGATAAGGGTTTAATATCCCGAATATATAAAGGAATCCTGCATCTCAGTAACAGAAAGACAAACAATCCAATTAAAAAATGGGCAAAAGACATGAACAGAAATTTTTCTGAAGAGGAAATACAAATGGCTCAAAAACATATGAAAAAATGCTCAACTTCACTGGCTATTAAGGAAATGCAAATCAAAACCACAATGAGATAGCATCTCACACCTACCAGAATGGCCATTATCCAAAAAACAGAAAATGGCAAGTGCTGGAGTGGATGTGGAGAAAGAGGCACACTTATTCATTGTTGGTGGGAATGTAGAATGGTGCAACCACTCTAGAAGACAGTATGAAGTTTCCTCAGGAAGCTAAATATAGATTTGCCGTATGACCCAGCTATTCCATTGCTAGGTATATACTCAGAGGAACTGAAACTTAAGACACAAACAGACATTTGTAAACCGATGTTTTCTGCAGCATTATTTGCAATTGCCAAGAGATGGAAACAGCCCAAATGTCCATCAAAGGATGAGTGGATAAACAAACTGTGTTATATACACATGATGGAATATTACGCAGCTATAAGCCAGAACAAAGACATGGATCATGTAATAATGTGGATGAACCTTGAGGACATTATGTTGAGTGAAGTCAGCCAGAAACAAAAGGACAGATTCTGTATGGTCTCGCTAATATGAACAGACATTAATGAACAACTTTGGGATTTAAAAGCTGACAACACACGCGACCAGGGGATAGAAAGAGGGCAGAGACCAGCCATTTGATGCTGAAGGACTACAGAATGTTTAGGATTGATTGCATAGATCCAGAAATAGATACCATAATACTGTGTGATGGTAGCACGGTATTGTAAGTACACTGAACAAAGATGTCTGTGAGCAAAGTGGAAAGAGGTGGGATAGGAGAATGTATGACACCAGAGGTAAAGACAGATGATAAAGACTGGGGCTGTATAATGTGGCAAAAACTGGAGTGGCCAATGACTGTTACTAAATATACAGATATAAAAATGTTTTTGCATGTGGGAAAGCAAATGAATGTCAACCATGTAGAGAGTTGAAAAGGGGATGGTATTCAGGAAAAAAACATAATCAAAGCAAACTGGAGTCTATGGTCAACAGTAACATTGTAATATACCTCCATCAACTGTAACAAAGGCAATATGCCAATGCTAAATGTATATGAGAGGGGGATATAGGGGAGGAATATTCAATTCTTGGTAGTGGTATTATTTGCTGTCCTTACTAATATACTGTATTGTATGACATGTTATTTTTCTTTTTATCATTTTTTTCTTTTGCTAAAAAAAAACAATTTTTCTTGTAGTAATCAATATGTTCAAGTGCTGATTGTGGTGATAAATGTACAACTTTATGATGATACCATGAACAACTGATTGTACACTGTGGATAAATGTATGGTATGTGAATATAACTCTATAAAATTGTAGGAAAATATATATATAGGAGTAAAAGTGTTGGAGAAAACATGGTGAGAGGGATGATGCCTCACTAATATGGACTAACTACAATGCGTAAACTCAGAATTGAATCTCAGAACATAGCCTAACATGGAAATAATAATTGTAATAGTCCCTAGATTGTAAGCTCTTACAGCAGTTAACTCTATCCCTGAATTGTAAGGCCTATCTCTAAACTTTGAGATGCTGATACCCTAGCATATAACCTGATTGGTCTCTGGAACAATGCATATCTCTGAGACACCTGAAACTCAGAGCTAGAGCTCGGCAGATATGTATGTCATTATTAGTGCATACAGCCACTGTCAAAAAAAAAGCTGAAAAATAGCCCAGACTTCAATTAGTGATATGAATGAAGTAGGTCTGGTTAAGACCAGGGCAAGCCAGGCCAAAGGGTAAAGGTTGAAACTGATTGTGTTTTAAAACTTCAACTTCCATGAGACCAAGGGAAGAGATATTTATTTGGTACAGGATCTAAATTTTCTAAACGGTACAACTCTACAGTCGATTTGTTCAAACACCGCAACTGCATGGAACTTTGAATAGGAAGTGAGATATGGTAGGTTAGTATAGGCTGGAGTGAAATAGTGACACATCCCAGAGTAATTTGGGCAGATGATAAAAAATATATTTACAGCCTCCCCCTCCCCAGCCCCGAGGATCTGGGGGAAGGTGTGGATGTGCTGAACATCCTCACCTGGACTGGTGTTGATGTTGTCATGAACACTGGGACTGGCGGTTTGATGTGCTGAGCCCTCAATCATGGGACTTGCCCTTATGAAGCTCATTACCACAAAGAAGAGTCTAAACTTGCATGTAATTGTGCCTAAGAGTTTCCCCCTGAGTACCTCTTTGTTGCTCAGATGTGGCCCTCTCTCTCTCTAACTGAGCCATCACGACAGGTGAACTCGCTGCCCTCCCCCCTGTGTGGGACCCGACTCCCAGGGTTGTAAATCTCTCTGGCAATGCAGAATATGACTCCTGGGGATGAATGTGGACCCAGCATCGTGGGACTGATAGTATCTTCTTGACCAAAAGGGGGATGCAAAATGAGACGAAATAGTTTCAGTGGCTGAGAGATTCCAAATGGAGTCGAGAGGTCACTCTGGTGGGCATTCTTATGCACTATATAGATAACACCTCTTAGGTTTTGATGTACTGGAATAGCTGGAGGTAACTACCTGAAACTACCAAACTCCAACCCAGCAGTCTGGACTCCTGAAGACAATTATATAATAGTGTAGATTACAAGGGGTGACAGTGTGATTGTGAAGACTTTGTGGATCACACCCCCTTTATCTAGTGTATGGATGAGTAGAAAAATGGGGATGAAAACTAAAGGACAAATGGGGTGGGATGGGGGATGATTTGGGTGTTCTTTTTTCACTTTTATTTTTTATTCTTATTCTGGTTCTTTCTGATGTAAGGAAAATGTTCAGAGATAGATTGTGGTGATGAACGCATAACTATGTTATCATACTGTGACAGTTGATTGTATACCATGGATGATTGTATGGTGTGTGAATGTATTTCAATAAAACTGAATTTAATAAAAAATGATTATCATCTCTATATTGCTAGTATTTCATATTATCATGAAAAATATACTTTATTATAATCATATTTCTATCCACTTTAACGTCAATGCATACTTTCTCCCTATTAGCCTTGCCTTCATAGGTATTTTTGTTACAGTTCAATCTAAGTTTTTTCGTTCTTGAAGTCAAGCCAGGTCCCAAACAGATTTAGTTCTCCCAGTGTTTATGTTTTATGAATACCACTCTACTGAACTTGAACATAATCTCCATTCCCCAGCTTTGCTGTTTGTGGGCCAGGACTGAACTTCTCCTCTAGGGTCCAAGATTCATATCTACATTTTTCCATATCCCCTTTCTTTGCTTTTGTTCTAGAGAGACAGGTCTAGCACAAGCCTCTGTATTACTAGTCCATAGGGACTACTCATTTGGCTAGACCAGACTGTCACAGTTTGCTTTATGAGCTAGAACTCTGACAACCCAAGAGTTCAATATCTCAGGTCACAAATGATGAAGAGGACCGCATACACAACAGCTTTTATGTGATCTCTTTTCTGATGACTGCTGGAGAGAAAGAAAGGAAAGGAAGGAAGGAAGGAAGGAAGGAAGGAAGAAAGGAAGGAAGGAAGGAAGGAAGGAAGGAAGGAAGGAAGGAAAGAGAGAGAGAGAAAGAAAGAAAGAAAGAAAGAAAGAAAGAAAGAAAGAAAGAAAGAGATTATACCTATAAGAGTAACAGATTAATTCCTCTATATTATAACAGAGTAGAAAGCAATTTAACAAGTACCCAACATAATGATAAATAATTTGTTTTCTGCTGTTATTGATCAATTCAAAATATACAGTATTAATATAGAAACAGCTATAAGACTCCTTTCCAGCTAACCTACTCCACTCCCCCATCCCATCATCACAGTTATGCACCTCATTATTCAATTATTTCAATGTTCCTTCAAACAGTAACAAATAGTAGCTAGAACTGAGTAAGTATCGGAATACCATCACAGCAGTTAATCTTAAAGTTTTTGTAACTGGAGCTCTACATCTCTAATTCAGTCTCAGTTTTTTCCTACAATTTTACAGAGCTGTATTCATATACTATACAATTATCCACAGTGTACAATCAGTTGTTCATGATATCATCATATAGTTGTACATTTATCACCACAGTCAGCACTTGAAGATATTGACTACTAGGAAAAAAGGTTTTTTTCTGTTTTTTTTAACAAATAATTAAAAAGTTGATAAAAACAAAAATAAAGTATCATACAATACAATAGTAGGGTCAGACAACACTACTACCAAGAATCAGTCTCACTTTTGCCTTATGTTTTCTCTTCTTCTATACTTCTAGCTACATATATTATTTGTACATAGACAAATCACATCAAATATTGTCAAGACAATTGAGATCAAAACCCTTCATACTAAAGCAGGTCCCACACAGTCCTCTAAATATTGTGGGTCACAAATGGTTCTATAAAAGAATAGTGAAAAGATTATTTCAAAAAGTTGATACACTTTTAAAGCTCTGATTTTCTAATTAGGAAAATATCAAAATTCATCACAGTCTACTAAGTAGACACACCCCAGGAATACCTGTTTTATAGCAAACTTTATTACTACCAAAAATTATGATCTATAATCAACTTCAGTTCCAATGGCATTAATAATTTATCAAATATATACCAATTTCACATTTGCAACCATCAAAGTTGTTGAATTACTTCTCAGCAACAAATATCAATTCCAAAATTTCCCTAAGATCTAGACAGAATAATTCCAAAAAGTTTCTTTAGTATACCATCAGATAAATAAGATTTTATCAATAATGACTCTAGTTATATTCTGGATTCAAGCTAATCATATAGATTTAAATATCGTCTTCCATTATACCACTAAATGCACCCTATGCTTGATCCAAAAAATGAACTGTCCACCATTTCCTAAAACAGTCTTGCTTTTGGTCTTGCTTATCCATTCAGCCTCAATTTCCCCTCTGTAACTGAACTCTGGCTGTCCCAAACTGTGCTGCTTTCCTTGCAAAGCTCTCAGTAGGAGGTTGGTCATTTTCCTTTACTCATCTCATCAAAATTAAATAGTTTTTTGACTCAAAAGACTTTATCATGAAAGTTAAATGACAAACAGAGAAATTTTTTGGAAACCACATATCCAGTAAGGGTTTAATATCTAGAATATATAAAGAAATCCTTCAACTCAACAACAAAAAAATGACTCAATTTAAAAATGGGCAAAAGACTTGAATAGACACTTCTCCAATGAGGATATACAAATGACCAGTGAATACATGAGAAGATGTTCAACATCATTAGTCATTAGGGAAATGTAAATCAAAACCACAGTGAGATACCATTTCACACCTACTAGAATGACCACTATAAAAAAAAGTGTTGATCTTGCATTCTGCCATTTTGATGAACTCATTTATTAGCTCAAGCAGCTTTGTTGTTTTTTTCAAGACTTTCTAAACATAGGATCACGTCGTCTGCACATAGTGACAGTTTTATTTCTTCCTTTCCAATTTGGATGTATTTTCCTTCTTTTTCTTGCCTAATTGTTTTAGCTAGAACTTCTAGCAGAGTGTTGAATAGCAGTGGTGACAGTGGGCATCCTTGTCTAGTTCCTGATCTTAGGGGGAAGACTTTCAATCTCTCACCATGAGTATGATGTTAGCTATGGGTTTTTCATACATGCCTTTTTATCATGTTGGGGGAGTTTCCTTCAATTCCTACTTTTTGAAGTGTTTTTATAATGAAAGGATGCTGAATTTTGTCAAATGCCTGTTCTGCTTCAATTGAGATGATCATGTGGCTTTCCCCTATTGGTTTGTTAATGTAGTGTATTAAATTAATTGATAAACCCCACTTAGTCGTGATGTATAATCTTTTAATATACTATTGACTTCAGTTTGCGAGTATTTTGTTGACGATTTTTGTCTCTATATTCATTAGAGAGATTGATCCAAAGTTTTCTTTTCTTAAAGTATCTTTATCCAGCTTTGGCATTAGGGTAATATTGGCTTCATAGAATTGAGTTAGGTAGTGTTTCCTCTTCTTCAATTTTTTGGAAGAGCTTGAGCAGCAATGGTATTAATTTTTCTTGGAATGTTTGGTAAAATTTGTCTGTGAAGCCATATGGTCCTGGGCTTTTCTTTGCTTGAAGATTTTTGATGACTGATTCAATCTGTTTATTTGTGACTTGTTTGTTGAGGTCATCTATTTCTTCTCAAGTCAGTGTAGGTTGTTCACGTGTTACTAGGAAGTCGTCCATTTCATCTAAGTTGCCTAGTTTGTTGGCATACAGTTGTTCATAATAACCTCTTATGATCTTTTTTTATTTCTTTGGGACTAGTGGTAATGCCTGACCCCTAGTTTCTGATTTTATTTATTTGCAGCTTCTCTCTTTTTGTCTTTGTCAAAAAGACAAAGCTAAAGGTTTGTCAATTTTATTGATCTCAAAGAACCAACCTTTGGTTTTATTGATTCTCTCTATTGTTTTCTTGTTCTCAATTTTACTTATTTCTCCTCTAATCTTTGTTGTTTCTTTCCTTATGCTTGCTTTGGGATTAGTTTGCTATTATTTCTCCAGTTTCTCTAGTTGTTCAGGTATGTTGTTGGTTTTAGCTCTTTCTTCCTTTGTAATGTAGGCATTTAGGGCTATAAATTTCCCTCTCAGTACTACCTTCACTGCATCCCATAAATTTTGATATATTGTGTTTTCTTTTTCATTCAACTCCAGATATTTACTGACTTCTCAATATTCCACTATATATATATATATACACCACATTCTGTCTATCTACTCATCTGCTGATGGACCTTTGGGTTGCCTCCATCCCACAGCAGTCACTGTGGAGGACAGTTTGGCAGTTCCCCAGAAAGTCATGTGAAGAATTAAGATATGATCTGGCCACCCCACTTCTATATACCAAAAAGAATTGAAACCAGGAACTCAAACAGATATTTTCACACCAATGTTTATAGGGACATTATTCACAATCACCAAAAGATGGAAGAAACCCAAGTATCCATCAACCAATTAATGGATAAATAAAATGTGGTGTGTACATGTAGTGGAATATTATTCAGCCATACAAAGGAATAAAGTTCTGATACATGAAACAACAGGATGGACCTTGAAGACACCATGTTGAATAAAATAAGCCAGACACAAAAGGACAAATATTGTATGAAGTCACTGATATGAAATAGAATAAGCAAACTCATAGAGCCAGTATCTAGAATATATGTTACCAGGGGTGGGGTGGGTGTAGGGAATAGGGAATTAGGCTTAAAGTGTGTAGAGTTTCTATTTGGTACAATGGAATATTTGTGGTAATAGATGGCGGTAATGGTAGCACAACATTGTTGTCATGGCCCAAGAGGGCTTTTGTAGCCAAAGGACTAAAGAAAGCACCAGACACATTCTGAGACATGAGCCTTTATTATGGGGCTTACTGACAGGGTGGGAAGTTGAGTCACATTGCCCTGAATTCAGGAGCTTCTCTGAATGGATTCAGGAGCTGCTCTGAATGGCAGCAGGTTCAGAGCACAAATGTGGAAATAGTCTGCACTTTGGGGGGCTGAATAAGCTGGTCATAAGGCTTCAACATTCCAATGGGTATGAGAGCATAAGGCTGGGGTAGGGATTATAGATTATCTTGTAGATAACAGTATCTCAGGGAATCTCAGGGAAGAGGTAGTTTTGGGTATAGATTACATTTAGCACCTGATATTACAAGGAGAATAGGTCAAATATTAACTGTCCTAGGTCAAGCAAATGGCTGTGTGCAGCCTTCAAGACACTTGGGGGCCCAGGGCTCCCACAATTGTGAATGTAATTAACAGCACTGAATTATGTATTTGAATGTGGTTTAAAGGAGGAAATTTAGGTTTTATATACATTACTAGAATAAAATTTTTTAGAAATCTATGGACCTGCACAACACAAACAGTGAACCCTAAGTTAAATGATGGACTATAGTTAATAGCACAATTATAAAAATTGCTAACATCAATTGTAACAAATATTCCACTCCAATGCAAGGTATTAATAATAAGGTGGTATATGGGAACCCTGTATTTTATGCATTTTTTGTAAACCTACAACTTCTCTAATAAAAATAAAACATAAAAAATAAATTTAACAAAAAAAATGCCAAACTTTTACTCTCAAAAATACAAAAATAAAATCATTGAAGGAGGCAGGGCAAGATGGCGGAGTGGTGAGGTGTGGGTTTTAGTTACTCCTCTAGGGCGGTTGGTAGAAAGCCAGGAACTGCATGGACCGGATACCACAGAGGAATTTGAGTTTGGACATACTTCATACAACACACAAGAATGTGTGGAGCAGCTGAGATCAGTGAAAACTGTAAGTTCTCATGGCCCGGGGGCCCATGCCCCTCCCTGCCAGGTTAAGTCCCAAGGGAGGAGGGGCCATCAGTGCTGGGAACCAGGAGGGAGAACTCCAGTTGCAGCACTGATCAACAAACTCAGACTGCTGAACAAAAACTCCAACCATAGATAAGCTGAGACTAGACACCGGAGAATCTGGGAACGGTCAGTAGAGAGGAGATAGGGCTAGCAAAAACAGAAAAAAAATAAAAATAAAAATAAAAATAAATAAAAACAGAGACTTTTTGGAGCTGGGGTGAACATAATCTGGAGAAGGGCCAGGCTCAAACAGAATCACACTCAATATGCAAATCCAAGGGGCCAAGGCCCTTCTCTGAAAAGCTGTTTACTCTGTGTGCCAGTCTGAATGTATTATGTCCCCCCAAATGCCATTATCTTTGATGTAATCTTGTGTGGGCAGACCTATCAGTGTTAATTAGATTGTAATACTCTGGATGTTTCCATGGAGAGGTGATTCAATCAACTGTGAACAAGACCTTTGGTTGGATAATTTCCATGGAGGTGTTGCCCCACCCATTCAGGGTGGGTCTGAATTAAATTTCTGGAGCACTATATAAGCTCAGACGGAAGGAGCAAGCTAGTACAGCCAAGAGGGACACTTTGAAGAAGGCACAGAAGCTGAGAGAGTAGCTGCAGATGAGAGACAGTTTGAAGACGGCTGTTGAAAGCAGACTCTTGCTCTGGAAAGGCTAAGAGAGGACAAATGCCCCAAGAGCAACTGAGTGACATTTTGGAGAGAAGTTGCAGCCTAGAGAGGAATGTCCTGGGAGAAAGCCATTTTGAAACTAGAACTCTGGAACAGATGCCAGCCACGTGCCTTCCCAGCTAACAGAGGTTTTCTGGACACCATTGGCCATCCACCAGTGAAGGTACCCTATTGTTGATGTTGCCTTGGACACTTTGTGGCCTTAAGACTGTAACTGTGTAACCAAATAAATGCCCTTTATAAAAGCCAATCCGTCTCTGGTGTTTTGCATTCTGGCAGCATTAGCAAACTAGAACACCCTGCTTTCTTGATTGTTCCTTAATCACCCTCAACTCCTTGTCTTTTAGCATTTCAATAGCCCATTAGAACTTCAAAGATTGTAAATACTCCATACTGGGCCATTCTATTTCTTTTTCTTTTTTATCTTTTTCTTTTTTTTTCTTTTTTTATTTTATTTATTTTTTTTTTTTTGTAAAAACCATTCTAAGAAGCTATTACAGAAAGCCTCAAAGACTTGCAATTTGGGCCCACGCAAGAGCAGAGCTAAGACGGTTCTGAGAGACAAAGCAATAAGTCTAGTGGAGGAGACAATTTGCTAAAAAGGCCATAACTTCCCCAAGAAAAGAGGGGCATGGTCCAGCTCCAGTGGCAGCTCAGCTTCTGGGAACTCAGACCCCAGGGGCTGGAATTCAGAAACCAACTTCAGTCAGCCACACCCCCAACAGGGTCAGGGTATCCTGGAGAACTAAAGGCTACATACACTGGTGGGGGAGCTGTGGGATGGCAAAAGCACCACCTGCTGGACAGCATAGGAAAAGCACCAAGTCTAGAGGCCTCACGGGAGGGTCTCATTCTCAAGGAAACATCATACCCTCCTCCTGAGACCTGGGCCTCTCTGGACTGGGAAAACCTGATTGGGGTTGACCATATCTGAGGAGATCCTCACACAAAAAGGCTACATAGAGGCAGGACAAGAAACAGAAAAACAAGAGGTGAAAAACTCGGATCAACTAAACAAAATCTAAGTTAAACATCTAGAATAAGCTGAACTAAACACCAAAGATTAGAGAACAAAGCCAATCAACAATAAAACCCTAGGTAAAATAGTGAAAACAAACTCCAGAATAAACTAATCAAGAAAGTCAGATGCCTAGACAGTTAAAAATAACAAGCCATATGTGGGAGTCCCGGGCCCCAAGTGTCTTGAAAACTGCACACAGCAGTTTGCTTGAACTAGGACAGTTGAGGATTGACTTATTCTCCTTGTAATATCAGATGCTAACTGTAATCTATATCCCAAACTACCTCCTCCCTGAGACTCCCTGAAATACTGTTATCTCTATAATCCTCCCCTCCTCCCTGTTGATTACAATCAACCCCTCCCTAAGTTGCATGACCCTGCTCCCTGACTTATGCTGATAACACAGGCTACCAGGAGATAGAAAGAGGGTAGAGATTGGGCATTTGATGCTGAAGGACTACAGAATGTTCAGCAGGATTGATTGCATAGATCCGGAAATATATAGCATAATATTATGTGATGGCAGCACAATATTGTAAGTAGATGAAACAAAGACATTTGTGAGTAAAGCTGAAAGAGGTGGGATAGGGGAATGTATGACACCAGAGGTAAAGATAGATGATAAAGACTGGAACTATGTAACTTGGCAACAATTGGAGTGGCCAAAGACTGTTGCTAAATGTACAAATATAAAAAGGTTTTTACGTGTGGGAGAACAAATGAATGTCAACCATGCAGAGAGTTGAAAAGGGGTTGGTATTTGGGAAAAAAATATAATCAAAGCAAACTGGAGTCTATGGTCAACATAACACTGTAATGTGCTTCCATTAAATGTAACAAAGGCAATATACCAAAGTTAAATGTGTATGAGAGGGGGATATAAGGGAGGGATATGGGATTCTTGGTAGTGGTGTTATTTTTCGTCCTTACTATTATATTGCATTGTATGACACGTTATTTTTCTTTTCATTATTATCTTTTTTATTATTCACCAAAAAAATATTTTTTTCATAGTAGTCTATATGTTCAAGTGCTGACTGTGGTGATAAATGTACAACTATATGATGATACCATGAACAACTGATTGTACACTGTGGATAATTATATGGTGTGTGAATATATCTCTATAAAATTGTAGGAAAAATATATATAGGGATAAAAGTGCTGGAGAAAACATGGAGAGAGGGATGTACCTATTTACTGTTGATGAGGAGGCAGAATGTTGTAGCCTTTCTGGAGGTCAGTGTGGTGGTTCCACAAGAAGCTAAGTATGTGGGGGCCATAAGGTCCTGCAACCTCATTATGGGATATGTACTTGGAAGATCTGAGAGCAGAGACATGAATGGACATTGGCACACTGGTGTTTATAGAGGCAGTATTCATGATTTGCAATGGGTGGAGGTGGCCTAAGGGTACACTGAGGAACAGAATGGTAAACTGTGGTGTATGCATGCAATGGAATATTGAGCAACTGTGAGAAGGAGTTAAGCTGTGAGACACACAGGGAGGTGACTGGATCCTGTAGACAGCATGTTGCATGAAGTACGCCAGAAACAAATGGAAACACTATAATGCCTCACCAATATGGACTATCTAAAATGTGTAAACTTAGAATTGAATCTCAGAGCACAGCCTAACAGGGGAATGATTATTGTAGTGGTCCCTAGATTGTAAGCTCTTTGAGCAGTCAAATCTATTCCTGAATTGTAATGGCTATCTCCAAACTCTGAGATGTTGATCCCTTAATGTATAACCTGATTGGTCTTTAGAACACTGGGTACCTGTTACACCTGAAACTCAGAGCTAGAGCTTGGCAGATATGAATGTCAGTATTAATGCATACAGCAACTGTTAAAAAAAAAAAAGCTGAAAAAGAGCCCCAACTTCACTTAGAGATATGAACGAAACAGATTTGGTTAAGACTAGGGCAAGTGGGGCCAAAGGGTAAAGGTTGAAACTGACTGTGTGTTAAAACCTCAACTTCCATGTGAGATCAAGGGAAGAGATGTTTATTTGGTGCAGAATCTATATTTTATAAACAGTGTAACTTCTGCAGTCAGTTTGTTCAAACACCACAATTACATGGAACTTTGAATAGGAAGTGAGATATGGTAGGTCTGTATAGGTTGGAATGAAATAGCAACACATCCCAAAGTAATTTGGGTGGAGAAGAAAAATATACATGCTTTCCACCCTGAGGAGCTGGGGGCAATGCTGAAGTGTTGGACTTTCTCACCTGGATTGTTGCTGATGTTCTCACAAATGTTGAGAATTGACAACTTGGTGTGCCGAGCCCTCTGTCTTGGGGCTTGCCCCTATGAAGCTTGTTACTACAAAGGAGAGGCTAAACCTGCTTATAATTGTGCCTAAGATTCTCCCCCTGAGTGCCTCTGTTGCTCAGATGTGGCCTCTCTCTCTAACTAAGCCACCTTGGCAGGTGATCTCACTACCCCCCCCCCCCAGTGGGACCTGACTCCCAGGGGTGTAAATCTGGACCTGGCATCGTGGGATTGAGAATGTCTTCTTGACCAAAAGAGGGATGGGAAAGGAAATGAAATAAAGCTTCAGTGGCTGAGAGATTTCAAATGTAGTTGAGAGGTAACTCTTGTGGACATTCTTAAGCACTAAAAATAACACTTTTTAGGTTTTAATGTATTGGAATAGCTAGAAGTAAAGACCTGAAACTGTCAAACTGCAACCTAGTAGCCTTGACTCTGAAGACAATTGTATAACAATGTAGCTTACAATGGGTGACAGTGTGATTGTGAAAACCTTGTGGATCACACTCCCTTTATCCAATGTATGGATGGATGAGTAGAAAAATGGGGGGCAATAACTAAATGAAAAATATGGTGGGATGGGGGGATGATTTGGGTGTTCTTTTTTACTTTTATTTCTTATTCTGATTCTTTCTGGTGTAAGGAAAATGTTCAAAAATAGATTGGGGTGATGAATGCACAACTAGATGATGGTACTGTGAACAGTTGATTGTACACCATAAATGATTGTATGTTACGTGTATATATCTCAGTAAAACCGAGTTTAATTTAAAAAAATCATGGAAGGAAATTAAAGAAGTCCTAGAGAAACAGAAAGATATCCAAGTTTATGGATTAGAAGACAATA
The DNA here is from genome assembly GCF_015220235.1 of Choloepus didactylus. NCBI lineage: Eukaryota > Metazoa > Chordata > Mammalia > Pilosa > Megalonychidae > Choloepus > Choloepus didactylus. The sequence goes on from NC_051335.1 coordinate 19,049,715, forward strand.
TTGTTAAGATGGCAATACTCCCCAAATTGATCTACACATTCAGTGCAATCACTATCAAAATTTCAACTGACTTATTTGCAGAAATTGAAAAGCTAATCCTAAAATTCATATGGAAATTCAAGGGACCCAGAATAGCCAAATCTTGAAAAACAAGAGCAAAGTATGGTACTGCCGTAAGTATAGACATATAGATCAATGGAAGAGAATTGAGAATCCAGAAATAAACCCTCACATTTACAGTCAATTGATTTTTCACAAAGGTGTGGTGAAAATTCAATAGGTAAAAAAAATAGTCTTTTCAATACATGGTGCGGGGACAACTGGATATCCGCATGCAAAAGAATGAAGTTAGACTTCCTACCTCAAATCATATATAAAAATTAATTCAAAATGGATCAAAGATCTAAATGTAAGAGCTAAAACCATAAAGTTCTCACAAGAAAGCAGAGGTAAATCTTTGTGACCTTAGACTTGACAATGGATTCTTAGATTTGACACTAAAAGCACAAGCAACAAAAGAAAAAAAATAGACAAAGTGGAGAGCATCAAAATGAAAGTCATTGGAGTATTACATTAATTGATTTTCTTATGTCAAACTACCTCTGCATTTCTGAGGAAAATATTTGATTATGGTGTATAAGTCTTCTAATATTCTGTTAGAGTCAATTTACCAGTATTTTGTTGAGGATTTTTGCATGTATATTTATAAGGAATGCTGGTCTTTAATTTTCTTTTCTTGTGATATCTTTATCTGGCATTGGTATTAGGGTGATGCTGGCCTCATAGAATCTGTTGGGAAACGTTACCTCCTCTGCAATTTTTGGAAGTGTTTGAGCAGGATCTGTGTTAATTCCTCCTTAAATGTTTGGTAAAATTCACCAGTGTAGCCATTTGATTCTGGGCTTTTCTTTTGGGGGAAGTTTTTGATTACTGATTCAATCTCCTTACTTATTGGTCTGTTGTGATTTCTTCTTAAGTCAGTGTAGGTAGTTTGTGTGTTTCTAAGAATTTTCCCATTTTTCTAGGTTATCTAATTTTTTGGCATGCAACTGTTCATAGTATCGTCTCATAATCTGTTTATTAATGATTATAAGAGATTATTAGTGCCCCCTTCCACTTCTGATTTTAGTTATTTGTCTCTCTCTTTTTTGTCAGTCTTGCTAAAGGTTTGTTGATTAAATTGATCTCTTCAAAGAACGAACTTTTTTTTTCATTGATTCTCTCTATTGTTTACATATTCTCTATTTCATTTATCTCTGCTTTAATCTTTATTTTTTTCCTTCTGCTCCTATGCCAGTTTGAATGTATTATGTGCCCAAAACTCCATGTTCTTTGATACAATCTTGTGTGGGCAGACGTATTAGTGTTAAGTTGGAAGCTTTGGATTAGGCTGTTTCCATGGAGATGTGACCCACCCAACTGTAGGTGATAACTCTGATTGCATAATTTCCATGGAGGCATGGCCCCACCCATTCAGCATGGGCCTTGATTAGTTCACTGGAGCCCTATAAAAGCTCAGGCAGAAGGAGCGAGCTTGCTACAGCCAAGAGGGACACTTTGAGGAATGCACAGGAGCTGAGAGAGGAGCTTCAGCTGACAGAGACATTTCGGAGATGACCTTTGAAAGCAAACTTTTGCTCCAGAGGAGCTAAGAGAGGACAAATGCCCCAAGAGCAACTAAGTGTGACATTTTGGAGAGGGGCTGCAGCCTAGAGAGGAATCGCCTGGGGGAAAGCCATTTTGAAACCATTTTCCAGGCGCCATTGGCCATCCTCCAGTGAAGGTACCTGATTGTTGATGTGTTACCTTGGACATTTTGTGGTCTTAAGACTGTAACTGTGCAACCAAATAACCCCCTTTTTATAAAAGCCAATCCATCTCTGGTGTTTTGCATTCCAGCAGCATTAGCAAACTAGAACAGCTCTCTTCGGGTTCACTTTGCCCTCCATCTTCTAGTTCCTCCAGGTGTGAGGCTATGTTTCTGATTTGAGATTTTTCTTCTTTTTTAATGTAAGCATTTAAAGCAATACATTTCCCTCAGAGCGCTGCCTTTGCTGTGTTCCATAAGTTTTGGTATGTTGTGTTTTTGTTTTCATTCATCTTGGTATTTCCTAATTTCCCTTGTGATTTCTTCTTTGACCCACTGATTGTTTAATAGCATGTTGTTTAATTTCCATATATTTCTAAATTTTCTAGTTTTCCTTCTCTGATTGATTTCTAGCTTTATTCCATCGTGGTCAGAGAAGATGTTTTGTATAATTTCAAACTATTTAAATTTATTGAGACTTGTTTTGTGCTCTATCCTGGAGAATGATTTGTGTGCACTTAGAAGGCAACTTCCTTAACAAGTGTTTTGAATTAGTTAAGCTGGATTGTAAATCTGGGTCCAGGTGGAGATCAGATGCAACATAATGGGAAACTAAGGCTATAATGCATGAGAAAAGATAGTTTGCTTTTCAGAGGTCTCATAGAGAGGGGTGCCATGAGAGGGTGACAAGAAGTGCAATGAGTTGGGGTGGCTCAACCAGTGGGTGGGGAGCATACCAGCAGAGGGAAAGGGACCCATGGGCTTGTGCTTTATGAGGTTAGTAGATTTCCCATGAGAGTCCAAGATTGATTCGTTTAAAGCAAAGGTGTGAAAAAGGAAAGGGACTGGGAGTCTGACAGCTGTGGGGATGGTTAGCTTATCATTTGGGGCCAACTGCGGGTTCTAGGTGAGGCATGTCATTGGTGTGGGTGGTGGCCAAAAATGTGGGGTTGAGCTCTGAAGTTCCAGCCCCAGGGATGGAAAACTTTGTTAGCTAAGTCAAAGGTCATCGTTGAGGCAAGTGGCTTACACAAAGTAAGCTAGATGCCAAAGTAGCACTCAAAAAATTTTTGATAGTTATGATAATCCATCACTTGATGCCTTGGCGTCATTTATTTGGAGGATTGTGGCAGTTTGGGTGGCTGATATATTACTGCCAGGGACATAGCATTATCGACCCAGTGAATGAGACATTTAACGATATTGGTTATTATAAAAATATCAATATTTAGTCAAAGCAAGAGCTAGAAGCCTTTGCGTAGCCATTCCCCCCATCTTTCAGTGGATAGCCAGGAGAAAACACTGGAGAATTTTTTTAAGGTCTGAGGTATCTGCTGGAAAACCTTAGTTATACTCTGAAACACCTATCTCTTGAGCCATCTTGTGTAAGTTGATTTTGACCTCTCCTAAACTATTAATATACATGCAGCAGAAGATACTTCTTGTGGCACAGACACCCCCTTTTTTGGCCAAGAGGTAGTCTAAGGCTAAGTGGTGTTCCAAGACTACCTGGGCTAGGGAATCTATTTGTTGTTGTATCATCCATTATTAGCATACAAAGGAACAGGAAATCAGGCAAAGAAACTGAGGGCAAACGTGTGGGCCTCGAGATGTTGGAAGATAGTCCCTGCTATGAAATATTAAAGATACAAAATTTAGCTTTCCCAGTAGGGGGTGGCAGAGTGCAAAGCATCTTGACAATCATCACAGGGAGTGACTCAGGGTGACAAGCATCATGTAAGGAAGAGGGTCCCATGGTTAGACAGTCTGTCATTTCAGTCAGATAATATTCTGATGGTTTTCCTTCCCATTTCTCAAGGCAGTGTCTGGGTTCGTTAGCTGGCTTAAGCACAGCAGCGGCTCTGCTTTGTTGGAATCCCAGGAGTGGCAGTGGGTGACCCTCAGTGGTGATCTTGGGTGGTGTCATCTCCATCAGCAAACTAGTGGGCAAGGCAAACTGAGTCTGGTGTCATCTGAGGCAAGGTGGTGATTGCCAGGAGTGGGCATCCCTCCCAAGTAGCATTCCATAAAAGATGGGGAATTTTGTTGTGGACTTTTAAATACCATTGGGCAGTTCTAGTCATGATAGCTCTGCAGGTTTCTGTAAAACAATTGTCATTACAGAGCTCCATGACTTTTAGGGGGTTGTCTGGGATGCACCTCCATCCACAAGGGAGAATATGTTTTGTCCACACTTATATCCCAATTGGGTGTTGATTTTTTGTAGGTTCTCTTTGCAATCCAAGCTCTTGCCTTATAACAGTATGCCAGTTTGGGTGTATTGTGTCCCCCAAAATGCCGTGTTGTTTGACGCAATCTTGTGGGGGCAAACGTATTAGTGTTGATTAGCTTGGAATCCTTTGATTGAGTGTTTCCATGGAGACACGACTCAATCAACTGAGTGAAATGTTTGATTAGATAATTTCCATGGAGATATGGACCCTGCCCATTCAGAGTGGGTCTGGATTTAATTGCTGGAGTATTTTAAAAAGAGCCACACAGGCCCAGATGCTAGCTGAAGCTTAGAGAGACATTTTGAAGATGGCCGTTGAAAGCTGATACTGACATTTTGGAGAATGCCATTTTGAAATGCAACCTGGGAGCAAGCAGACGCCAGCCACGTGCCTTCGGAGCTAACAGGACGTTTTCCCGGACACCGATGGCCCTTTCTCGTCGTGAAGGTACGCTAATTGTTGATCGGCTTACCTTGGACACTTTATGGCCTTAAGACTATAATTTTGTAACCAAATAAACCCCCTTTATCAAAAGCCAATCCATTTCTGGTGTTTTGCATAATGGTAGCATTAGCCAAATTGGAAACAAACAGTACATCCAGCAGGCTGGAGCAGAGGGCAATTAGCCATGCAGGTTTGATCTGATTACACTCATGAGGCCATTGATGCCCTATGAGAATCTTATTTAGGTTATGCATGGGTTGAGAATAATTCATGCATGGAAGCCAGTGGGCCCATTTGATACATAGATTGGATATCTTTGGGTCATTAGCCACGTTTGGCGGCATGTTGGATGCAAGTGGTTGAGGGACAACCACCAGAAATCTCCTCTGTCCCATCCCTGGGTACGATTTTGGTATTAGCAAAGTATTGTTTGAGTGTTCCTGGGCCTGCATGGTGAGGCCTTGTGAGTCAGTAAGCAAGCCTATGACTCATGCAACCAACAGAAATACTAAAACCCAGAGCCAGGGTAAACGATGACATTGCACCAATCGGTGAGGACCAGCTTCTGAGGCTGCTACTTGTATCATGACAGCTGGACCTAGTGTTGTTTCTCCCTTACTAAGAGATTGCATAATGCTTTCTCTCAGGGCTTGCTCTATGTTTGGGGCTTGCCAACCCAGGTGTTACATCTTGTGTGGGTAATAGACACTTACGGCAGGGTAAAAGGAAGTCGTTTTTTTGTGACTGGCATCCAACAGATATGGCTTTTTTTTTAACCTCTAAAGTTGACTTAGACTGTTCCACTGCTTGGTCTGGGAGTGATAATCTCCACTTCCTGGTTGCTCTGGCAGTGATGGGAAATGGTCCTATGAAATTAATATGGCAGTGGGAGGAGAGTTTATCTTCCCTGACCCAACACACTTGTGGAACATGACCTCATCTATGGACTGCCAATGTTTGGTTTTGGAGCACAAGTCACAGCCTTTAATAACTATACTGGTAGTTGATGGGCCTAGAGGCAATCCCTTTCTGTGTTCCTTCTTCACCAGGGCAAAGGAGGTTTTGAGACCTGAGGTGCTAGGGGCCCAGACCACCAGTTGGTAGGGAAAGCTTGGAGGGGCTGAGAAGGCAGTCTTTGAGGGACGTGCTGGACAGATATCCTGAGACATATAGGAATGAATTTTTTAATGCAACTTTATTGAGATATATTCACATAACATACAATCCTTCAAACTGTGCAGTCAGTTGTTCATAGTTGTGCCTTGATTACCGCAATCAATCTTTAAACATTTTCATTACTCCAAAAAATGAAATAAAAATTAGAATAAAAAAGAACATCCAAAACATTCCATTCCCCTCCTCCCCCCATTGCTCATTTACTTGTTTTTTTCACACTCATTCATTGTTTTTCTTAACTTTATCAAAAAATTTAAAAATAAACAATAAAAAACATTTCAAACAAAACCAAAACAAAAAAATAACAAAAAACAAATAACCTAAAATAACTACATTGCTCCCAATATGTTTCCACCCTACCCCAAGAAAATAAACAGATTATAACCCAACAAAGGAATAAGAAAAACAACCTAAAATAACTACTTTTCTGTGAACTTGTTCCTACCACACCCCCCCAGAAATTGACAAACCATAGTCATACCTGAGCATTCCCATAACATTAAGTTTACCCTCCATAGTTTATCTTTTCTTATTAGATTATCGTTCCCCTTTCACTATTTGCTATTGCCAGGTCCCCTACATTCTACAATATAAACCATTTATTTTACATTTTTCACAGTGTTCATATTAGTGGTAACATACAATATTTCTCTTTTTGTGCCTGGCTTATTTTGCTCAGCATTATGTCTTCAAGGTTCATCCATGTTGTTATATGTTTCACGACATCGTTCCTTCTTACTGCTGCATAGTATTCCATCGTGTGTATATACCACATTTTCTTTATCCACTCATCTGTTGAAGGACATTTGGGTTGTTTCTATCTCTTGGCAATTGTGAATAATGCCTCTGTGAACATCAGTGTGCAAATATCTGTTCGTGTCACTGCTTTCAGATCTTCTGGGTATATACCGAGAAGTGCAATTGCTGTATCTAAGGGTAACTCTATATCTAGTTTTCTAAGGAACTGCCAGACTGACTTCCAGGGTGGCTGAACCATTATACAGTCCCACCAACAATGAATAAGAGTTCCAGTTTCTCCCCATCCTCTCCAGCATTTGTAGTTTCCTGTTTGTTTAATGGCAGCCATTGTAATTGGTGTGAGATGGTATCTCATTGTGGTCTTAATTTGCATCTCTCTTAATAGCTAGTGAAGCTGAACATTTTTTCATGTATTTTTGCCATTTGTATTTCCTCTTCAGAGAACTGTCTTTTCATATCTTTTGTCCATTTTATAATTGGGCTGTCTGTACTATTGTCATTAAGTTGTAGGATGTCTTTATATATACAAGATATCAGTCTTTTGTCAGATACTTGGTTTCCAAATATTTTTCCACATTGAGTTGGCTGTCTCTTTACCTTTTTGACAAATTCCTTTGAGGTACAGAAGGCTTTAAGTTTGAGGAGTCCCCATTTATCAATTTTTTCTTTTGTTGCTTGTGCTTTGGGTATAAAGTCTAGGAAGTGACCTCCTAATACAAGGTCTTGAAGAGGTTTCCCTACATTATCTTCCAGGAGTTTTATGGTACTATCTCTTACATTGAGGTCTTTAATCCATTTTGAGTTAATTTTTTGTATAGGGTGTGAGGTAGGGGTCATCTTTCATTCTTTTGGATGTGGATATCCAGCTCTCCCAGCCCCATTTGTTGAATAGACTGTTATGTCCCAGTTCAGTGGTTTTGGGGGCCTTATCAAAGATCAGTCAGCCACAGATCTGGGGGTCTATCTCTGAATTCTCAAATCAATTCCATTGGACAATGTGTCTATTTTTGTGCCAGTACCATGCTGTTTTGACTACTGAGGCTTTATAATAAGCTTCAAAGTCAGGGAGTGTAAGTCCTCCTGCCTCGTTTTTCTTTTTTTAGAATGTTTTTAGCAATTTGAGGCATCTTCCCCTTCCAAATAAATTTGATAACTAGCTTTTCCAAGTCTGTAAAGTAGGTTGTTGGAATTTTGATAGAAATTGCATTGGATCTGTAGATGAGTTTGGGTAGAATTGACATCTTAAAGACATTTAGCCTTCCTATCCATGAACAAGGAATATTTTTCCATCTTTTTAGGTCCCTTTCTACATCTTTCAGTAAAGTTATGTAGTTTTCTATGTATAGGTCTTTCACATCCTTGGTTAAGTTTATTCCTAGGTACTTGATTGTTTTTAGTTGCTATTGAGAATGGTATCTTTTTCTTGCATGTCTCTTCAGTTAGGTCATTTCTAGTGTATAGGAACATTACTGACTTCTGTTCATTAATCTTGTATCCCGCTACTTTGCTAAATGTATTAGCTCAAGTAGCTGTGCGTCAATTTCTCAGGGTTTTGCAGATATAAGATCATATCATCTGCAAATAATGACAGTTTTTACTTCTTCCTTTCCAGTTTGGATGCCTTTTATTTCTTTGTCTTGCCAGCTTGCTCTGGCTAACTCTTCTAGCACAATGTTGGGGAATGAATTTTACATAGTTTATTGGCAGTATCATTGAACAGTGACTACAGTGACGTGAGTCTGGCATGTGTAGAAATGGGTGAGACTACAACGTATTTCCAAATATGGAGCCCCCACAAGGGCCTTCCTTGTATGAGAAAATTATTCTCTTTCCATTGGCCTGACCCTGCTGCCAGCCCTTTGGCTACTGCCCAAGAATAAGTGAAAATTTGGAGATTGGGCAACTGGCAGCTCAGAGGACTAACTGGACTGCTTCCAGTTCTGCCAGCTGTGCAGACCCAAAACAGTCATCTTGGGTAAGTAGAGTGTTTGAGGCCAGATGATATGCTATGGCCCTCCAGTGAGCAGTGTTTCCATAGTGAGATATACCAATTCCCTTTTCATGTAAGACAATTGGTCCCAAGGGAGTGTACACTTGACTAGAGGAGAGGGCAATGGTGGCATCATAATTAGCATCTCAAAATCTGGGAGCAAGGGGCTGAGCATGGGGGAAGCTACATCCTCCTGTAATACGGAAAGGCCCTGTTTGTCAATTTTAGTCCTCCCCTGTAGATACCATTTCCATTTAGCCAGTGAGGCTTCAGTAGCCATGCTGATTCTGCTGGGAAGTATCTCTCACCCATGGCATTATGGGAATCTGTGTGCAAGCTGACCAGGTGTGGCCCTGTAAGTGCCTCCATCTCTAGAAGAGACTAATAAGAAGCCAGGATCTGCCTTTTCGCATGGGGTATATAGGGCAAAAGACAGGGGGAGCTTCTTACATGCTTAGTCCAAAGACTCCATGAGGTATAATCAGAGCTAGCCAAGGCCTCTAATCTAAAAACCATTTCCAGTGGGACAAGGGCCTGTTGTGTCAATTCTAAGGCACATTGTTGGGGGTCTCCCCAGTGGAAAGAAGCAGATATACATGTGCTTTTGTATATGGGCTGTAATGATGGGACATGTTACTTCCAGAACATGAACAATCCTAACAGGTGTTGTGCATAACTTAGTGTCTGAAGCAGGCCTCTGTTTTATGGTAGTGGGATTCTGGCTGCCCTTAGAGGACCAGATGACATCTAAGAATTTAACAGAGTCTGATGACCCTTGTATTTTCCAGCATGCTACTGCCCAACCTCTTTCCCGTAAATGATGTGTGAGTGTGGCTAGGTTCTCTCAGAAGCCATCTTTGGCATTTCCCCTTAATACAATCATAGGTCACTATATAGTGTGAGTATTTAGTATTGGGTTTTTTTTTTAAGAGACAGTTTCTTGAGGCCTTGGTGGCAGTGGTTAGGATTCTTCAGCTATTGACACTGAGTAAAAGAGGTTGACCAAGTCAATCACAGCAAAGCAATTGCCCATGCTCCTGTGTTTGTCTTTTGTTAATTAGATGATGGTAGGAATAGGAACACTGATGGACAGAACTTGTGCATTAAGGTTAGTAGAATTGATGGTTAATCGCCATTCATAGGTGACAGCTTTAAAAACTGGCCCAATAGGGCTATTGCAGGGGGAGACAGTAGGTATAACTCCCTCTTTGAAGAGATTTTGAATTATAGGCCAGAGCACCACAGTACCTTGTTTCAGGTGATACTGAGGCATTTATTACCTTGATTCACGGGGCAGGTCCATGGAGGTCCCATTTGGCATGGCCAGCCAAGGGAGCCAAGGATTTGATCTTATTCCAGGTAATGTGTTAAAGCATCGATACCTATGCAGGGGGAAGTAAGAGCAAAAGGTGCCACCATGGCCTCTATCTCTAAGCCAACTTGGCAGGTGGACTCACTGCCCTCCCCCTTACATGAGACATGACTCCCAGGGGTGTAAATCTCCCTGACAACATGGGACATGACTCTCGGTGATGAGTTTGGACCCTGCATTGTGGGATTGAAAAAGCCTTCTTGACCAAAAGGGGGAAGAGAAATGAAACAAAGTAAAGTTTCAGTGGCCGAAAGATTTCATATAGAGTTGAGAGGTCATTTTGGAGGTTATTCTTATGCATTATGTAGATATCCCTTTTTAGTTTTTAATGCATTAGAATAGCTAGAAGGAAATACCTGAAACTGTTGAACTGCAACCCAGTAGCCTTGATTCTTAGAGATGAGTGTATAATTATATAGCTTATATGGTGTGACCATGTGATTGTGAAAACCTTGTGGCTTACACTCCCTTTATCCAGTGTATGGACAGATAAGTAGGAAAATGGGAACAAAAAAGTAAATGAATAATAGGGGGATATGGGGTATGGGATGTTTTGGGTGTTCTTTTTTACTTTTATTTTTATTCTTATTTTTTCTTTTTATTACTTTCTTTTGGCGCAACAAAAATGTTCAAAAATTGATTGTGGTGATGAATGTACAACTATATGATGATACTGTGAACAACTGTTTGTACACTTTGGAAAATTTTATGAGATGTGACTGTATCTCAATAAAATTGAAGGAAGAAAAAAAGAACACACACACACACACACACACACACACACACACACACACACACACACACACACACAGAAGGTGCCACCACTAGGGGTAGCTGTTTAATAAGAACTGGTCCAACTGTCCCAACAGCCAGGGGGCAGGGGACTGGACCTTTGATATGCTGGAGGAAGGGGTCCTCCAGGGTAGGGGCAATGTGTCACCTAATAAGCCAGGATCTATGGCTCTGATGTGAGCCCCTCTCAGGTCCTGCCAATAGCTCCACCCTGTCCATAGCCTTGTGAAATGTATGAGCCATGCCAATAAGGTTGAGTGAGGCTCCCTGGTAATTCAGGGGGAGGGAGCTACTGTAAGAAAATTTTCCATGACTCGGTGTCAAAGGGGGTCTCCTCAGGGCTAGAGATGAACTCCAGGAATTTTTTGTCTGAATGTTCAAAAAAATGCTATGCCCATTGCATCATCCCAATCTTTCTAAGTAACAATCAGGCCTCATCAATTGTTCGCCAGTGGGCATCTGCTTTGTTGCTGATACCTGCTATGGATGGATGTGTCTTTTTTTTTCATGCCATAAATATCCAAGTCAATAGGGAAGGAGCTTGGAATCTTTAGTGGTATCAGCCAATTGCCTCATTTTCTGGGATGAGAGTGGCTACTGGGACCCCATATTAACAATTCTCAGTAATCAAGCTGGCCCTTTTTCCTTGTCCCCTTGAACGAAACCTGTAAGTCTGGTTTGAATCTCCAATCAAGTAAAATTTCAAGCTTCAGTTTCTAATTCAGGCTCCCTTTTGGGGCCCTGCTTGACCTTACATGTGGTGACAGGGAAAGTCTGTGGTTACCCCCAGGGAAGACCTGTGAAAACTGTGTTTCCCTTGAGGGAAGATCTGTGGTTCCTGCCTCTCTCTCCAGGATGTTCTAATGAAACTCATAGGGTTGGGACCTGTTCCCACTAGCCTGACAGAGGTGGTATCATTAGGGAGAGAACCTAGCCCACAAGAAGGTAGTACTAGGCCTTGCAGTGCTGATAGGCAGCTGTGCTTTAGAGGGCCTGAGCATATTGCATTGGCATTTTACATTTTTCTTTTTGGTAATTTTGAGACATACCGCAGAGTTGTACAGAGGAACTGGCACCAGGGGCTAGGCCCCTTCTCTTGCCTATAATTCTTTTGCCACCTTGTGCCGGGGATTGGTCCCACAACTACCCATGGGGTCAGGGGATGAAGAGCAACAGTAGTGGAGACAGCAACAGCCACAAAGAGACTACAGGCCCTAGCGACACCATTGTCAGCAGGATGCCATGTTATATTCCCTGTGGTGGGGATGTCCCTGATTTGTTAGGGAGGAACCAATATATACAGTCTCTGGTGCATAGTCCACTAACTCAGTGGTTGGTCCCCAGGTAGTCTTCCCAGCTACTGTGGAGCCAGGCTTCTTAATGCCCACATGCTTGCAGTCCCAGCACCAGGGCAGCAATTGCCCATCTACTGTCCCTATACTGACTCTGTGGAGGCAATAGGACCTTCAGATATTAGCCAATTTGACCTGGACTAGTCTTTCCCATTCTGGGGAGTGCTGGAAACCGAGTTTCCCCTCTTGCTGTACTAGGGTTAGCTGTTTGCAGATCCCAAGGAGGACTCAGATTTGCTGCATCCACGATTTAGGGTAGGGAGTTTAGGCAACTCCACATAAGAAACAGGCAGTGGCACAAGCAACATGCACATATGTCAGCAAGCTGTGGACCCTTCCCTGACAGTATTAGCTGTCTGAGAGAGCTAGTTAGTAATCCAAAAGCTGTCAAAAGGCCAATGTGATGGGGAAAGCCATGTGGATCACATCCCTCTTTGTCCAGTGTATGGATGGATGAGTAGAAAAACGGAGGCAAAAAAAAAAAAAAAAAAGCACCCAGTGTTCTTTTTTACTTTAATTGTTCTTTTTCACTTTAATTTTTATTCTTATTACTTTTGTGTGTGTGGTATTGAAAATGTTCAAAAATTAATTTTGGTGACAGACGTACAACCATATAATGGTACTGTGAACAACTGAATGGATGCTTTGTATGACTGCATGGTATGTGACTATACCTCAATAAAATTGAATTATTAAAAAACACTGAATATTAAAATCTTCAAGCTAAAAAAAAACTCTACGAATTAAAAAAAAAAGCTGTCAAAAGGCATTATGCCTCATTTCCTATGGTCATGACCAACTCACCTTGCTCGCTGCACCACTTGTTTTGACAGTCAGATTAGATTTTTGATTTTGATCTGGGTGGAGGTCAGGTGTGACACAATGGGAAATGAGGCCATAATGCATGAGAAAAGATAGTTACTCACAGGTCCTAGAGAGAGACAGATGCCATGAGGGGATCAATGGGAAGCACAATCAGCTCGGGTGGCCTAACCAGTGGGTGGGAAGCACACAAGCAGAGCAAGACGGATATGTGGGCTTATGCCTTTACTGTGATCCAAGGGTAAAGGTTAGTAGATATCTCTTGGGAGTCAAGGATTGGTGAATGTAATCAACACCACTGAATTGTATATTTGAAACTGAATAAAATGGGAAATTTTAGGTTGTGAATAAGTTACCAGGAAAAAAACTCATAGAACTCTGCAACACAAAGAGTGAACCCTATATAAACTAACGGGCTATAGTTAATAGTATAATTATAATAATTTTTCGTCAATTTTACAAAGGTATCATACTAACACAAAATGTTAATAATAGGGAAAACTGCATGTGTGTGAGGGGGGTATATGGGAATTCTGTTCTTTCTTCATGATTTTTCTGTAAACCTACAACTGCTATAATTTAAAAAAAATTAAAGACATTGGTGCTTCAAGGACACATCATCAAGAAAATGAAAAGACAACACAAAGAATGAGAGAAAATATTAGCAAATCATATATCTGAAAAGGAACTTGTATCTAGAATATACAAAGAACACTTACACTTTGATAACAAAGAAATGACCCATGTATAAAATGGGCAAAAGATCTGACTGAACATTTCTCCAAAAAACATATACAAATGGCCAATAAGCACAGGAAAAGATGCTTCACATCATTAGTCATCAGGGAAATACATATCAAATCACAATGAGATACCACATCATACCCACTAGAATAGCTAGAATCAAAAAGTCAGATAACAAGTGTTGAGAAGGATATGTAGCAATTGGAACCTCTTACACTGCTGATGGGAATGAAAAATGGTACAGCCACTTTGGAAACCAGTCTGGAAGTTCCTGAAATGGTTAAACACAGAGTTACCATAATACTCAGCAATTCCACTCCTAGGTATTTACCCAAGAGAAATGAAAACAGATGTCTACACAGAAACTTGTACATGTATATTTATAGCATCATTATTCATAATAATCAACAGGTGAAAACAACCCAAATATCCATCAACAGATGAATGGATAAACAAAATATTGTATATCCATGCAAAGGAATATTGTTTGGCCATAAAGAAGAATGTATTTTATGCGTGATTGTTCTATAAACACACAACTTCTCTGATAAAAAAAAAATGTTATGTGAAAAATTGTGTATCTTAGTTGTAATAAAACATGAGATTTGGGGGAGGGAAGAGGAATGAAATATTGATACATGCTACAGCATGGATGAACTTTGAAAACATTATGCTAAGTGAAAGAAGTCAGTCATAAATGGCAACATACCACATGATTCCATTTAGATGAAATGTCCAAAATAGGGACATCTTTAAAGACAGAAAGTAGATTAGTTGTTAATTGGGGCAGGGAGGTGGAACAGGGGTATACAGGGTGACAGTCAAGGTGAATGGTGTTTCTTTTCAAGGTGATGAAGATATTTTAAAATTTTGGAAATGGTTGCACATATCTGTGAATATACTAAAAACCACTGAATTGAATACTTTAAATGTGTAGATTTATGGTATATGAATGATATCTTAATAAAGCTGTTTTTAAAAAGGTTTTAAAAAGACTTCCTACAACTCAATAATAAAAAGACAAATAACCCATTAAAAATGGGCAAGAGTCCTGGCATTCAGAGAAAGCTCTGTCAAAATGCTAGCTGGATACATGTTTCAGGAACCGAAGTCTCAGGACTAAATTCCAGTGATAATGCATTAAAATATCAAAATGTCCAGGTTTCAACAAAAGATCATAAAACATACAAAAAACAGGAAGTGATGGCCCAGGCAAAGGAGAAGATTAAAGCATTAGAAACCATCAATGAGGAGGACCAGATCTGGGATATACCAGACTAGGACTTTAAAAATGGTCCTACATATGCTCAAAGAGCTAAAGGAAAACATGAACAAAGAACTAAAGGAAATCAGGAAAACAATAGATGAACACAAAAAGAATATCAATAGAGAAATGGAAATTATGAAAAGGAACCAAACAGAGCTGAAGACCACAATAACAGAAATTTAAAATTCCCTAGAGGGATTCAACAGCAGATTGGAGCTAGCAGAAGAAAGAATCTGTGAACTTGAAGATAACACCATTGAATTCATCCAAATTGAGGAGCAGAAGGAAAAAAAAGAATGAAGAAAAGTAAACAGAGCCTGAGCAATCCAATCTATGGGACACAATTCAGCATACCAATGTACATATTGTGGAGGTTCAAGAAGGAGAAGAAAGAGAAAAAGTAGCAGAGAGAATATTCAAAGAAACAATGGCTGAAAGCTTCCCAAATTTACCAAAAGATATGAATATACACAAATAAGATGCTCAACAAACTCCAAACAGGATAAACCCAAATAGGCCCATACCATGGTACATCATAATCAATCTATTAAATGCCAAGCTAAAGAGAGACTTCTGAAAGCTGCAAGGGAGAATTCACCTACAACAGAGTCTCAGTAAGATTTCTTATTGGAAAGCATGGAGGCAAGAAGGCAGTGGGATGACATATTTAAAGTGCTGAAAGCAAAAACTGCCAAGCAAGAATTCAGTATCTGACGAAACTATCTTTCAAAAAACGAGGGAAAGATTAAGACATTTCCAAGTAAACAAAGGCCGAGTAATTTCATCACCAGTAGATTGGCCCTACAAGAGATACTAAAGAGAGTTCTGCAGGTTAAAAGGAAATGGCAATAGATAACAGATAGAAGCCACATGAATAAAGATCTCTGGTAAGGATAAGGACAGGGTTAATATAAATGCCAGTACTATTGTATTTTTGGTTTGTAACTCCACTTTTTATTTCCTACAGGATCTAAAAAGCCAGTGCATAGAATGTAATGACAAATCAGTGTTTTTTTGGACTCATAATGTACAAACATGTAAGGTGAGGGATAGAGAGCTGTAGGAACATAGTTTGTGTATACCACTGAAGTTTTTTAAGTTGGTATCCAAGCAAACAAGAGTGTTATATATTTAGGATGTTAAATTTAAGCCCCCATGGTAACTACAAAGAAAACACTGCAGAATTTGCAAGCTCATAGAGACAGAAATTAAAGCATAGATTGCTGGTGTTGGATGATTGGATGGGGAATGGGGAGTTAATGCAAAATGAGTGTAAGTTTTCTGTTTGGGGAGATGGGAAACTTTTGATAATGGAAGTTGGTGAGGGTACTGCAACATGCTGAGTGTGATTAATCCCACTGAATGGTATGCCTGGGAGTGGCTGAGATGGGAAATTGTATGTTGTATATATGTTCCCACAATAAAAAAAAATAATAGCAACTAAAGAGACTTGATCCTGGACAGTATCTAATGAGAAGATACATGATCCTGGACAGAACCTAACAAGGGAGGAGAGAAGGCTCAAAAGGACGTTATTGGGACATGTGAAAAAATTGGAATACAGACTGTAAGTTTTATATCAATGTTAACTTACTTGAACTTGATAATGGTACAAGGTGGATACAAAAATGAATATCCTTGTTCTTAGGAAATGTATGTGGCAGAATTAAGTGTTCAAGAAGCATAATGGATTGATAAACAGCAAACAGATAGTTGGATTGATAGATCCATGGATGAGAGAGAGAGTAATAGAGCAAATGTGGCCAAATGTAAAAATGGATGGATCTGGGTAGCTGGGGACTATCTGGGGATTATCTGGAGGGATGAAAATGTTCTGGAATTAGATAGTGGTGTTGATTGCCCAATCTTGTGAATATAATAAAACCAATGAACTGTATATTTTTAAATTATGAATTTTATATGTGAATTATATCTCAATTTTTAAAAAACTAATGCTAAGTGAAAGAAGCCAGATGCAAATGACTACACAGTATATAATTCTATTTATATGAACTCTCTAGAAAAGGAAAAGCTATAGACAGAGAGCAGGTTAGTGGTTTCCCGGGACTAGGGGTAAGATGGGGAATGATCACAAGTAGGCACAAGGGATCTTTGAGTCTGATGAAAATGTTCTAAAACCAGATCGTGTTTTTGGTTGCACAACATTATAAATTTACTAAAAGTCATTGAATTGCATAACTTCAAATGGGTGAATTTTATGCTATGTAAGTTATACCTCAATAAAGCTGCTTTCATTAAAGAAAATATAAGTTAACTAAGGCTCCTTGGAGAAATGGCAGGACTGGGGCAGGAAATATACAATATAAGCCTTGTGTCAGAAATCAAGTAAGCTATCAAACACTAATGAGTCAGGTTAAAAAAATACCGGGGGCAACATGAAGGGGCTCACGTTGGCAAAAGATGGTACAATCTGAGCATCAATGAAAATAAAGAATGCAATTTATTGAAGCACATTGAATATATTTTTAAAAATACAAGTTCATAATGATAGAGAGAACAAAGACATACAAGTCATTGTATACCATTGAAAGCAAGTAACTAGGGCATCAACTCTTTATTCTGAAATTGGTAATTAAGGAAAGAAGCATTTATCCTGTCTTCCTTGTACAAGTAACCTAATAACCTTAGTTGAAGAGGGAAAGAATAATTCCAGCTAATTAATGCAGAAGATAATATAAAGAAATCACCATTTTGAAACCCCTAGTGTAATAATTAATTCTTCCAGTGATAATCAATGGATTAAACAATTATATGAAAGGTTGATAGGAAACATAATGAAGTAATCGGTTTGTCACCTATTTGTTAAAGGTGGAACAAACATGTACCTCTAGATGTGATTCAAAGTGAATTACACAACACCCCCTGTGAAGTATTCTTGACCAAAAAATGCTGAACCTTAATGTCATCAAGTGCCTAAAGATAATTTCCATTATAGAAAAATATGGAGGATAGAAGAATAAGGCAAATGACAGCATAAGACAAAACACATAAATCCAAAGTACAGGATGTTCTAAGTGTGGAATATTTCTGCAACAAGACATTGGCTTGAAAATGAAAAAGTGAGGGCCAAACTATTCTAGATTAAGAGAAACTTAAGAGGTAACAACCAAATATAATGTGTGGGCCTTGTTTGGATCCTGATACGAACAAACCAAATGTTAGACAATCCTTTGAGATGATCTGAGAAATTTTATAACAGACTTGGTATTAGATGTTATTAAGGAATAATTGTTAATTTTGTAAAGTATCATAATGACAGTGTGGTTGTATAAAAAATGTATTTTTTAGTTTCTTGGGGCAAGATGGCAGACTGGTGAGCTGTATGTTTTAGTTACTCCTCCAGGAAAGTAGGTAAAAAGCCAGGAACTGCGTGGACTGGACACCACAGAGCAATCTGTCTTTGGGCATACTTCATACAACACTCATGAAAACGTGGAACTGCTGAGATCAGCGAAATCTGTAAGTTTTTGCGGCCAGGGGACCCGCGCCCCTCCCTGCCAGGCTCAGTCCCGGGGGAGGAGGGGCTGTCAGCTCCGGGAAGGAGAAGGGAGAATTGCAGTGGCTGCTCTTATCGGAAACTCATTCTACTGATTCAAACTCCAACCATAGATAGACTGAGACCAGACACCAGAGACTCTGAGAGCAGCCAGCCCAGCAGAGAGGAGACAGGCATAGAAAAAAAACAACACGAAAAACTCCAAAATAAAAGCAGAGGATTTTTGGAGTTCTGGTGAACACAGAAAGGGGAAGGGCGGAGATCAGGCCTTGAGGCGCATATGCAAATCCCGAAGCAAAGCTGATCTCTCCGCCCTGTGCACCTTTCCTTAATGGCCCTGGTTGCTTTGTCTATTAGCATTTCAATAACCCATTAGATCTCTGAGGAGGGCCGTTTTTTTTGTTTGTTTGTTTGTTTGTTTTTTTTAAATCCTTTTTGCTTTTTCTAAAACAATTACTCTAAGAAGCTCAATACAGAAAGCTTCAAAGAATTGAAATTTGGGCACGTCAAGTCAAGAGCAGAACTAAGAGAGCTCTGAGACAAAAGGCAATAATCCAGTGGCTGAGAAAATTCACTAAACAACACAACTTCCCAAGAAAAGGGGGGTGTCCGCTCACAGCCACCATCCTGGTGGACAGGAAACACTCCTGCCCATCGCCAGCCCCATAGCCCAGAGCTGCCCCAGACAACCCAGTGTGACGGAAGTGCTTCAAATAACAGGCACACACCACAAAACTGGGCATGGACATTAGCCTTCCCTGCAACCTCAGCTGAATGTCCCAGAGCTGGGAAGGGGGAGCAGTGTGAATTAACAGAGCCCCATTCAGCCATCATTTGAGCAGACTGGGAGCCTCCCAACACAGCCCAGCAGCCCAGAACTGCCCTGGGGGGACGGCACTCACCTGTGACATAGCACAGTCATCCCTCAACAGAGGACCCGGGGTGCACAGCCTGGAAGAGGGGCCCACTTGCAAGTCTCAGGAGCCATACGCCAATACCAAAGACTTGTGGGTCAGTGGCAGAGACAAACTGTGGCAGGACTGAACTGAAGGATTAGACTATTGCAGCAGCTTTAAAACTCTAGGATCATCAGGGAGATTTGATTGTTAGGGCCACCCCCCCCCCTCCCCGACTGCCCAGAAACACGCCCCACATACAGGGCAGGCAACACCAACTACACACGCAAGCTTGGTACACCAATTGGGCCCCACAAGACTCACTCCCCCACTCACCAAAAAGGCTAAGCAGGGGAGATCTGGCTTGTGGAGAACAGGTGGCTCGTGGACGCCACCTGCTGGTTAGTTAGAGAAAGTGTACTCCACGAAGCTGTAGATCTGATAAATTAGAGATAAGGACTTCAACTGGTCTACAAACCCTAAAAGAACCCTATAAAGTTCAGCAAATGCCACGAGGCCAAAAACAACAGAAAATTATAATGCATATGAAAAAACCAGACGATATGGATAACCCAAGCCCAAGCACCCAAATCAAAAGACCAGAAGAGACACAGCACCTAGAGCAGCTACTCAAAGAACTAAAGATGAACAATGAAACCATAGTACGGGATATGAAGGAAATCAAGAAGACCCTAGAAGAGCATAAAGAAGACATTGCAAGACTAAATAAAAAAATGGATGATCTTATGGAAATTAAAGAAACTGTTGACCAAATTAAAAAGATTCTGGACACTCATAGTACAAGACCAGAGGAAGTTGAACAACGAATCAGTGACCTGGAAGATGACAGAATGGAAAATGAAAGCATAAAAGAAAGAATGGGGAAAAAAATTGAAAAACTCGAAATGGACCTCAGGGATATGATAGATAATATGAAACGTCCGAATATAAGACTCATTGGTGTCCCAGAAGGGGAAGAAAAGGGTAAAGGTCTAGGAAGAGTATTCAAAGAAATTATTGGGGAAAACTTCCCAAATCTTCTAAACAACATAAATACACAACTCATAAATGCTCAGAGAACTCCAAATAGAATAAATCCAAAAAAACCCACTCCGAGACATATACTGATCACACTGTCAAACATAGAAGAGAAGGAGCAAGTTCTGAAAGCAGCAAGAGAAAAGCAATTCACCACATACAAAGGAAACAGCATAAGACTAAGTAGTGACTACTCAGCAGCCACCATGGAGGCAAGAAGGCAGTGGCACGATATATTTAAAATTCTGAGTGAGAGGAATTTCCAGCCAAGAATACTTTATCCAGCAAAGCTCTCCTTCAAATTTGAGGGAGAGCTTAAATTTTTCACAGACAAAGAAATGCTGAGAGAATTTGCTAACAAGAGACCTGCCCTACTGGAGATACTCAAGGGAGCCCTACAGAAAGAGAAACAAAGACAGGACAGAGAGACTTGGAGAAAGGTTCAGTACTAAAGAGATTCGGTATGGGTACAATAAAGGATATTAATAGAGAGAGGGAAAAATATGGCAAACCTAATCCAAAGGATAAGATGGCCGATTCAAGAAATGCCTTCACGGTTTTAACGTTGAATGTAAATGGATTAAACTCCCCAATTAAAAGATATAGATTCGCAGAATGGATCAAAAAAAATGAACCATCAATATGTTGCATACAAGAGACTCATCTTAGACACAGGGACACAAAGAAACTGAAAGTGAAAGGATGGAAAAAAATATTTCATGCAAGCTACAGCCAAAAGAAAGCAGGTGTAGCAATATTAATCTCAGATAAAATAGACTTCAAATGCAGGGATGTTTTGAGAGACAAAGAAGGCCACTACATACTAATAAAAGGGGCAATTCAGCAAGAAGAAATAACAATCGTAAATGTCTATGCACCCAATCAAGGTGCCACAAAATACATGAGAGAAACATTGGCAAAACTAAAGGAAGCAATTGATGTTTCCACAATAATTGTGGGAGACTTCAACACATCACTCTCTCCTATAGATAGATCAACCAGACAGAAGACCAATAAGGAAATTGAAAACCTAAACAATCTGATAAATGAATTAGATTTAACAGACATCTACAGGACATTACATCCCAAATCACCAGGATACACATACTTTTCTAGTGCTCACGAAACTTTCTCCAGAATAGATCATATGCTGGGACATAAAACAAGCCTCAATAAATTTAAAAAGATTGAAATTATTCAAAGCACATTCTCTGACCACAATGGAATACAATTAGAAGTCAATAACCATCAGAGACTTAGAAAATTCACAAATACCTGGAGGTTAAAGAACACACTCCTAAACAATCAGTGGCTCAAAGAAGAAATAGCAAGAGAAATTGCTAAATACATAGAGACGAATGAAAATGAGAACACAACATACCAAAACCTATGGGATGCAGCAAAAGCAGTGCTAAGGGGGAAATTTATAGCACTAAACGCATATATTAAAAAGGAAGAAAGAGCCAAAATCAAAGAACTAATGGATCAACTGAAGAAGCTAGAACATGAACAGCAAACCAATCCTAAACCAAGTACAAGAAAAGAAATAACAAGGATTAAAGCAGAAATAAATGACACAGAGAACAAAAAAACAATAGAAAGGATAAATATCACCAAAAGTTGGTTCTTTGAGAAGATCAACAAGATTGACAAGCCCCTAGCTAGACTGACAAAATCAAAAAGAGAGAAGACCCATATAAACAAAATAATGAATGAAAAAGGTGACATAACTGCAGATCCTGAAGAAATTAAAAAAATTATAAGAGGATATTATGAACAACTGTATGGCAACAAACTGGATAATGTAGAAGAAACGGACAATTTCCTGGAAACATATGAACAACCTAGACTGACCAGAGAAGAAATAGAAGACCTCAACCAACCCATCACAAGCAAAGAGATCCAATCAGTCATCAAAAATCTTCCCACAAATAAATGCCCAGGGCCAGATGGCTTCACAGGGGAATTCTACCAAACTTTCCAGAAAGAACTGACACCAATCTTACTCAAACTCTTTCAAAACATTGAAAAAAATGGAACACTACCTAACTCATTTTACGAAGCTAACATCAATCTAATACCAAAACCAGGCAAAGATGCTACAAAAAAGGAAAACTACCGGCCAATCTCCCTAATGAATATAGATGCAAAAATCCTCAACAAAATACTTGCAAATCGAATCCAAAGACACATTAAAAAAATCATACACCATGACCAAGTGGGGTTCATTCCAGGCATGCAAGGATGGTTCAACATAAGAAAAACAATCAATGTATTACAACACATTAAAAACTCGAAAGGGAAAAATCAATTGATCATCTCAATAGATGCTGAAAAAGCATTTGACAAAATCCAACATCCCTTTTTGATAAAAACACTTCAAAAGGTAGGAATTGAAGGAAACTTCCTCAACATGATAAAGAGCATATATGAAAAACCCACAGCCAGCATAGTACTCAATGGTGAGAGACTGAAAGCCTTCCCTCTAAGATCAGGAACAAGACAAGGATGCCCGCTGTCACCACTGTTATTCAACATTGTGCTGGAAGTGCTAGCCAGGGCAATCCGGCAAGACAAAGAAATAAAAGGCATCCAAATTGGAAAAGAAGAAGTAAAACTGTCATTGTTTGCAGATGATATGATCTTATATCTAGAAAACCCTGAGAAATCAACGATACACCTACTAGAGCTAATAAACAAATTTAGCAAAGTAGCGGGATACAAGATTAATGCACATAAGTCAGTAATGTTTCTATATGCTAGAAATGAACAAACTGAAGAGACACTCAAGAAAAAGATACCATTTTCAATAGCAACTAAAAAAATCAAGTACCTAGGAATAAACTTAACCAAAGATGTAAAAGACCTATACAAAGAAAACTACATAACTCTACTAAAAGAAATAGAAGGGGACCTTAAAAGATGGAAAAATATTCCATGTTCATGGATAGGAAGGCTAAATGTCATTAAGATGTCAATTCTACCCAAACTCATCTACAGATTCAATGCAATCCCAATCAAAATTCCAACAACCTACTTTGCAGACTTGGAAAAGCTAGTTATCAAATTTATTTGGAAAGGGAAGATGCCTCGAATTGCTAAAGACACTCTAAAAAAGAAAAACGAAGTGGGAGGACTTACACTCCCTGACTTTGAAGCTTATTATAAAGCCACAGTTGCCAAAACAGCATGGTACTGGCACAAAGATAGACATATAGATCAATGGAATCGAATTCAGAATTCAGAGATAGACCCTCAGATCTATGGCCGACTGATCTTTGATAAGGCCCCCAAAGTCACCGAACTGAGCCATAATGGTCTTTTCAACAAATGGGGCTGGGAGAGTTGGATATCCATATCCAAAAGAATGAAAGAGGACCCCTACCTCACCCCCTACACAAAAATTAACTAAAATGGACCAAAGATCTCAATATAAAAGAAAGTACCATAAAACTCCTAGAAGATAATGTAGGAAAACATCTTCAAGACCTTGTATTAGGAGGCCACTTCCTAGACTTTACACCCAAAGCACAAGCAACAAAAGAGAAAATAGATAAATGGGAACTCCTCAAGCTTAGAAGTTCCTGCACCTCAAAGGAATTTCTCAAAAAGGTAAAGAGGCAGCCAACTCAATGGGAAAAAATTTTTGGAAACCATGTATCTGACAAAAGACTGATATCTTGCATATACAAAGAAATCCTACAACTCAATGACAATAGTACAGACAGCCCAATTATAAAATGGGCAAAAGATATGAAAAGACAGTTCTCTGAAGAGGAAATACAAATGGCCAAGAAACACATGAAAAAATGTTCAGCTTCACTAGCTATTAGAGAGATGCAAATTAAGACCACAATGAGATACCATCTAACACCGGTTAGAATGGCTGCCATTAAACAAACAGGAAACTACAAATGCTGGAGGGGATGTGGAGAAATTGGAACTCTTATTCATTGTTGGTGGGACTGTATAATGGTTCAGCCACTCTGGAAGTCAGTCTGGCAGTTCCTTAGAAAACTAGATATAGAGCTACCATTCGATCCAGCGATTGCACTTCTCGGTATATACCCGGAAGATCGGAAAGCAGTGACACGAACAGATATCTGCACGCCAATGTTCATAGCAGCATTATTCACAATTGCCAAGAGATGGAAACAACCCAAATGTCCTTCAACAGATGAGTGGATAAATAAAATGTGGTATATACACACGATGGAATACTACGCGGCAGTAAGAAGGAACGATCTGGTGAAACATATGACAACATGGATGAACCTTGAAGACATAATGCTGAGCGAAATAAGCCAGGCACAAAAAGAGAAATATTATATGCTACCACTAATGTGAACTTTGAAAAATGTAAAACAAATGGTTTATAAGGTAGAATGTAGGGGAACTAGCAATAGAGAGCAATTAAGGAAGGGGGAACAATAATCCAAGAAGAACAGATAAGCTATTTAACGTTCTGGGGATGCCCAGAAATGACTATGGTCTGTTAATTTCTGATGGATGTAGTAGGAACAAGTTCACTGAAATGTTGCTGTATTATGTAACTTTCTTGGGGTAAAGTAGGAACATGTTGGAAGTTAAGCAGTTATCTTAGGTTAGTTGTCTTTTTCTTACTCCCTTGTTATGGTCTCTTTGAAATGTTCTTTTATTGTATGTTTGTTTTCTTTTTAACTTTTTTTTTCATACAGTTGATTTAAAAAAGAAGGGAAAGTTAAAAAAAAAAAAGAAAAAAAAAAAAAGAAAAAAAGACAAACAAGGAAAAAAAAAAAAGATGTAGTGCCCCCTTGAGGAGCCTGTGGAGAATGCAGGGGTATTCGCCTACCCCACCTCCATGGTTGCTAACATGACCACAGACATAGGGGACTGGTGGTTTGGTGGGTTGAGCCCTCTACCATAAGTTTTTCCCTTGGGAAGACGGTTGCTGCAAAGGAGAGGCTAGGCCTCCCTATATTTGTGCCTAAGAGTCTCCTCCTGAATGCCTCTTTGTTGCTCAGATGTGGCCCTCTCTCTCTGGCTAAGCCAACTTGAAAGGTGAAATCACTGCCCTCCCCCCTACGTGGGATCAGACACCCAGGGAAGTGAATCTCCCTGGCAACGTGGAATATGACTCCCGGGGAGGAATGTAGACCCGGCTTCGTGGGATGGAGAACATCTTCTTGACCAAAAGGGGGATGTGAAAGGAAATGAAATAAGCTTCAGTGGCAGAGAGATTCCAAAACGAGCTGAGAGATCACTCTGGTGGGCACTCTTACGCACACTTTAGACAACCTTTTTTAGGTTCTAAAGAATTGGGGTAGCTGGTGGTGGATACCTGAAACTATCAAACTACAACCCAGAACCCATGAATCTCGAAGACAGTTGTATAAAAATGTAGCTTATGATGGGTGACAGTGGGATTGGGAATGCCATAAGGACCAAACTCCACTTTGTCTAGTTTATGGATGGATGTGTAGAAAAGTAGGGGAAGCAAACAAACAGACTAAGGTACCCAGTGTTCTTTTTTACTTCAATTGCTCTTTTTCACTCTAATTATTATTCTTGTTATTTTTGTGTGTGTGCTAATGAAGGTGTCAGGGATTGATTTAGGTGATGAATGTACAACTATGTAATGGTACTGTAAACAATCGAAAGTACAATTTGTTTTGTATGACTGCGTGGTATGTGAATATATCTCAATAAAATGATGATTAAAAAAAAAAAATAAAGACAGTGGCAAACCTGGTAAAAGGGATCTGAAATGATACAGTAACGCCAACAAACAGCTCTTAGGCAAAATGAGAAGGAAAGCAATATAATTTGGTCAGGGCTAAGATGGGAGTTTTGACATGGAAAAGAAGAGAAATGTAAAAGCAACATTTCCTTTTCTATTTTGACTTTCTTCTAGTATGAAAAAAGAATATTACATTTTAAAACCTTGAATATACCTTGTAAAACACATATTACTGTTGGCAAAGACAAACCTAAGCACAAAAAGTGAGGGATAAGAATCAGGATAAAAATTCTTCAAGGCCTAGCCTGCAATGCCCTTGTATAGCCATCAGATGAGGTTGAGACAAGCAAAGTTATTGTAGAGACAATTCTATGGTCTATTTTATTATTAAACAAATTGGGTCCAAAAAAAAATGTATTTTTTAGACATGTCTACCGAATATGTAGGGGAGAGATGGCATGATGTCTGAGATTTGCTTTAAAATCTTTCAGCAAAATTTTTAAAAAGAAAGGAAGGAGAAAAAAAGAGCTGAAACAAGACTGGAAAAATCTTGATGATTACTGAATCTGGATAATAGGTATATGTAGGTTCACTATACTACTCTCTTTAATTATGAATATATTTGAAAATGTTCAATAATATTTTGAAAAAAATCCACAAATCTGACCATGTCACTTCCAAGCATAAAATGCCTTCAATGGCTTCCCAAGGTCCACAGAGATAAAGTCAAAATCTACAGCATGGCCAGTGAAGCTCTCCATAATGTGGTCCCCAACGTTATTTCTTATATTATCTATATTACAGACTCAAAACCTCCTATTTCATGCCTCCATGTTTCTGCACATGCTATTTCCTCTATCTTTACTATCACGCTTCTTCCCACACCTTTTTTTTGGTCTTGGAATTTTCTGAATTATCATCTGGAGTCCAACACAGGTCTCCTCCTTGGTGAAGGCTTTCTTGACCTCCAATATTCAGTCTTCTGTGGTTTTGACCCTTATTCTACCATTGCATAGGGTCTGGGTTCTTATGTGCAGTCTTAGATTTTCCGCTTAGGTTCTGACTCCTCCTGTATCAGGGACCTCAGTGACTAGGACCCATCCTAAGGCCATAATATAATATCATGGATCTAACTGCCCTGTTCCCACTGACAAACCTCAGAGTAACTGTCCTAGGGTACAAAATTTAAGGAGACATTCACTCTCAGGGTCGAGCAAGCACAGAATCAGCACTATAGGCATCTCGCTTGCCTCACTTTAGTCCCAGCCCTGGTCCCTCCTCATACCTCAAAGTCCTGGCATTAATATTTTTTAGTCCTTCCTCCTGCCTTTTACTACTTTCGGCTCAGTTAATTTCACTTCACTCACTCATATCCTTATCTTTAATTCCCCACAATACTGGACACATTAGAAAAGGTGCCTCAATCCATTTACAAGCCCCAAATTTCCCTGATCATGGGTCATGGTTACTGAGAACAAAAGCAGTGTTCGTAATACACCTGTCAAAGAAATGGAAAGAGCTTCAGTCCTGTGTGAAATTAGACATAACAACCAGTGCCATCAAATTCTAAAAGCCCTTGAAAGTACTCAGCAGACTCCTTCAAAGCACCCAAGTATCCATCTACCACTTCTTTCTCTAAGACTGCTTTTGTCTCAAGTACTAGCACTCAAGCTAAATGTTAAAAACTCATTCACTTTCTTTTTTAATAACTAATATTGCAAAAATATTTTCTGTTTTTCATTGCTTACGTGTCAAGTTTCATGTATCCTGTGGATTAAGTCAGTTTTTATCTGCTACTCTGGAAACATTACCATAACTTATAAATAGTTTCTCTGATAAAATTGTTCAAAGTTCCAAACACTAATTTAAATAAACTGTTAGAAATATAATCACAAAAAAATTAAGCATTTATCCTGCCAATTATGAACAAATTGTGTCTTCGGATACCAAATAGACAAGTTGATAAGGAAAAATTCTTTACAAAAGAATTCCAGCTAGTAAATGTAGAAGGAGATTCAAATGAGTAAGGTCACCAAGATGGTGGAATGAAAACTCCCAGGTTCTGTCCCCTTACAGCAAATGTAGGGGGAAACTGGCAGAACCAACTTTCTTGGAGCTTTGGAAGACAGATAAAGGATGAGGACTGAACTAAGAAAAGGCAACTGAAAACAGTAGGAAGATGATCGGTCTCTGGAAACTTGGGTATCTGTGTGACACCTGAAACTCAAAGCTAGAGCTCAGAAGATATGAATGCCAGTATTAGCACATACAGCAACTGTTAAAAAAAAAAAAAAAAAAAAAAAGCTGAGAAAGAGCCCAGCCTTCAATTAGAGATATGAATGAAGCAGATCTGGTTAAGACTAGGGCAAATCAGGCCAAAGGGTAATGGTTGAAACTGACTGTGTGTTAAAACTTCAACTTCCATGTGAGACCAAGGGAAGAGATGTTTATTTGGCATAGGATCTATATTTTCTAAACAATATAGCTTCTACAGTCAGTTTGTTCAAACACCACAATTACATGGAATTTTGAATAGGAGGTAAGACCTGGTAGGTTTGTATAGGTGAGAGTGAAATAGCAACACATCTCAAAGTAATCTGGGAAGAGAATAAAAATATATATTCGGGGCCCCCCTGAGGAGCTGGGGGAAAATGCGAAAGTGTTGGACTTCCTCACCTGGATTGATGCTCATGTTCTCACAAACACTGAGGACTGACGGTTTGGTATACTGAGCCTCTATCTTGGGGCTTGCCCTTATGAAGATCATCACTGCAAAGGAGAGACTAAACCTGTTTATAATTGTGCCTAAGGGTCTCCCCCTGAGTACCTCTTTGGTGCTCAGATGTGGCCCTCTCTCTCTAGCTAAGCCAACTTGGCAGGTGAAATCACTGCCCTCCCCCTATGTGGGATCTGACACCCAGGGATGTAATTCTCCCTGGCAATGCAGGACATGATTCCCAGGGATGAATCTTGACCCAGCATTGTGGGATTGAGAGTATCTTCCTGACCAAAAGGGTGATGCAAAATAAAACAAAATAAAGGTTCACTGGCTGAGAGGTTTCAAATGGAGTCAAGGGGTCACTCTGGTGGACATTCTTACGCACTATATAGATAACACTTTTTAGGTTTTAATGTATTAGAACAGCTAGGAGTAAATACCTGAAACTATCAAACTTCAACCCCGTAGCCTTGACTCTTGAGGACGATTGTATAACAATGTAGCTTACAAGGGGTGACAGTGTGATTGTGAAAGCCTTGTGGATCGCTCTCCCCTTTATCCAGTGTATGGATGGATGAGTAGAAAAGTGGGGACAAAAACTAAAAGAAAAGTAGGGTGGGATGGGGGGGTGATTTGGGTGTTCTTTTTTACTTTTATTTTTTATTCTTATTCTTTCTGGTGTAAGGAAAATATTCAAAAATAGATTGGGGTGATAAATGCACAATTATATGATGGCACTATGAACAGCTGATTGTACACCATGGATGACCATATGGTATGTGAATATATCTCAATAAAACTGAATTTAATTTAAAACACAATAGGAAGAACCATACTCAATGGTGATATACTGAAAGCTTTCCCTATAGGATCTGGAACAAGACAAAGATGCCCATTGTCACATCTGTTATTCCACATTGTACTCATGGTTCTTGCCAGAGCAACTGGGCAAGAAAGAGATATGAAAGACATCCAAATTGGAAAGGAGGAGGTAAAGCTTTCACTTTTTTGCACATGACATGATTCTATATACAGAAAGTCCTGAAAAATCTACAACAAACCTACTGGAGCTAATAAACCAATTCAGCAAAGTGGCAGGGTACAAGATCAACACACAAAAATAAGGAGGGCTTCTATACAATAGTAATGAACAATCTGAGAAGGAAATCAAGCAAAAAATTCATTTTAGATATAAATTTAACTAAAGATTTAAAGAAGTTATACATGGAAAACTACAAAACTTTGTTAAAAGAAATCAAAGAAGAACTAAATAAATGGAAGGACATTCCATACTCATGGGTTGGAAGACTAAATATTGTCAAAATGTCACTTGTACCCAGAATGATTTACAAATTCAATGTAATCCCAATTAAATCCTGTGGTAGTTTAGGGCTGTCATGTACACCAGAAAAGGCCATGTACTTTCGGTCCATTCCTGTGTTTGTAGACCTGTTGTGGGTGGGAACTCTGTTTAGGATATTTCAATTGAGATTTGATACACGCCATTCAAGGTGGGTCTTAATCCCCTTACTGGAGTCATTTACAATAGGGTAAAACACATACAGAAGCTAAGAGACAAAATTAAGAGAAGCTCATAGAGAAAAGCACCAAGAAGCTCTGAAAAGACCCACAGAAGCTCAGAGAGGAAGCCAATAGAACTAGAAGCAGAAAGCAACAAAACCTGGGAGCAAATGACCAGCAGATGCTGGCCACATGCCTTCCCATGTGAAAGAGGTGCCCCAGAGGCCAGCAATCTGTCTTCAGAGTCCAGATATCATCCTGTTGATGATGCCTTGATTTGAACATTTTCATGGCCTACAAACTGCAAATTGTAAGTTAATAAATCCCCATTGTAAAAGCCAACCCATTTCTGGTATATTGCATTCTGGCAGCTAAGAAAACTGAAACAAATCCCAATGGCCTTCTTTGCAGAAATGGAAGAGCCAAACACCAAATTTATATGGAAGGGTAAGGGGCCCCAAATAGTCAAAACCACCTTGAAAAAGAGGAACAAAGTTGGAGGACTCACACTTCTTGACTTTAAAACTTATTACAAAGCTATGGTGGTCAAAACAGCATAGTGCTGACACAAGGATAGATACATAGACCAGTGGAATTGAATTGAGAGTTCAGAAATGGACCGTCACATCTACGGCCAACTTATTTGTGACAAGACTGCCAAGACCACTCAATTGGGAAAGAATAGTCTCTTCAACAAATGTTGCTGGGAGAACTGATATCCATACACAAAAGAATGAAAGGCGACCCCTATCTCACAGCATATACAAAAATTTAACTCAAAATGGATCAAAGACCTAACTATAAGAACCAGGACCATAAAACTACTGGAAGAAAACCTAGGGAATCATCTTCAGGATCTTGTTTTAGATGATAGTTTCTTAGACTTTACCACCAAAGCACAAGCAACAAAAGGAAAAGTAAACAGAATCTCATAAAAATTTAAAACTTTTGTGCATCAAAGGACTTTATCATGAAAGTGAAAAGACAACCTACTAAATGGGAGAAAATGTTTGGAAACAACATATCTGATAAGGTTTTAATATCCTTTAATTATTAAGAAATCCTACAGCTCAACAATAAAAAGATAATCAACCCATTTAAACAGTGGGCAAATGGAAGATCTGAAAGCAGTGACATGAACAGATATTTGTACACCGATGCTCACAGCAGCATTATTCACAATCGCCAAGAGAAGGAAACAACCCAAATGTCCTTCAACAGACGAGTGGATAAACAAAATGTGGTATATACACACACAATGGAATTCTACATGGCTGTAAGAAGAACGAGGTCATGAAACATATGACAACATGGATGAACCTTGAAGACATAATGCTGAGTGAAGTAAGCCAGGCATAAAAAGAGAAATATTATATGCTACCACTAATGTGAACATTGAAAAATGTAAAACAAATGGTCTATAATGTAGAATGTAGGGGAACTAGTGATAGAGAGCAATTAATGGAGGGGGAATGATAACCCGATAAGAAAAGATTAGCTATCTTGGGTAAATTTAATGTTCTGGAAATGCTCAGGAATGACTATGGTTTGTTAATTTCTGGTGGGTATGGTAGGAACATGTTGGAAGCAATGTAGTTATTTGGGTTATTTGTTTTTCTTATTCCTTTGTTTTGTTTTGTTTCGTTTGAAATGTTGGGGTTTTTTTTTGTTTGATTGGTTGGTTTTTAATTTTTTGATTAATAAAGTTTAAAAAAGACAAATAAACAAAACAAAGCCCAATAATAGGGGTTGGTTTAAATAAATGATGGCATGATCATGTACTGAAATATATGCAGTCATTATAAATGATGTTGCAGAATATGATCTCAAAAATTTGATAAGAGGAGGTTTCAAAATTCAATCATCCACTTCTGCAAAAAAAAAAAAAAAAATGTGTGTTTGTGTGTGTGTATGCTTAAAAATGTACCAGAGGGATATAGAAGAAAATGATAACAGTGAAATATTTCTGGGAGGAGAGGACACAGATGATTTTTTTCTTCTTTTTGCTCATTTGCATTTCCTACAGTAAACATTTCTTTTGTAATTTATAAAAGGATATTAGAAAATCAGACACCTATAAAATGACCTAGTGCCAGCTGGTTTGGGAACAACCAGTAGCTTTCTGTAAAATAATAATAATAATAATAAGTTAGCTCAAAAGAAAAGAAAAGAACCAGAGCCTGGTCATCTATATAAGACATTCCGTCTAGACAGACAGGCAAGATTACATATAAAAATGCTGATGTGTGAGCGTATTTTCAAAATAAAAGGAGTTACATCCATGAATTATATGAGCTTTATAAACTGTCTTTCTCTAGTCAAGATATTTCTATAAAAAGTCTGCCTGATCAGAATTAGGGGCAAGGAGGATGGTGAAAGAGAACTTACTCTTACCTGTAACGTTTCATCATTTTTTACAAGATGAATGTATTCACATATTACCTATGTAATTAAAAATAAACAACAATAAATAGAACACCCTGGAAAAGGCTACATTAACAAAACATCATTCTTCCTCCTTCCAGGCTCCTTGCAGATAACCACCCTTTGCACTTCTAGTCATAGATCACTATCTCAGATGGCCAAGTTATAATGCAGTTGAGCAAGTCAGGATTTATTTGCATTATTACATTTCATTCATTTTTTTGTAAGACTCTACACTGGTCTTAGGTGGAAACTTGAAAAACATGCTAGCCTCTTTAAAACAAAAGCTGTTTCTTGGGGTAGGTAATTCTGTATATGTATGCTTTCAGATAGCTATTTTTATCCATTTTGTTGAACTTTACCTCACTTTAAGACAAATATCTTTCCCTATCCTTATTTGCAAATTCTGAGAACACCTTGCTATTCAACTATTTTTATAAGGTAAGAACCTGTTGACTGATATAGCAGATTAAAAGAGAAGAGCACATTAATAAGAAGTTTTGTCAGTCAGATTTTAGAAGCTTGAATAAATGACACTGCTAAAGTTTCTTAGATGCTATATAAAGATTCTGTGATTAAGGTAGAATAGACTTGGCTCCCAGAAACATTTCTCTTTGCCGCTGGCACCCAGGAGGAGACAAACTAAACCAGGCCAGGCCAATCTCCACTAAAAAACATAAATTTGGACAATATGAAAGGCCCCCACTGTAAAATAAACAAGCCTCCACATGACCCTGAAGCACTGATCCCAGGAAAAGACTATAAGTTGTGTCGAGGTTGTATTGTGATAAGTGTCTTGGCTCAGATCCTATATACAACAGTCACTGAAGGCAGATAACCAACAGGACACCTTGTCTGATGGACTGATTTCAACATGGATGACAGTCTCTAGTCAGGCTGAAAAGATCTGTGCTCAGACCTTCCCTTTTTGATACTTTTCAATAGTGATTTGT
Source organism: Choloepus didactylus (assembly GCF_015220235.1). NCBI lineage: Eukaryota > Metazoa > Chordata > Mammalia > Pilosa > Megalonychidae > Choloepus > Choloepus didactylus. The sequence continues at coordinate 19,083,261 of NC_051335.1, forward strand.
ATGATGATACTAATGGCACACTAATCAAATTTGTAGATGATAAGCTATAAAATACAGCTATTTCAACTGGATGACATTTAAAATTCAAAATGAGCTTGACAAACAGGAACAACAGTCTGAGTTTAACAAGCTGAAAACTAAGGCACAAACTTACAACTTGTACCAGGCCCTAAAACATGACTGTACAAGTAACAAATGGATGGACACTTAGCACCAGAATTAAAGTTTTAAGCATTTCAACTAACTATAGGCTCCACATAAATCAACAGAGTGATTGGTGTGGCTGTCAAAAAGAAAATTAATTTAATCATGGCCTGCATGATCAGTAGCATAGGGTCTAGAATAAAGAAAGCCATAGATATACTATATGATCATAAAATGTGCCTGAAATAGTATGTTTTATTCTAGATGCCAATCTTTAAACAAGAGATATTAATGAGCTGAAGTATGAACAGAACAGAACAGAATAACAGCATGATGAATAGATCCTAAAACTCGGTCATAAGAGTAATGGTGGTAAAGGAACAGGAGATGTTTAGAATGAGAAGACAAGATTTGTAAAGGAAACCAATGACCACTGTTCCCAAATATAAAGGGACGTCAAATATCAGAGCTGTCCAACAATGGAAGAGACTGTCTAGGAGTGATTTCCTCAAACAAACAAACAAAAAAATGAAGTGTTCAAGCACAGATCTAGACAATCACTTGATGGGGATGTTGAGAGGGATTCAAAAGCCTGGGATAATTCCTAGGTCTTTCTTGCTAAAAGAGTCAAAGATATTTGGGCTGATTTGAATCTGTTATGTACCCCATAAAAAGCCATGTTCTTTAATGCAATCTTGTGGGGGCAGACCTGTGTGGGTGGGATCTTTTGATAAGGTTGCTTCCATGGAGATGTGACCCACCCAGTTTTAGGTGCAACATTTTTGTTACACTGTTTACATGGAGGTGTGGCCCTGCCTATTCAAGGTGGGTATTAATTAGTTTATTGGCATTAGTTTTATTCTCTATGAGAGAATAAAAGGCAGAGACATTCTGAAGAGAGCTCAGAGATACTTAGAGAGAAAATGCTCAGAGCTGTTACAGACCCAGGCTTTGGAGATGCTATGCTAAGAGCTGAAGCCCAGTGTTTGCCTCAGAGAAGCTAAGTTAGAACCCACAGATGCTTAAGGAGAAATTCACTGGAATCAGAAGCTGAAAGCAACACAACCCAGGAGCAAAGGACCAGCAGATGGCAACCACATGTCTTCCCAGCTGACAGAGGAACCCCAGACATCATCGTCCTTTCTTCAGTAAAGGTATCCTCTTGTTAATGACTTAGTTTGGACACTTTCATGGCCTTAGAACTGTAAATTTTTGAACTAATAAACCCCCATTGTAAAAGCCAATCCATTTCTGGTATATTGCATTTCTAGCTGCTTAAGCAAACCAGAACGATATTCCAGTAGCAATGAGTATACCTAACACCTAGATCTTGGTTTCTTATTATCATTCCCCACTTAAAGAAGCCAGGGCTCCTTAGAAAAATGGCCAATTCCAGGGCTGGAGCAGGAAAAATACAGAGTGAGCCTAAAATATTCTTGTTGTCCCAGAAAGCAAGAAAGTGCTAAAGAATAATGGAATCATGTCAAAAAACACAGAAATCACCTTGAAGGGGTTTCCACTAGCCAAATCTGCAACAATTTGAGCATCAAAATGATTAATGACAGTAAAACATTATAGCCCATTTAATAAATAAGAATTCATGAGCCCGTACTGATAATCAGTCAGTCAGTCAATCCATAGGGTAAAGTGAAAGCCCTTCCTTAGAGTAGAATGTGAACTAATAAATGTAGAACTAATGATGTATTTAGAAAATCACCATTTTTCAAACATCATAGCAAAACTGAATTCAGGCAAGACTCATCAATGAAAGCTAAAAACAATTGGGTAGTGGAGGCTTCCGGTCAACCAAGATGAGCATAGGACACTCCAGGGTGCAATTCCCCTACAGAGTATTCATACAAATAGCAAAAAAATGTCAGAGACATCTTTCTCAGAAATCCAGAAAACATTTAAAGGGTTGCAGAAACTGGGCAAGTGTCGAATCAAAAAAACACAGCTTTAAAAAATGGTAGGAGAGGGGAGAAACTAAGATGGCAGCTATGTGAGACAGGACAAAAAAACACCTCTGTGAAAAACACGAGATAAGAACCAGAAAGTGACCCAGAATACTGGTTACAGCGAAGTGCCAGCTGGACGAGGTCTGCTGGTACAACAGGGGCCATATACTTGGTGAAACCGGGAGTCTGCATTCTGAAACGAGTGAGTAAGCTGGCTGGAAGACCCACAGCCATGCGACGGTGTGGGGAAGCCAGGGGTTGGCGTTTGGAGACCGACTGGTCCTTTTTTTTTAAAAAAAAAAAAAAAAAAGGGAAAAACCCAGGAGCGGCTGCAGTTGTGACAGTGGGAACCACGTAGTAAAACACAGCAAGATGGGGCTGGGCAGGCCTCTCAGTGTCTGGACTGGAGGATAGCCTGCTGCAGATACCCTCGGGGCCAGGGGAGTGCAGGGGAGAGCTGGAAGCAGAAAGAAACCCCGCGGCTAGCAGCTGGCTTCCCAGAGGACTGGATAAATTCCTGCCTGGGGCCGTGCCCACAGCCCAGAGCCCCACCAGTTGTCCCGGAGTTGGGAAGGAGGAACTGTGCAAGGAAGGGGGGTTTGAGACGCCTCCTTCGGCCATCTTTGCATCAGGCTGAGAGCGCCCCTGCAAGGCCCGGCAGCCTGGGGCTTCCCTTGAGGGACAGCGCATACTGGTGATGTAGCATGGCATTCCCTCGGCAGAGGTCCTGGAGGATCATGGCTGGGATGGGGGGCCCCACTCGGAGAACCCAGGGACACTAAGCCAAGTCCGGTGGTTTGTGGGACAGTGAGAGAAAGGGTCTGGGGCTGAACTGAAATGAAGGCTTAGACTCTTGCAGCGGCCTTGAATCTCTGGGAACCTGGGGGATTTGAATATTACTGCTGCCCTTCCTCCTTGGCCACCTGGACACGTGCCCCACATTCAGGGCGGATAGCTCCAGCAACACACCCAAACTGAGTTCTCCAACTGAACCCCACAAGAATCATTTCCCCACACACCACGGGGACAAGGTTGAGAACTGACTTGAGGGGTATAGGTGACTCACAGATGCCATCTGCTGGTTAGTTAGAGAAAGTGTACGACACCAAACTGTTTCTGAAAAATTAGATTGGTATCTTTTTTTTACAACTTGAAAGACCCCTATCAAGCAAAGCAAATGCCAAGAGGCCAAAAACAACAGAAAATCTTAATACATATGATAAAACCAGATGATATGGAGAATCCAATTCCAAACGCCCAAATCAAAATATCAGAAGAGACACAGTACTTGGCACAATTAATCAAAGAACTACAATCGAGAAATGAAAACATGGCAAAGGATTTAAAGGACATCAAGTAGACCATGGCCCAGAATATAAGCGACATAAAGAAGACCCTAGAAGAGCATAAAGAAGACATTTCAACAGTAAATAAAAAAAAATAGAAGATCTTATGGAAATAAAAGAAACTGTTGGCCAAATTAAAAAGACTCAGGATATTCACAATACAAGATTAGAGGAAGTTGAACAACGTCTCAGTGTCCTAGAAGTCCACAGAACAGAAAATGAAAGAACAAAAGAAAGAATGGAGAAAAAAATTGAAAAAATCGAAATGGATCTCAGGGATATGATAAAATAAAACGTCCAAACTTAAGACTCATTGGTGTCCCAGAAGGGGAAGAGAAGGGTAAAGGTCTAGAAAGAGTATTCAAAGAAATTGTTGGGGAAAACTTCCCAAACCTTCTACACAATATAAATACACAAAGCATAAATTCCCAGCTGTGGGAAACTGAGTCTTCCATGTTGCCTGAAGCATATCTAGGGTGGTGGCTTAGAACGCTGAGCCGCAGGCCTGCATAGAAGGCCATGCAGGCCTGCCCTGTAAAGATGTGTGTCTTGTGACTATGATGATGACGTTTACCATTGTCCTAAACCTAGCTTGTCCCTTCTGATATGCAACAGGATATAAACATCTGTATCTGGTGGGCTCTCCCAAGCCTGAGGACGTTTAGCATATACTCCTTGATCTTCTGAAATAAATAGCTGGAGCAAGGGTGCATTATTGTCCACTTAGCACGAGATGCAGTGAGCCCCCTGCTCCCTTAATTCTTGTGTCTGTGTCTCATTCCTGCGCCGCTCTGTCAGCAACACCCAGCGAACTCCAAATAGAATAAATTCAAATAAACCCACTCTGAGACATATTCTGATCGGACTCTCAAATACTGAAGAGAAGGAGCAAGTTCTGAAAGCAGCAAGAGAAAAGCAATTCACCACATACAAAGGAAACAACATAAGACTAAGTTGTGACTACTCAGTGGCCACCATGGAGGTGAGAAGGCAGTGGCATGACATATTTAAAATTCTGAGAGAGAAAAATTTCCAACCAAGAATACTTTATCCAGTGAAACTCTCCTTCAAATTTGAGGGAGAGCTTAAATTTTTCACAGAAAAACAAATGTTGAGAGACTTTGCCAGTAAAAGACCTGCCCTACTTCAGATTCTAAAGGGAGCCCTACCAATAGAGAAACAAAGAAAGGAGAAAGAGATACAGAGAATTTTAACAGACATATATAGTACCTTACATCTCAAATCACCAGAACACTCATTTTTCTCTAATGATCACAGATCTTTCTCCAGAAGGGACCATAAGCTGGGACATAAAACAAGCCACAATAAATTTAAAAAAAATTGAATATACTCAAAGCACATTCTCCAAACACAATGGAATACAAATAGAAGTCAATAATTTTTTAACTGTAACTCCGCTATTTACTTCCTACATGATATAAAATATACAAACTCTAAGGACAAATCAGTGGTTTTGAACTCAATGTAAAATATGTAATTTTAGACAACTATATAAAGGTGGGGGAATGGAGGAGTATAGGAACATAGTTTATGTGTCCTACTGAAGTGAAGGTGGCATCAAAGAAAAACAAGATTGATTTGGATTTAAGAGGTTAATTTTAAGCCCCACAGTAAACACAAAGAAATTATCAGAGAATATACCCATAGAGATGAAAAGTAGAGTTTGGGTTAAGAGAAATGGGGGAAGGGGCAACGGGGAGTTAAGAAATGAGTGTAGGGTTGCTGTTTGAGGTGAAGGGAAATTTCTAGTAATGGATGGTGGGAAAGAGCATTACGGCATTCTAAGGGTGATTAATCCCACTAATGGAAGGCTAGGGAGGGGTGGAATGGGAAGATTTACGCTGTATCTATGTTTCCACAACTGAAGAAAAAAAAAAAAAAGACAGTCTAAACAGATGACAATTGAATGCCAAGGATGAACTTGGATGGGATTGGAGGATAGAGGGCAGGTGGCTCAAAGGGCACAGTTGAGACATAAGGAAAAGGAAATGTAGAATGTAAGCTTTGTATCATTGTTGAATCTCTTGTACTTCTTAGCTGTGCTTAATGGGATTGCATAAAAGAATGTTCTTGTTCATGGGAAGTGTATACGTGAATTATAGTGTATGTTCAAGGATGTGTGCAGCTAGCTCTCGTATGTTCAGAAGACAGAGCAATAGATGATGGATGATAGGGAGGGAGGGAGGGAAAGAAATAGCGATGTGACAGCATGTTAAAGTTGGTGGATTGAGCTATTGGGGGAGGGGGATCAGGGTATGATGGAATTCTGTGCATGGGGTTACTATTGTTCTTGCAACTGTTCCTATAACTTTGAATTTATTTCAAAATAAAAAAAAAAAGAGAGAGGGTACCATAAAACTCCTAGAAGATAATGTACGGAAACATTTTCAAGACCTAGTACTGGGAGGTAGCTTCTTAGACCTTACAGCCAAAGCACAGTAATGAAAGAAAAAAATAAATGGGAACTCCTCAGAAGAAAACAGCTTCTGTCCCTCAAAGGAATTTGTCAAAAAGGTAAAGAGGCAGCCAACTCAAAGGGAGAAAATGTTTGGAAACCATATATCTGATATGAGACTCAAATCCAGCATATATAAAGAAATCCTACAACTCAACGACAATAGTACAAACAGCCCAATTAGAAAATGGGCAAAAGATATGAAAAGACAATTTCCTGAAGAGGAAATACAAATGGCTAAAAAAATACATGAAAAAAAAATGTTCATCTTCAGTAGCTACTAGGGAAATGCAAATCAAAATCACAATGAGATATCATCTCACACTAATAAGAAAGGCTGCCATTAAACAAACAGGAAACTACAAATGCTGGAGAGGATGTAGAGAAATGGGAACTCTTATTCATTGCTGGTGGGAATGTATAATGGTACAGCCTCTGTGGAAGAAAATTTGGCAGTTCCTCAGAAAACCAGATATCAGATTACCCTAAGAACTGGCAATTCCACTTCTTGGTATATATCCAGAAGATCTGAAAGCAGTGACACAAACAGACATTTGCACACTGATGTTCATAGTGGCATTGTTCACAGTTGCCAAGAGACGGAAACAATTCAAGTGTCCTTCAACAGATGAGTGTATAAACAAAATGTAGTACATACATATGATAGAATACTATGTAGCAATAAGAAGGAACGAGGTCCCAAAACACATGACAACATGGATGAACCTTGGAGACATAATGCTGAGTGAAATAAGTCAGACGCAAAAGGAGAGAGATTGTATGTAACCACTAATATGAACTCCCTGAACAATGTGAAATCAGTGTCTTACAATGTAGAATATAGGGGACCTAGAGATAGACAGAAGCTAGTAAAGGGGGAATGATAACCTAGTATGTACAGACATGTTAATGGGGGTGAACTTAAAGGCATGGGAATGGACAGGGGTGATGATTGTTCATTAATGGGATTGTAAGTATCACTGCTGCACTGAAGGTGAACATGATTGAAAGTGGTGGTTTAAAGGCAAGTATCCCACAGATTAGCATAGCACTATAAATATAAGTAAGTGCTTACATGATATACTTCTAAGGTATGACACTGGTACAAAAAGTTAACAAAAGACTGCTATATGGGAAAAACTACCCATTGCATATTATAGACTGTATTTACTAGGAATAACTTACCAATACTACATTAATACTAGAGATGAATAATTAGGGGGCTGATAAGAACTTTCGGGTGTTTTGTGTAATGGTGATTGTACAATTAAGTGAAGAAAATGTGAGTCACTAATTGTTTATCTTGGACAGAATATATGCTATGTGAAATTAGGAACCCCCCACTTAATAAGTCAAGCCCTTGATCTTGAGGCCTACTTTTGTGAAACTCATGGTTGTAAAAGTGAGGCTAAGCCTACCTATAGTTATGCCTAAGAAGCACCTCCAAAGAACCTCTTTTGTTGCTCAGATGTGGCCTTTCCTCTCTCTAAGCCCAGCTCTGCAAATAAATTAAATTCCTTCCCCCCTACGTGGGACATGACTCCCAGGGGAGTGACTGTTCCTGGCGACGTGGGACACGATTCCCAGGAATAAGCCTGGCCCTGGCATCAAGGGATTGAAAATGCCTTCTTGACCAAAAGGGGGGAAAGAAAGGTAACAAAATAAGGTTACAGTAGCTAAGTTATTTCAAACAGAGTCGAGAGGCTATCCTGGAGGTTACCTTTATGCAAGCTCCAGCTAGATCTCCCAAATGGCCACAGTATGCCAAGCCCTAACCAACGGTAGTCCCAAAATACCGAGGTCCCTATCTGAGACTCTATAAAAGTTTCACTCATTAAGTTTACTTTCTAGAAACTTAAATCCCCCAGAGTGTTCCTATGCCAAAGAAGCACCAAAACCCAGAAGCAAAAGCCTCTTCAAGAACATCATCCAGATGCACCCCCCTTCCCCATAATGTCAACATTGCTTTTCAATATGAACAAGTTAGGGTGGTGTGCCGGTTTGAATGTATTGTGTCCCCCAAGTGCCATTACCTTTGTAGTCTTGTGTGGGGCAGAAATTTTGGTGCCGGTTAGATTTGCTTGGAATGTGCCCCACCAAGTTGTGGGAGATGATTTTGATGAGATGTTCCCATGGAGGTGTGGCCCCACCCATTCGGGGTGGGCCTTGATCAGTGGAGCCATATAAATGAGCTGACTCAGAGAGAGAAAACTCAGTGAGTGCAGCTGGGAGTGATGTTTTGAAGAGGAGCAAGCTTGCTAGAGAGGAACGTCCTGGGAGAAAGCCATTTTGAGGCTGGAGCTTTGGAGCAGATGCCAGCTGCCTTCCTAGCTAACAGAGGTTTTCCAGAGGCCACTGGCCATCCTCCGGTGGGGGTACCCAATTGCTGATGTGTTACTTTGGCTGCTTTGTGGCCTTAAGACTGTAACTGTGTAGTGAAATAAACCCCTATTTTATAAAAGCCTATCCATCTCTGGTGTTTTGTGAAGTGGGGTCCCTTTCCCTTAATCCTAAAACATCTGAAAAGCAACAGCGTTGTGTAAACGGCATTAGGCCATGGGGAGCGGGGAGTGAGGCTGGGTCTGTACCAGTTAAAGGGAGCAAAACTTTACTGTTTAGGGGAGGCAAAGCTGCGGTTGCACGCATCAGCCAAGCGTAACCCTTCTAACAATACCTGCTCCAGGTCCAAGTGAAACTTTTTGTAACCCTTTTATAATCAATAGCTGCTCCAGCTCCAAGTGAAACTCTTTGTGAAATTGTTTTTGTGAAATTGTTTTTATGATCAAGAGCTAAACTGCCAACTCTGCTTCTGTTAGAATAGCTTGCTTGCTTGCGTTTCTAGGATACGGTTTCTGCCTATATAAGGCACCAGTGCACACAGGTGGGGGCTGCTTGCTGAACTCCCTGCGTGGAGTGAGAGACAGCAGCCGCCTGCTAGCTGGCTAATAAAAGGCTCTTTAAATTCTGTTTGGCTGTCTCGTACTTTAACTCGCGGGCACCGTAACATTTTGCATTCTGCAGCATTAGCAAACTAAGACTGGTGGTCACTGCATAGACATCTATGAAGATCGAGAAAGTGATAAAACAAGAGGACAGGGTAGAAAAAGACAAGATAGGATTTAACAAAGGATTACAAATATTGAATCTTTATATAAATTTTTTTAGATGCTAGGGTATTAGAATAGCTAGAAGGAAATAACTGAAATGGTGGAACTGTAACCCATAACATTCCTTGAAATTTGCTCTCTAACTACTTGTTAAATTGTACTTTGAAAGATATTACTCTTCTGTATATATATTTCACAAAACAAAGAAAACATACATTTACCATATGACCCAGCAATCCCACCCCTAGACATTCAACCAAGTAAAATGAAAACACGTTCACACTAAACCCTGCATGCCGATGCTTACAGTGGCTGTGTTTGTAATCACCAAAAACTGGAAACAATCCAAATGTTCCTTAATTGAAGAATGGATAAACAAACTGTGGTACATTCATACAAAGAAATACTACTCAGCAATAATAGAGACAAAACTACTGACACATGCAACACATGAATTTTAAAGGCATTAAGCTGATCGCAAGAAGTCAGTCTCAGAAGTCACATACCATATGATATCATTTATATGACAGTGTTGAAGAGCAAAGTTGTAGTGAGAGAAAACAGGCAGTGATTAGCAGGAGGTAGGAGAGAAGGATTGACTATAAAGGGGCACTGGGGAATGTTTTGAGGTGATGAAACTGTTCTATATCTTGATTGTGGTGGTTGTTAACATGACTGTATGCACTTGTCAAAACGTGCAGAACTGTACACTAAAAAGGGTGCATTTTACTGAGTGTAAATTATGCCTTCCCAACACATACTCACTTACAAATGTATGAGAACATGGGGACAGAAATTTGGGGGGTGACGGGCATGTTCATAATTTTTATTGTGGTGCTAGTTACATGGGTGTGTACCTATCAAAAGTCATCAAATTGTATAGTTTCAATATGTACAGTTTATTGTACACCAATTGTACCTCAGTAAAGCTGTAAAAAGAGTAAGAGGAGAAACTGAGAAGAAAATATAAGTGAAAATGTTTATAGCTTTGGGGTAGGGACAGCCTTCTTAAACTTAAACAAGACACAAAAGGCAAAAGCCATAAAGGAAAAGAATGATATGTTTAACTACATCAAAATTTAAAGTTTCTTTTCTAAAGATTCTGTAAATAAATATAAAAGAAGAGTACATTAAGGGAAAATTTTGTAATATGTATAGACAAAAAGTATTATTAATGTCCAAAATATATAAGATTTCCTATGAATCAATATAAGAAAAAACAAATAACACAATAAGCTAAGGATATAACAATTAATAAAAGAGGAAACACAAATAGTTAATAAATATATGAAAAGATACTTAAATTCACTAATAATTAAAGATCTATGAACTAAAACAAGATATAATTTATTGCCTATCAGATTAGCAAAAGTTTCAAAGATCGATATCAAGTATTGAAGAGGATGTAGGGAAATAGGTACTCCCATATACTGTTGGTAGAAGTTATTCAGCCTTTATAGAGAACAATTTTGCACTATCTATTAAAATGTAAAATGTGCATACACTTCAAGTCAGTCATTCTACTCTTCAGCACTTACCCTAGAGAAACACTTGCACAAGTGCACAAAAAATATTACAAGGGAAAAAAACAGAAACTATCTCAATCAACGCTTCTCAAACTATCTGTGGTAAAGGGCCAGTTTTTCTTGTTGTTGTTTTTTAATTTCCAATCTGTCACAAACTGATACCTTTGTGAAACAGAGAAAAAAATCATTTACTAGACTCTAAATCCTGAGATGCTGAGCTCCTTGTGTATAACCTGGTCAGTCTCTGGAACTCTGGGTATATGTGTGATACATGAGACTTAGAGCTAGAACTTGGCAGCTATGAATGTCAGTATTACCCCATATGGCACCTGTTGAAAGAGCTGAAAAAGAATTCAGAATTTAATTAGAGATATGAACATAGAGGATCTGGTTAGGACTAAGGCAAATCAGGCCCAAGGGTAAAGGGCGATACTGACTGGGTTTTAAAACTACAACTTATGTGTGAGACCAAGGGAGGGGATGTTTATCTGGTGCAGGATCTATATTTTCTGTAGCACACTAGATAATTTAACTTGTATGATCAGTTTGTTTGAACACCAGAGGTTAATGGAGCTCTGAATGCGAAGTGGGATTTGGTGAGTTTGTACAGGCTGGGGTGAAACCCTGACACATCCCAGAGTGATATGGGCAGAGTATTATCCCCCGAGGCGGGCGGGAACAAATGCAGAAATGTTGGACTTCCCCACCTGGGCTATTGCTGATTTTCCTGCAAACATTGAGGACTGCCAATTTAATGAGCCAAGCCCTTGATTGGGGGCTTTCCCGTGAGGCTAGTTGCTGCAAGGGAGAGGCTAAGCCCACTTATAATTGTGCCTAGGATCCACCCCCCAGAGAGCCTCTTTTTTGCGCAGATGTGGCACCCTCTCTCAGGGGTGTAAATCCCCCTGGCAACGCAGAAAATGACTTCTGGAGGTGAGCCTGGACTCAGCACTGTGGGATTGAGAAGATCTTGATCAAAAGGGGGAAGAGAGATGAAACAAAATACGGTTCCAGTGGCTGAGAGATTTCAAATGGAGTTGAGAGGTCACTCTGGAGGGTATTCTTATGCGCTATACAGATATCACCTTCTAGTCTTTAGTGTGTTAGAATGGCTAGAAGGACATACCTGGGGCTGTCAAACTACAACCCAGGGACCCTGATTCTTGAAGACAATTGTATAACTATGAAGATTGCATAATGTGACTGTGGGGCTGTGAAAACCTTGTGGCTCGCACTCCCTTTGCCTGGCATGTGGACAGATGGGTGGGAAAATGGGGGCAAAAATTGCATGAAGAATAGGGTGGGATGGAGGGGATGGAAAGAGTTAGGGGTTCTTTTTTGCTTTTATTTTTATTTTGGAGTAAGGCAAGTGTTCAGAGATAGAGTGACGAACGCACAACTGTATGGTGGTACTGTACATAATTGATTGTACGCTGTGGATGACTGTAGGGTATGTGACTATATCTCAATTAAACTGTATCCGAAAAAGTAGATGAACAATAAGAATAGGCGGGGAATGGGATGTTTTGGATATTCTTTTTATTTTAATTTTTGTTTTGTCTTTTAGAGTGATGAAAATGTTCAAGGTATGATTGTGGTGATGGAGGCACAGCTATGTGATGATGCTGTGAACGGCTGATTGTGCACTTTGGAAGACTGTATGTTGTGTGATTATATCTTGATAGAATTGCATAAAAAATGATTTACTAGAAAAAGGATCACACACTTGGATGTCATGGCAATGTCAAATTGCTATAAAAGTTTCTAAATGTTTACCCTCAATTTCTATACTTATCTCATTGTGGACTATTGATAGTTCACAACTGGTACCAGTTTGCGAAACACACTTAGAGTTGCACTGATCTAAATGTCCATCAAGAGGGAAATGGAAAATGGTATGTTCATATTATGGAATACCATGCAGTGTGTTCCATGTCAGAACCACTGATTTACCTCATTCTCTTAGGCATATTGTTGAGTGAAAAGGCAAGCTGCAAAAAAAAAAAAAAAAAGGCAGCAGAACAATATACAGTATTACATCATTTATATAGGGAAAAATAAACAAAAAACTATTTGTGAATACACAGAAAATGGTCTAGAAGAACAAATACTACCCTGATAATGTTGATTTCTCTCTGGACAGTGACCGGCACCGGTAGGTTGGAAAGAAGGACTACATAATGTCTGACAAACAACAAAAAAAGGTATTCATATATTAGCTGAAGAATTAAAATACTTTTTATAGATAACTAAAAGCATGGGTTGAACAAAAGAAAATGTCTAATAAGATAAATAAAAAAGGAAGAAAGCACAGGTACATGAGGATACAGTGGGATACCCAGCCTGGGGGAAATAGGGAAGACTTCCCAGGGGAAGTAGGAAGTAAAGCCTAAAATGAGTCTTGAAATGAGTAGATATTAGCCAAGCAAAATGTGAGTGAGAAAGGAGAAATGGAAAGGGTATTCTAGGCAGAGGGAACAGCGTGTGTGAAGGTATGGAATTATGAAAGAACAGAGCTTTCTCTGGGAGCTGGAAATAAATAGTTCACCAGGCTTGAAGCCTAGAATGTATGTAGGTAAGTATACGATTCACTTCTTACACTGAAAAAATAGGGAGCTACCAGAGGATTTTTGAAGCACATAAGTCAGCTGTAAGTTCTAGAAAGATTACTCTAGCTGCTGTGGAGAAAACGGATTGGATGATCGTTGTAGAAACAGAAAGGCCAGTTTGGAAGCTATGTTAGTAATCCAAAAAAGAAACAATAAAAGGGGGTAGAAATGGGAGAAGGGAGGCAGGAGAGGAATAGAGGGTTCTATAAGTTGGACATTTTAATTTAGAGAAGGATTTTCAAATGGAGATATTCAATAGGCAGTTGGATTAGCCAGGTCTGGAATATGGGAGAGAGGTCTGACTAGAACCACACATTTGGGAATCAGGTTATTGAAACCATGTGAATTCAAAACCTCTTCCGTAGCATGAACCTCATCCTCTCAACAGCCTCCTTTACATCATCATTTAAGTAGACTTAAGCCTCTCCCAACTTTAAGGGAAAAAAATACTTTCTCAGTTCTACCCTGTCATTCTCCAGCTCTTCACAGAAAATTCTTGAATGAGCTGTATAGTTAATGTTCTACCCACATCCCACTCAGTCTTCAGCCCACCCCAATATGGCTTTAATTCCCATTACTCCACTAAAACAGCTATTGCAAAGGTCACTAAATCTAATAGATGTCTTTCAGTCCTCATCTTACTTCGACCTCTCAGCAGCATTTAATACAATTAACCACATCTTCTGTTACTACTCGGTTCCCTTTTCATGACACATCACGCTCCTGGTTTTCCTCCTACATCTCTTCCCATTCCTCAGTTTTCTTTGTAAGCCCCTCCTTTTGTACCTCCAACTTCTTCTATAATCAAACCAAAGGCAGATAGAATATGACTGGAGAATTATTTTGGAAGAGTCACAAATTCTATTGTAGATAAGACTACAAACCTCAGAGACCTCTCTAGGAAAAAGCTAAGCTCTCCTACAGGTCATGTCTGTGCAGCATGGGGTGTGCAGGTCAGGAAAGATCCGGTGTCATATAGGAAATTCTCACTGACTGGCAGATCAGAGCTGGGTGTGGCTCCAGTGCCAATGGGGATGCTGGACTCTGAATTCCATTCTTCCTTAGAGGAAATGCCCTCCCCCCCTCAGCCAGATGTATCCCATTGAGTGCAGCTAACTAGTGAGGTCGGAAGTCATCACAGACATCATTCAGTTGAGGAGCCCTGGAAATTCACAGTGACATAATCACAATCCTAAGATTCCTCCATTCTTTGCTTTGCTCCAAGACAGACAGTCCTTTGATAACAAAAAGGAAGAAATTAAGATCACTGTTCCAGTTTGCTAATGCTGCCATTAAGCAAAATACCAGAAATGGATGGGCTTTTATAAAGGGGGTTTATTTGGTTACAAAGTTACAGTCTGAAGGCAATGAACATGTCCAAATGAAGGCATCCACACAAGTATACCTTTATTGAAGGAAGGCCAATGATATCTGGAAATCCTCTGTTAGCTGGGAAGGCATGTGGCTGACATCTGCTTGCTCCCAGGTTGCATTTGAAAGTGGCGTTCTCCAAAATATCAGTTTTCAACAGCCATCTTCAAAATGTCTCTCAGCTGCAGCAAGCAGTGAGCTCCTTCTGTCTGAGCTTTTATAGGGCTCTAGTGAACTAATCAAGGCCAATGCTGAATGGGCGGGGCCACGATTCCATGAAAATTATCTAATCAGAGTTATCACCCACACTCGGGTAGGTCACAACTCCATGGAAACAACCTAATCCAAAGGTTCCAACCTAATCAAAGCTAATACATCTGCCTCCACAAGATCACATCAAAGATAATGGCATTTTGGGGGCCATAATATATCCAAACCAGCACAATTACCCACACCATCCACAAAAATAAATCCTAGCTCAATTAAAGACATAAGCAAACACTCAGAAATCACTACACAAATATTAGAAGAAAACACAGGAGGATATTTATTACCTTGGAATATGGAAGACCTTCTTAAACAAAACACAAAAAGCAAAAGTCAAAAAAGAAGAGACTGTTAAATCTGACCTCCAAATTTAAAACATCTATTCAATAAAAGATACCATAAACAAAATTAAAAGGCAAGAGACCAACTAGGGAGAAAATATTTGCAATCCATATAACAAAGAACTAGTATTATTTTTCTTTAATTATCCTTGGTACAGAAAAGATAAACAAAATAAAAAAAATAGGCAAAGAGTATGAGCAGGCACATTATAGAAAAAATACAAATGACCAATAAACATAGGAATCAACTTCCCTAGTAATCAGGGTACTATAAACAAAGCAATGAGATTCCATTTTCTACCTATCGTATTGGCAAAATTTAAAGCTTGATAATATTCAGTGCTGGGGAGGGTATGGAGAAATGAGACCACTTGCCCCCAACTTTGGGGAGCATAAATGGGCACAGCGTCTTTGGAAAGACATTTCGCAGTATCTACTAAGATTAAAAATGCATGTGCCTGATGTGCTCACAGACATAGGGGACTGACTGGTGGTTTGATGGGCTGAGCCCTCTACCACGGGACTTGCCCTTGGGAAGACTGTTGCTGCAAAGGAGAGGCTAGGCCTGCCTATAATTGTGCCTAAGAGCCTCCTCCCAAATGCCTCTTTGTTGCTCAGATGTGGCCCTCTCTCTCTAGCTAAGCCAACTTGGCAGGTGAAATCACTGCCCTCCCCTCTACGTGGGATCAGACACCCAGGGGAGTGAATCTCCCTGGCAACGTGGAATATGACTCCTGGGGAGGAATCTAGACCCGGCATCATGGGATGGAGAACAACTTCTTGACCAAAAGGGGGATGTGAAAGGAAATGAAATAAGCTTCAGTGGCTGAGACATTCCAAAAGGAGCCGAGGGGTCACTCTGGTGGGCACTCTTATGCACAATATAGACAACCTTTTTTAGTTTCCAATGAATTGGAATAGCTAGCAGTAAATACCTGAAACTATCAAACTTCAACTCGGAACCCAAGAATCTTGAAGACAATTGTATAAAAATGTAGCTTATGAGGGGTGACAATGTGATTGGGAAAGCCATATGGACCACACTCCCCTTTGTCCGGTGTATGGATGGATGAGTAGAAAAATGGGGGCAAAAAAAAAAAAAAAGGCACCCAGTGTTCTTTATTACTTAAATTGTTCTTTTTCACTTTAATTTTTATTCTTATCATTTTTGTGTGTGTGGTAATGAAAATGTTCAAAAATTAATTTGGGGGATGAACACACAACTATGTAATGGTACTGTGATGACTGCATGGTATGTGAATATATCTCAATAAAAATGAATTAAAAAATGCATGTGCCAGTTTGTACATATTATGTCCCCCAGAAAAAGCCATGTTCTTTGATGCAGTCTTGTGGGGGCAGACATATTAGTGTTGATTAAGTTGGAATCATTGGATTAAGTCGTTTCGGTGAAGATATGACCCACCCAGCTGTAGGTGATAACTCTTATTAGATCATTTCCATGGAGGTGTGGCCCCGCCCATTCAGCATGGGCCTTGATTAGTTTACTAGAGCCTTATATAAGAGCTCAGACAGAAAGAGCTTGCTGCTGCAGCTTAGAGACATGTTGAAGATGGCCATTGGAAGCTGACACTGACATTTTGGAGAACGCCATTTTGAAACGCAATCTGACTAAGCAAGCAGATGCCAGCTATGTGCCTTCCTAACAGAGGTTTTCAGATGCCATTGGCCATCCTTTAGTGAAGGTACATTATTGTTGATGCCTTACCTTGGATACTTAATGGCCTTAGGACTGTAACTTTGTAACCAAATGAACCCCTTTTATAAAAGCTAATTCATTTCTGGTATTTTGCAAATGGCAACATTAGCAAACCAGAACAATGCACATAGGTTTTTTTTATAACAACCTTAGGTATATGCCCTAGAAGCAACTGTTCTCAAAATGTGGTTCATGGACCCCTGAGGGTTCCCAAGATCCTTTCAGGGGATCCAAGAGGCTCAAAACTATTTTGATAATATTAAGACATTATCTATGGGGAAATGGAGAATTATTGCTTAATGGGTTAAGAGTATCTGTTTTGGGTGATGAAAAAGTTTTAGTAATGGAAGGTGGCGATGGTAACACAACATTGTCAAAGTAATTCGTGTCCAGTGAATTCTATATTTGAAAAGAGAAAAAAAGGGAAAATTGGAAAATCTGAGATGGTGGCTAGGTGAAACAGGGCAAAAAAACACCTCTGTGAAAAATACTAGATAAAAGCCAGAAAGTGACCCAGAAGACCAGTTCCAGTGATGCACCAGCCAGACAAGGTCTGCTAAATCTATAAGGACCGTGCATTTGGTGAAACCAGGGGTCTGCATTCTGAAACAAGTGAGTGAGCTGGCTGAAAATCTGGCGGCCGTGCTGCGGTGTGTGGAAATGGTGGGTTGGCATTTGGAGACAGACTAGCTCTTTAAAAAAAAAAAAAAAACTGGGAGCAGCTGTGGATACGATGGGGGAACCGCACAGTGAAGCATGGCAGGAGTGGGCTGTGTCAATGCCTCGGTGTCTGGCATGGAGGATAGCCCTTCCCACACCCGCTGCTGATTATGTTGGGGCCAGGGGAGCAGAGGGGAGCCAAAAGGAGAAAGAAACCACTCCCCTTGCAGCCATCTCCCCGGCAGGCTGGGGATACTTCTGCCCGGGGCCAGACCCACAGCCCAGAGCCAAGCCAAGAAACCCAGTGTGATGGGGAGTCTTTCCCACAGCACCACGCACACGCCACAATATCAGCCGTGGACAGTGGCCTTTAGTGCACCCACAGCTAATTGTCCCGGAACTGGGAAGGCGGAGCTGTGCGAAAAGGGGGAAATTAACACACCCCATTCAACCATCTTTACAGCAGGCTGGGAACGCCCCTGCATGGCCCAGCGGCCCAGGGCTTCCCTGGTGGGCCAGAGAGCACTTGTGACGTGGCACAACCTTCCCTCAGCAGAGGTCCTGGAAGAGCACAGCTGAGAAGGGGCACCCGCTCGGAAATCCCAGACACCCCACGCCAATACCAAGGACTTGTGGGTCAGCGGCAGAGATAATCTGTGGCGAGACTGAAATGAAGGCTTAGACTCTTGCAACAGCCATAAATCTCCAGGAACACCTGGGAGGTTTGATTATTAAAGCTGCCCTGCCTCCCTAACCACCCACACACATACCCCACATTCAGGGCAGACAGCACCAACACCACACCCAAATTTAGTGCACCAATTGAACCCCACAAGAATCAGATCCCCACACGCCACAAAGACAAAGTTGGGGACAACAGTCTTGAGGGGAATAGGTGATTCACGGACACCATCTGCTGGTTAGTTAGAGAAAGTGTATGCCACCATACTGTAGCTCTGACAAATTAGAGATCAAGTAAAGCAAATGCCAAGAGGCCAAAAACAACAGAAAATCTTAAAGCATATGATAAAACCAGACGATATGGAGAACCCAAACCCAAACACTCAAATCAAAAGATCAGAAGAAACACAGTACTTGGTGCAATTAATCAAAGAACTAAAGACAGACAACGAGAGCATGGCACAGGATATAAAGGACATGAAGAAGAGCATGGCACAGGATATAAAAGACATAAAGAAGATCCTAGAAGAGCATAAAGAAGAAATTGCAAGAGTAAATAAAAAAATAGAAGATCTTATGAAAATAAAAGAAACTGTTGACCAAATTAAAAAGACTCTGGATACTCATAATACAAGATTAGAGGAAGGTGAACGACGACTCAGCTTCCCCGAGGACCACAGAAGGAAAATGAAAGAACAAAAGAAAGAATGGGGAAAAAAATCAAAAAAATCAAAATGGATCTCAGGGATATGACAGATAAAATAAAACATCCAAATTTAAGAATTATTGGTGTCCCTGAAGGGGAAGAGAAGGGTAAAGGTCTAGAAAGAGTATTCAAAGAAATTGTTGGGGAAAATTTCCCAAACCTTCAACACAATATGAATACACAAAGCATAAATGCCCAGCTAACTCCAAATAGAATAAATCCAAATAAACCCACTCCAAGACATTAATTCTGATCAGACTGTCAAATACTGAAGAGAAGGAGCAAGTTCTGAAAGCAGCAAGAGAAAAGCAATTCACCACATACAAAAGAAACAACATAAGACTAAGTAGTGACTACTCAGTGGCCACCATGGAGGCGAAAAGGCAGTGGCATGACATATTTAAAATTCTGAGAGAGAAAAATTTCCAACCAAGAATACTTTATGCAGCAAAACTCTCCTTCAAATTTGAGGGAGATTCAGAATAGGCAGATCTATAGATACAGAAAGCAGACTAGTGGTTGCTTTGAGCCTGGAGACGGCAGTGGGATGGGGATGGAGTTTCTTTTTGGGGTGATGAAAATGTCTAAAATTAGATTGTGGTGATGGTTGCACAACTATGACTGTACTCAAACCCCACTGAGTTGTATGCTTTAAATGGGTTACTTGTATGTTATGCAAATTATGTCTTAATAAAACCATTAAAAAAGTCAAACAAAAATTTGAGGGAGAGCTTAAATTTTTCACAAACAACTGCTGAGAGATTTTGCTAATAAAAGACCTGCCCTACTTCACATACTAAAGGGAGCCCTACCAACAGAGAAACAAAGAAAGGAGACAGATATAGAGAATTTTAACAGACATACATAGAACGTTACATCCCAGGTCACCGGGACACACATTCTTCTCTAGTGATCACAGATCTTTCTCCAGAATGGACCGTATGCTGGGACATAAAACAAGCCTCAATAAATTTAAAAAAAATTGAATTTTTTCAAAGCACATTCTCCAACCACAATGGAATACAAATAGAAGTCAATAACCATCAGAGGCTTGGAGAATTCACAAACACCTGGAGGGTAAAAATGAGGGGGAGATAAAAACATTCCTGGATAATAAAAACTGAGGGACTTCATCACCAGTAGATCAGTCCTATAAGAAATGCTACAGGGATTGAGCAGCCTGAAAGGAAGGGACACTAAACAATTGACTGAAACTACATGAGGAAATAAAGATTTCCAGTAAAGATCACATGGTAAATATAATACCAATACTACTGTATTTTTGATTTGTAACTCCACTATTTACTTCCTACAGGATCTAAAATACATAAACTGTAATGATAAATCAGTGGTTTTGGACTCAATGTAAATTATGTAATTTTTGACAAGAACTACATAAAGGTGGGGGAATGGTGGAGTTTAGGAACATAGTTTATGTGTCCTCTTGAAGTTAAGTTGGTATCAAAGAAAAACAAGATTGTGATAGACTTAAGAGGTTAAATTTAAGCCCCATGGTAAACACAAAGTATCAGAGAATATGACCATAGAGATGAATAGTAGAGTAGGGGTTACGAGAAGTGGGGGAAGGGGCAATGGGGAGTTAAGAAATGAGTGTAGGGTTTCTGTTTGGGGTGAAGGGAAATTTCTAGTAATGGATGGTGGGAAGGTGATAGCATTGCAACATTCTAAATGTGATTAATCCCACTAATGGAAGGCTAGGGAGGGGGTGGAATGGGAAGATTTAGGCTATATACATGTTTCCACAATTGAAAAAAAAAAGACAGTCTAAATAGATAACAATTAAATGCCAAGGATGTTTCTGGATGGGATCTGAGGATGGAGGAGAGGAAGCTCAAAGGGACACAGATGGAACAAAAGAGAGAAAAAAGGAAATATAGAATGTAAGCTTTGTATCAATGTTGAATTTCTTGAACTTCTTAGCTGCGCTTAATGGGATTGCATAAAAGAATGTTCTTGTACATGGGACATGTATATGTGAATTATATTGTTTGTTCAAATATGTGTGCAGCTTGCTCTCATATGTTCAGAGGACAGAGCAATATTTGATGGATGATAGATAGGGAGGGAGGCAGGGAGGGAAAGAGGGAAAGAAAGAAATGGTGGTATGACAGGATGTAAAGTTCGTGGATCCGGGTATCGGGGTATCGGGGAAGGGGGGTCAGGGTATGCTGGAGTTCCGTGTGTGGGGATGGTATTGTTTTTGCAACTGTTCCTGTAAGTTTGAATGTATTTCAAAATAAAATTTTTTTTAAAAAAAGGTAAATTTTAGGTTGTATATCATTACCACACCCGCAGAAAAACACGTATAGACTCATACAACATAAAGAGTGAACCCTAATGTAAACAGTGGGCTAAAGTTAATAGCATAATTATAATAATTGTTTCCTCACTTATAACAAAACTACCACACTAATGCAAAATTTTAATAATAGGGAAACCTGTGTATGTGAGGGGGGATATACGGGAACTGTACTTTCTGCATGATGTTTCTGCAAACCTACAACTAACTGCTCTAATTGGAAAAGAAAGGAAATTAATTCATGCCACTGAATTGTACACTTTCAAATAGTTATCACCTTTCTGTAATATCTGTTATATTTTGCAATAAGGAAATAACTGAAACTACGGTATTATAATCCATACATTCTTTGAAATTTCCTATATAACTCCTTGCTAAATCATACTTTGAAAGTTATCAGCTTTTTGTTATATTTCACAATAAGGAAATAACTGAAACTGTGGAACTGTAACCCATAATATTCTTTGACATTTGCTTTCTAACTACTTGTTAAATTGCACTTGGAAAGTTGTTACTTTATGTATATATGTTATAGTCCACAATAAAAAAAATGAAAAAAAAGTTTAAATCATAGACATAAAATCTAGAATATAGGTTACCAGGATACAGAATGAGGCTAAAGAAAGGGAAGTGTTTGCTTAATGTGTGCAGAATGTTTAACTAGGTTGAATTTAAGTGTCTGGAAGTGGACAAAGGTGATAGTAGCATGTTGTGAGAATAACTAACAGTGCTGAATGGCGTGTGAATGTGGTGGAAAGGGGAAGCTCAGAGTCACGTATGTCACCAGAAGGAAAGTTAGAGGTTGAAAGATGGGAATGTATAACAGTGAAACTTGTGGTGGACAATGTCCATAATTAACTTTACAAATATTTAAAAGTTCTCTGTTGAAACAGAACAAACATATGACACTATTACAAGGAGTTAATAATAGAGGGATATATGGGAAAAAATGTACATATTGCAAACTATGGACTAGAATTAACAGTATATTTTAATAGTCTTTCATCAAGAGTAACAAATGTACTACACCAATACTATGGGTCAATAATAGGGAGGGATAAGAGGTATGGGAAGATTTAGGTTTCCTTTTTTATTTTTATTTATTTTCTGGAGTAATGAAAATGTTCTAAAATTGATCATGGGGTTGTATGCACAACTATGTGATGATACTGTGAGCCAGTGATTATACCCTTCAGATGGTGTGTATGCTGTGTGAATATAGCTCAATAAAAATGCATTTTAAAAAAATCGTCAGAATGGAAAATTTTATGACATGTTACCATTCAAAAAAAGACACTATCTGCTTTTTTCACGGTATTGACATTTGCACTGATGGTGCAAATGCATACATGGGATGAAAAATAAAGCAAAGGTGGGTAAAGCTCCAGATGCCTTAGTGCTCATCAAGGCATGAAACTGTACTAGTAGATGTATTTTTTCACCAACACACACTTAAGAATGTCCTTGACGAAGCAGTAAAAACTATTAAATTTACATCCTTGAGTACATGGCTTATTTGTTTTAATTGGGGTAACATACATAGCACACAATAGCCCATTTTTACCATCTTAAGTGTACAGTTCAGTGGCATTAATTATATTCCCAAAGTTGTGCTGCCATTACCAAAACTTTTTCATCACCCCAAACAGAAACTCCATACCCATTATGTAGTAACTCCCCTTTCCCCCTCCTCTGAGCTCCTGGTAACTTCTAATCTACTTTCTGTCTCTACTGAATTTGTTTATTCTAGATATTTCATATAAGTAGAATCATACAATATTTGTCCTTTTGTGCCTGGCTTATTTCAGTCAGCATAATGTTTTCAAGTTTCATGCATGATATAGCATATATCAGAACTTCATTCCTTTTTATGGCCTATTAATAGTCCATTGTACGGCTATACCACATTTTGTTTATCCATCCATCTGTTGATGGACACTTGGGTTATTTCTATCTTTTGGCTATTCTGAATAATGCTGCTATGAACATTGGTGTACAAGTGTCTGTTTGGAGTCCCTGCTTTGAATTCTTTGGGGTATATACCTAGAGGTGGGATTGCCGGGTCATAGAGTAATTCTGCTTAACTTTTTGAGGAAGTGACAAACTATTTTCCACAGTGGCTGCACCATATTACATTCCTACCAACAATGGAGTATGTGGCTTTTTAATGTTCTGTGTAATAGTATGCATAATGAAATACGATGGCTGTGTATACGGGAAAGCACTTGTGAGATTGGGTTGTGAACTGAATCAGCCACCTTTTTTCATGGAATACCATTTCTACTTGAAATTATGACTGACAGATAAATTATGGTTTTCCAGACGGGAATTTGGCAGGCATTTTCTTGAAGATGGCAAAGTGAGCCTGTCACTTCAAGAAAAACAACTGACAATATTTGCTGCCCATGATAAAATTTGAGCTTTCAAGCGAAAACTTAGAATTTTGGAAAACGTGTAACTCTACCATGGGTTTGGCAGCTTCACAATACTTAAAGACTTTCCTGATGACAGCAGTGGTGATATTAATGAATGTGATTTTTTGACCTGTATAATGAACAGTGTCAACATTTGAAAGACCTGCTTAACTCAGTGAATTTTCCAAATTGCCAGTGCATGATATTAAAAAATGATGCATGGATAAGAGATCTATTCAAAGTGCAAGGTGGACCAATGGATTTTAATGTAACAAAGTATGAAAAGATGATTGATACTATTTCAGAATCTACATTAAAACTAAAGTTTAGGAAACTACCACTCGTGGAGGATTGATGTAGTATAAAAGAATACCAACAATGATCTGAAAAGGCTATTAATATATTCCCCACCTTTCTAACCACATGTGATATACTTCAACCAAAACAAAATATCACAATAGATCAAATGCAGAAGCAGCTTTGAGAATCCAGATGCCTTCTATTAAGCCAGACATTAAGAGACTTGCAAAAAATACAGTTTTACTCTTCTAATTTTATTTTTCATTTAAAAATATTGTTAACATGTAAAGAGCTTATTACAGTTACTTTTAATGATTAAATATTCTTAAAATTTCTCATTTTTAATTTCTCATATGTTGAATAGTGACAGCTATAATCCAAGTAAAGAAATTCTCTTAGGAGTGTAAAGGGGTCTTGAGGCCAAAAGGTTTGAGAGCACTGCCCTAGAGCAACTCTGACAGAGTCATGTTCAAGAATGTTCATAACAGTACTGACTGTAAAGGGGAAAAAAAAAGAAAAAGAGAAAGAAAAATCTAGTAGTCAATAGGGAAACGGTTAAATAAACCATTTTATGGCCATACTATGGCACTATTTTTACGAAATAAATCTCTACGTATGGAAATAAAAGTGTTTCCAAACCATATTTGAGTGAAAATTTTGTAGTATATACAGTGTACGATATAGTTTTGCAGAAATAAAAAACACAATACAACGTATTTTCTGCAGCAAATGATTAAAAAAAAAAAACGGGCCAAACTGGTAACAATGGTTACCTTTGGGAAGGGTGAAAGAGGAGTAGGATTGTGGGTAACGTTCAAAGGGTACTTTAGCCCCATCTATATGTAATGTTTTCATTTTCTAAATATAAGAATGAACTGGTGTAATAAAAATTAGCTAAAAGGGATAAAAGCAACGAGGTCTGGCCAAGTGACATTAAGGAAGAAAGGGGACTTGTGCTCTGAGGCCAGGCTGAGAAGGCCAATGGATTTGCTGCAGTAGTTCTGGAGCTGACGAGTCTAGGAAGGAAGGAAGCAGGAGGAATGAAAGCAGGTGACGGTGGCGGTGGCTGGCTGAAATGGCAGTGGACACCTACGTGGCGGACACCTGGGTCAGACATCTCCTGCCCCCTTCCCGGGTTCATCAAGTGCTCCGCGACGGCCGTGGACTTAATTGTAAGAAGGTACTTCAGTCCGCAACAGTCTTTCCCATTTCCGCCGCGAACCGCGCCACGCCGAGTCTTGGCCTTTGGCGCGCGCAACCTCAGGCCCAACTCCGCCGGCCCAGACCTACCCACGACTTAAGCGGCCACATCAGAGGACTTGCTCTGCGGAGCGAGCTGGGGACTGGCATGTGGTGAAGGAGACCCAGAGGCCCGGAAAGGGCCTACCTGAAAGCGAGACAAGGAGACTACATCCTGAGTCGCTGCGGCACACCGGGAGAAAAACCCTGAGTCGCAGAAAGCGTTGCCAGAGGTAGAAGGCAGCTAGGCTGAGGGTGCACAGGGTTACCAAAACAATCGCCAGTGCTCCAAGAAAACCTGTTAACGCTTCCGGGCGCCGCGGCGAAGGTCTCGCTTTCGAAAGCAGCGCCACAGTGTTCCCATTGGTCTTCCGTCCCAGCCAACCAGCCGAACTCCGATGCCCCCTCCCCCGACTAAAAGGCCAATCAGAAAAGTGTATGTGCTTCTCACTGAGAAAGACCAACTGAAAGCTCGCTCACTTCTGAGTGACACGTGGACAGCCAACCAAAAGAGCTGAGGCCTGGCGACCCTGTCTCCTATTTCCGCCACCCTCTGGAGCCCGATCCCCTTCTTCCTCCCGCCCCTGCCTGAAATCTAAGCTTTGAATCTGGGATAAATAACCCAGGGGAGGTCCAAGCTGGGGAGACTGGTGGCCCATGAGGCAAAGTAACATTTCCCGAGTGTCCAAGTGGGCTGGCCCTGAAGTCAGATGAGTTTGTTATTGAGCTGTCAGTGTTGCTCTGTGTAGTAGTTCCAACCTGACAAAAGCACTGGTCATGAGAGTGCCTCATATAATGTTGCTTTGTCATCAAGCTAATCGTTTCGTTTTCCTCCAAAGTCAGGTGGCAAGAAGTCTATGAATATTCAGAACCCTTTTAATAAAATTAAGTTGGGAGGATGGTATAAACTCTAAAACGCCCCGAGTGGTGGTTTATCCATGGTGAGGAGTGATAGGAAGCCTCAATTAGCAGCAGTATATTTTGCTTCTAGAACGACTAAAAGTAGATGTGCAGGGAAATATTTTCTAAAACTGATACTGGTATCATTACAATTAAAAGTACTGGAAAATGCAAATTAAAACCATGAAACACCATCTTCACCAAATAGTCTGGATAATTCTCGATTGTTTAAAATTTGGCCACTTTTAGCAAGGATGTGGGGAAAAAGTGGTTCTCATTTGCTATCAGCAGGAGCCTAAACTGCATCCCCTGTAAGAAGACAATTTAGCAGTACCTGACAAAGTGTAAAATTCACACACCCTTTGATCTAGTAATTCCTCCTCCCAAAATCTATCCTACACAAATGCTTACACACACAAACAAGACTGTACAGTGTGGCACTATCTGTAACAGTGAATGTCTGGAATCAAATTTCTATCATCAGGTGAATCATTAAATTGTGATACATCCAGACCAGGAAATATTATGAAGCCATTTTTTCAAATGAGGTAGATCTCCATGTACTACCTTTATCCAGTGTATGGACAGATGAGTGGAAAAATGGGGACAAAAATTGGATGAAGAATAGGGTGGGATGGAGGGGATGGAAAGATCTAGGTGTTCTTTTTTGCCCTTATTTTTATTTTGGAGTAAGGAAAAGGTTCAAAAATTGATTCTGGTGATGAACACACAAATGTATGATGGCACAGTGAAAAAATGTACACTGTGGATGACTGTGTGTGTGAATATATTTCAATTAAACTATTTTAAAAAAAGTAAATGAACAATGGGGGAGGACGGGAATGGGATGTTTTGGATGTTCTTTTTTATTTTAATTTTTATTTTATTTTTTGGAGTAATGAAAATATTCAAAGTTTGATTGTGGTGATGAATGCACAACTATATGATGATACTGTGAGCAACAGACTGTACACTTTGAATGACTGTGTTATGTGATTATATCTCAATAAAGCTGCATTTAAAAAAGAAAAAAAATCATACAACTAGTTAAAAAAATTTTTCCAGTTAGAAGACCTAGGATAAAATTAGGGCACCTCTAAACCAAATCAACACTGCATTTCAGTGGAGTACTCAGGACTTGATACAACAGGATGTGAGCAAACAAAATTTCATCAGGATAAGTAAAGAGTCATTCATTTCTCCAAGAGAAAACTACACCACAGTAAATGCCATCCTTCTCAGGAAAAATTGTGCCTTCACCTTTTTTGGTGGCATCACTTGCAGGGTTTACTCAACTCCTTGGAAAGGGTGTGAAATAATAAAATATTAGAGTTTTAAGAGACCTCAGAGATCATTTAGTCAAACTCTCATTTTATATATGAGAAAACAGGCCCAGAATAAGAAAGCAATTTGCCTAAGGTCCTCTTGCCAGCTGATAGCATAACCAGCTCCAGAACCCAGGTTTCTATTCCAGGCCTAGTATTCTATTTCTTTTCCGATCATCATGAGTCTTCAGGCTGATGACATATTATGAAATATTTTAAAGTCTTGTGAATATAAGACACCCCATATTTAAATTTTAGAAAAATGCATAACAAAATTAAAAATGTATACCCCTCTATTAGCACAGATAATCAAAAGTTGACTGTATTTGAAAAAATATATTGCTATAATATAATGTTTTCTTGGAAATACATAAATAAAATTTCTATGACTCTTAACAGTATTTTATTGTTTACTTAACTAGTGTTTTATCTTAATTTCTGATTGATCTTCAATTAGCAATGCCTCTTAACCATCTCCTTCAGTTTCTCTATATCAAGTACTTGATGATCTATATACAAACACTTAAACCACCATAGGACGCATCTATTTAAAGGAAGCCTTCCATGAAGTAAAGAATTATTTTATGATGTTGATAATTACCCTGAGGTCTGTTTTTTAAGAATGAGTTTTCTGTTTTTAAGAGCATACATATATACAGATATATGCCTACACATATAAGAGATAGAGACAGAGGGAGGAAGGGAATAAAATTAAAATATGGAACAATTGTTTTTTTGTACAAGCAAGGCAAAAAAAAAAAAGATTATGAGGGGTGGTGGGTAGTAGAAAAGGGAGTGACAGAACCACACACTAAATTAGTTACAAAGAGTTTATATTTTAAAAGTAACAACCACCTAACCTTCAGTCTATATTTAAAGTGCCCAGTTTTAGACTCCACTGCTCAGACAATATGTGAGGACCTTGGAGAGATTTCAGAATAATAAAGATAAAAGGGTTAAAAATGAGCCAAGTGAGGAAAAATTAGAACTGTTACTGTGTCTAAGAAGAGAAGACCCGAGGTGACTCAACAATCATCAAGTATATGAAGAAATATCCGTTTCGGTGAGCAGCTGGTCATCACTTCCAGAACAGCAAGTAATTTTACTTAAATTATTACAGCACACATTTGAACACAGACATGCCTCACCTAGGATATCACTTCAAACAAAAACTCCAGAGAAGACTGAATGTTGTCCACCTCTCCCACTTTTACTAGCCCAACTCCTCTTCTCAAAGACTGGGTCAAAGGAAAGGTAAGGCATTTCTGGAATGTGAGGATTTAGAATTCTTTGGGGTCTAGCTACTATGTTCAAAAATTTTTGTTAGGCTCTGTCCCCCAGGTCCAGTGTAAGGCTGAACCCCCTCCCTCTGTGCTATGGCTAAAGGAAATTAATTAGGAGTAAACACCTAGATTCATGTGTAAACTTGAATTCCTTATAATAAAAGAAAAATAAGGTTTTTTTCAGTGTTGCAGGCAAGAGGGGTTGGATTTTGAGTTCTTTCAGGACCCAGTTCTGTGCAAAAATGGCCAGTTTGACCACAATTGCGTGGAACTTTGAATAGGAAGTGAGATACGGTAGGTTAGTATAGGCTGGAGTGAAATAGTGACACATCCCAGAGTAATTTGGGCAGATAATAAAAAATATATTTAGCCTCCCCCTCTCCAGCCCCGAGGATCTGGGGGAAGGTGAGGAAGTGTTGGACTTCCTCACCTGGGATGCTGTTGATGTTGTCACAAACACTGGGACTGGCGGTTTGATGTGCTGAGCCCTCAATCATGGGACATGCCCTTATGAAGCTTGTTACCACAAAGGAGAGGCTAAACTTGGATATAATTGTGCCTAAGAGTCTCCCCCTGAGTACCTCTTTGTTGTTCAGATGTGGCCCTCTCTCTCTCTAACTGAGCCATCTCAACAGGTGGACTCGCTGCCCTCCCCGCTACGTGGGACCCAACTCCCAGGGGTGTAAATCTCCCTGGCAACGCAGAGTATGACTCCCAGGGATGAATGTGGACCCGGCATCATGGGACTGAGAGTATCTTCTTGACCAAAAGGGGGATGCAAAATGAGACGAAATAGTTTCAGTGGCTGAGAGATTTCAAATGGAGTCGAGAGGTCACTCTGGTGGACATTCTTATGAACTATATAGACAGCACCTCTTAGGTTTTAATGTATTGGAATAGCTAGAAGTAAATACCTGAAACTACCAAACTCCAACCCAGCAGTCTGGACTCCTGAAGACAATTATATAATAATGTAGATTACAAGGGGTGACAGTGTGATTGTGAAGACCTTGTGGATCACACCCCCTTTATCTAGTGTATGGATGAGTAGAAAAATGGGGATAAAAACTAAAGGACAGAGACTCGGGCAAGATGGCGGCATAGAGAGGAGTGGAAGCTAAATAGTCCCCCTGGAACAACTACAAAAAACCAGAAACAACTAGTAAATAATCCAGAATAACTGCGGGGGGACAAATGAGACCATCCATTCATCATACACCAACCTGAATTGGGAGGAATGCCCGAGAACACAGCATAAAATCTGTACGTAAAACCTGCAGAACCAGGTCGAGAGACCCCCTCCCCCATAGCCCGAGCTGCAGAGCCGCGTGGTGCCACAGAGCAGCTCTCTCCCAGCAAGCGAATACAGCTCAGCTGAGCTCCAACTGGGGTTTTAAGTAGCGAGTGTGAACTACTCATTACAGGTACGCAGCCCCAAAAAACAGACAGAGGCTTTGGGTGACGACTGACCTGGGAGAGCCAGAGGGTTGCCTTGGACTGGGTCTGAAGGGGACTATCTGTTTCTTTTTTGGCTCAGTGGAGAAAGCCCCAGTCATTTTCAGTTTCCAGGGCTGTGACTCGGGGAAGGGTGGAGACACCACAAGCAGAGAGCGAGACCATTGAAATGCTAATGACCTCCACCTGAGGGGTCTGTCTTCTCTAGGAGGAAAGGGGTGGGGCCCTTTCCATTCAGAACCAGACCCCAGAGCCTGGGGGAACACGGCCATACCTCCTCACACCACTCGAGAATTATAGGCTAACAGGCCACACCTGCTGGGCAGAAAACCACAGTGACCTGAGGCATCAAAGGGTGAAGCAATTTTCTAAGACACACCCACAGGGAAACCAGATACTGAATATTTCTTCTCTCTGGGACCTGAGCCTGTTCTGGTCTGGGAAAACCTGATTTGGATAACCAAGGAAACCATGCCTAGACAACAGAAAATTACAACCTACACTAAGAAAAACACAGTTATGGCCCAGTCAAAGGAACAAACGTACACTTCAACTGAGATACAGGAATTTAAACAACTAATGCTAAATCAATTAAAAAAAGTTTAGAGAAGATATTGCAAAAGAGATAGAGGCTGTAAAGGAAGCACTGGACATGTATATGGCAGAAATCAAAAGTTCAAAAAACCTACTAGTAGAATCTATGGAAATGAAAGGCACAACACAAGAGATGAAAGACACAATGGAAACATACAACAGCAGATCTCAAGAGGCAGAAGAAAACACTCAGGAACTGGAGAGCAAAACACCTGAAAGCCTACACGCAAAGGAGCAGATGGAGAAAAGGATGAAAAAATATGAGCAACGTCTCCGGGAACTCAAGGATGAAACAAAGTACAATAATGTACGTATCATTGGTGTCCCAGAAGGAGAAGAGAAGGGAAACGGGGCAGAAGCAATAATAGAGGAAATAATTAATGAAAAGCTCCCATCTCTTATGAAAGACATAAAATTACAGATCCAAGAAGCGCAGCGTACTCCAAACGGAAGAGATATGAATAGGCCTACGCCAAGACACTTAATAATCAGATTATCAAATGTCAAAGACAAAGAGAGAATCCTGAAAACAGCAAGAGGAAAGCAATCCATTACATACAAAGGAACCTTAATAAGACTATGTGCGGATCTCTCAGCAGAAACCATGGAGGCAAGAAGGAAGTGGTGTGATATATTTAAGATACTGAAAGAGAAAAACCACCAACCAAGAATCCTGTATCCAGCAAAGCTGTCCTTCAAATATGAGGGAGAGCTCAAAATATTTTCTGACAAACAGACAATGAGAGACTTTGTGAACAAGACACCTGCCCTACAGGAAATACTAAAGGGAGCGCTACAGGGTGATAGAGGACAGGAGTGTGTGGTTTGGAACACAATTTTGGGAGATGGTAGCACAACAATGTAAGTACACTGAACAAAGGTAACTATGAATACAGTTGAGAGAGGAAGATGGGGAGCATGTGAGACACCACAAGAAAGGAGGAACGATAAAGACTGGGACTGTGTAACTTGGTGAAATCTAGAGTATTCAACAATTGTGGTAAAATGTACAAATATGTTCTTTTACGAGGGAGAGCAAGCAAATGTCAACCTTTCAAGGTGTTAAAAATGGGGAGGCATTGGGGGAGGGATGCAATCAGCATAAACTAGAGACTGTAACTAACAGAATCATTGCATTATGCTTCCTTTAATGTAACAAAGGTGATATACCAAGCTGAATGCAAATAAGAGGGGGGGATAGGGGAGGCATGTTAGACACTTGACATTGGTGGTATTGTCTGATTCTTTATTCTACTTTGATTTAAGGTTATTTTTCCTTTTGCTGCTTCCTAGCTGTCATTTTTTTGTTTCCTCTTTCTTTTGCCTCTCTACCTTCTCTGACTCTCCCTCCTGCCTTGTGGAAGAAATGTAGATGCTCTTGCTTAGTATGAGCAGAATGTTCAATTAGGATGAACTTAAATGTTTGGAAACGAACAGGGGTGTTGGTAGCAAGATGTGAGAATAACTAACAGTGCCGAATGGTGTGTGAATGAGGTGGAAAGGGGAAGCTCAGAGTCATATATGTCACCAGAAGGAAAGCTGGAGGTCAAAAGATGGGAATGTATAAAACTGAAACCTATGGTGGGCAATGTCCATGATCAACTGTACAAATACTAGCAATCACTTCATGAACCAGAACAAATGTATGACAATACAATTAGAAGTTAATAATAGAGGGGCATATAGGGAAGAACTATATACCTATTACAAACTATATACTACAGTTAGTAGTATTTCAATATTTTTTCATAAACAGTAACAAACGTACTATATCAATACTAGGAGTCAACAATTGAGGGGGGTTGGTTAGGGATAGGGGAGGTTTAGAGTTTCCTTTTCTGTTTTTCTTTCACTTTATTTCTTGTCTGGAGTAATGAAAAGTTTCTAAAACTTGAACAAAAATTAAGTGTGATGGATGCACAGCAGTATGAGGGTACCCAGGGGCAAGTGATTGTACACTTTGGATCTTTGGACAATTGTATGGTATCTGAACAATCTCAATAAAAATGAAAAAAAAAAAAGATGTAAAGGAGAGGGCTTTGATTCCCAACCCAACCCAACCCCCAAAAAGTGAAGCAAGCTAATCTGAGAGCCTCTCTCAGGTTCCAGTCTCAGTATGATGGCATAAACTCCCAATAGATGACAACTATAAACTCTGGACAAAATACGAAAGCAAACAAGCAAACAAAAAGCGATCACCAGCTACATGATGATACTGTGAGCCATTGATTGTATACTTCGGATGGATTGTATGGTTTGTGAATATATCTCAATAAAATTGCATTTTAAAAAAACACCTGAAGGCTCCAGAAAGTGAATAGAAGCAGGCAGATTTGGGAGGGGAGTTGAAATGCAATAAGGGATCAACATGGGATGAGTTTCCCATTTTTATGGCTTTTGCCTGAGGGCAACCTGCAGTCACCAGCCACACCACTAAAACTCTATTAGGAAATCCTCATCTTTCAAGCCTGAAGAACCAGAGAACAGAGCCTGGGGCAACCACAGTCTTCAGAAATGAGAGGATATGTCAGAAAGGAGAGCTCCTGAGAAGAGGAGCCCCAAATTATCTGTGTAAATTCTTCCAAAGGCTTATTCTGAACTATGCATGCATGGGACCGACTCAAAGCAGCTTCCAGCTAAGACTAAAAGAACTGAACTGGGATTTGAGCTGCCTCCTGCTACAAGAAAGTCAGAGTTTGCAGTTTGAATTTAACCAAACTAACTGCCTGCTAAAAACAAGCACATCCACACTCATCAGAGGAATAAAATAGAATCCAGAATCTCCACAACATAACATTCACAATGTCCAGGAAACAATCTAAAATTAGTTAATATATGAAAAATCAGGAAAACGTGATCCATTCTCATGGGAAAGACAATTGATGGAGGTAAACTCTGTGATAGCGATGCTCAAGGAGGAGAGAAAAATACCTTGGTAATGAATGCAAAAAAGGATACCTCAGCAGACAAATAAAAAATATAAAAATCAAATAAACGGAAATTCTAGAACTGAAAATACAATATCTGAAATAAAACTTAACTGGATGCCTCCCTCCTCTGTGGGATCTGACACCCAGGGGAGTGAATCTCCCTGGCAGCGTGGAATATCACTCCCGGGGAGGAATCTAGACCCGGCATCGTGGGATGGAGAACATCTTCTTGACCAAAAGGGGGATGTGAAAGGAAATGAAATAAGCTACAGTGGCAGAGAGATTCCAAAAGGAGCCGAGAGGTCACTCTGGTGGGCACTCTTACGCACACTTTAGACAACCCTTTTTAGGTTCTAAAGAATTGGAGTAGCTGGTGGTGGATACCTGAAACTATCAAACTACAGCCCAGAACCCATGAATCTCGAAGACAGTTGTATAAAAATGTAGCTTATGAGGGGTGACAATGGGATTGGGAAAGCCATAAGGACCACACTCCACTTTGTCTAGTTTATGGATGGATGAGTAGAAAAATAGGGGAAGGAAACAAACAGACAAAGGTACCCAGTGTTCTTTTTTACTTTAATTGCCCTCTTTCACTTTAATTATTATTCTTGTTATTTTTGTGTGTGTGGTAATGAAGGTGTCAGGGATTGATTTTGATGATGAATGTACAACTACGTAATGGTACTGTGAACAACTGAATGTACAATTTGTTTTGTATGACTGCATGGTATGTGAATATATCTCAATAAAATTGAATTATTAAAAAATTTTTAAAAATACACAACTAAAAAAACAAAACAAAACAAAAAAAAAACTTAACTGGATGGGCTTAATAGCATAATGGAACTGACAGAGGAAGGAATCAGTAAACTTGAAGACAGAACAATAAAAATTATACAATCTGTAGAAGAGAGAGAAAGGATTGAGGAAAAAAATGAACACTGCCTCACAGACCTGTGGGACAATATCAGAGGTATAAATTACATGTAATCAGAGTCCCAGAAGGAGAGAAAAGAGAGAATGGGGGAGAAACATTATTTGCAGAAGCAATGAATCCTTCCCAAATTTGGCAAAAGACATACATTTACAGATGCAAGCTCAGCAAAGCCCAAATAGGATAAATGTGAAGAAAACCACACCTAGTCATATCATAGCAAACTGCAGAAAACCACAGAGAAAATATCAAAAGCAGCCAGAGAAAAACATGCTACACATAACATTTCAAATTACCATGGACTTCTCACTAGAAACTACTAAGGCCAAAAGATGGTGGAACAATGTATTTAAATTGCTGAAAGAATAGCACTGTTTTTCTATGTTCAGTGAAAATATCCTTCAAGAATGGAGGCAACAAATATATATATCCAGATAAGAGGGAATTTCTCTCATGCTTCTAAGTCTTTGTGCTTGCTATTCAAACTGTCTGGAATGCACAATTCCTTCCCTATCTTCAATTTGCTAACTGCTACTCATCCTTCCTATTTAAGCTTAGATGCCACTTCCTCCAGGAAGCCTTCCCAGACCCTCCAAGTCCAAATTAGATGTCCCTCTTTTGTATACCTATAGCACTTCATGTTTCCCCTATCCCAAGATATATCACGCTGTATGTAATTGCTTGTTTGATTGCCTGTAAACTCCACTAGACTATATGCTCTGTATGGGCAGGCACTTTTTTTTTTTTTTTTTGATTGGTGTCCTTACAGCCCTTGGCACTCAATATTTGTTGAATGAAGGAAAGAATGTCTGATTCCAAAGTCTATTTTTCTTCTTCTATGCCAGGCTGCCATTATGGAGAGGGAAGTCCTAACACTACTATCAGATTCATTACAATTATACTCTCTTAAACTTGTTGGAGAAATTTACTGTTCGCTGAAAAACTGAAGTTTTCATTGCACTATCATTTTCCTGTGATTACATGGGCAATTTCTGTTTTGGGACAATCTATATGTGCTTAATGTAGATCCTTGGCAATTATTGTTTGGGCAAATCCTCATTTTAATACCACTTCAAAATAAATTACTAACAGTAAGGGAATGATTAAGTAAACTATTGTATATCCTACTGATATAATATTATGTAGGCACTAAAATTATATTTATGAGCCTATGTAATTCACTTGAAAAATTGCTTATATATTAAATGGGAAAAAAAACAAAATTAGGAAATTGCATATACAGTTTATGACAGTGTTTTTTTTTAATCCATGCAGAAGTGAAAAAAAGAATACTAGAAAGAAATGTAACAGAATATTAACTGCAGTTTTCATTGGATTGGTGGGACTATGTGTGCTTTTTCTTTTTTAACTCCTCTGTATTTTACAATTTTTCTTTAATAAACATGTATTACTCCTATAGTGAGGAGGGAAACTTTCTTTTTTAAAAGTTTAAACTAGAAAGTCTCAGGGTAGGTAGGCGAAGTCCCCTGGTACACCAAACCACAATTATGAGTAAAGCAGCACTGTGTTTAAGCCTCCTTTCTCTTTAACTTATATCTTAATGGTCTGACACCAGCTATAAATTAACTGAGTGCATGACCTTGTTGAAAGATGCTATAAGTCTGGCCTCGGGAAAAGAAGAAAGGGGATCAGCAGTGGAAATTGCCAGAGGCAGAAGAAGCCACCAAACAAAGAGATCAGAGAAAGTAAACATGAATGAACAGGAAATGGGAGAGGGGAGGGAAGAACCTAAGGGTAGGTATACTTTCATATATCAGGGCCCATATGAAAAAGAGGAGCTAGAAATGGATTTTTATAGCAGGCATAGCTAGCACATTTTTAATGCTATTTTATTATTGCTGTATTAAGAGTGTGTGTTCACCACCCGAAAGTGGATGTTTAAGGCCGTTGTGCCCCTCACTATTCCTCCCAGGGACAGGCTGTATATTTCTTCATACCACTTGTGCTGTCATATCTGCTTGGTGCTGCCAGAGAACATCAACTGAACACTAGATCTGGACATTCTGGAGCCTATTCTGAGAGCAAATTGCATAACCACATGCCTATATATGTGAGCTATAGATGTAGCAGGATGTACGGGACAGTCAGGAACTTTCTGAGTGATAAAGGAGAACTGCATGGAGATTCAGGGAACCCCAGAGACATTTATGGAAACCAAGAAGACAGATCGGTTCTCCCTGGGTCTAAACCCCATTTGTGATGCACAACCCAACTAACTGAACAATGCTGGCTCTTAGCCAAGACCGTTTTTGGAAGATGTTAATACTATTCTGTTGATTTTGTGTACTACTTGTCATCCTTGTAGCTTTTAGTTGGCTAGCGGGATGACTGCTGTGGGATTTTCATTAATTAAATGTCAAGTGAGGGTGTTGGGTGTTGGTTTGGTTTGAGTTTGAGTTTAGTAATTTCCCAGAAAGATAGGCATTCTAGGAACATTGTCTTTTCTGTATGATACTGCATCTTTCAACCCACCAGAGGCCAGGAACAAGGAGACTTAACCTGAAAGGAAGGCATGTAAGAGGACCGATGCAAGATTTTAGCATCATCCATTGACCTTTAGAGGGTGGGCACAATTGTTGTAGAGCTCCTGATGATGTATTTTGTAATATAAAAGATTGCAGCTTTTATTACCATATGCTTCAGTCCTGCAACATTCAATACGGTAGCCACTAGTGACATGTAGCTAAATTTAAATTTGCATTAATGTATACTACAATAAAATTTTAAATTCAGTTGCTCAGTTACACTGGCCACATTTCAAGTGCTCAATAGCCGTATGAGGCTAGTGGCTACTTTCTCAGAGGGCATAGATATAGGGCATTTCCCTCATTGCCGAAAGTTCTGGTGGACAGCACTGTGAAACTAGACTCACAGGATGGTGCTCTGGGGACCAGACATCTCTGCATCTGCATGTAAAGTGACAGGTTTTGGTTTGTTTTGTTTGCTTACTTCAGTTTATCTCTTTGCACTGGCATGCTCAGAGTGAAACCGGGGCAGTTTAGCAGACTTATTAACCCTCTTGCCACAAGAAAAAAGAAATAAGAATTCTCCTTTAGGGAATGGCTAACTAAAATGTGTTATATTCATTAAAGTAAATACAACGCAGCAGCCAAAGGGAATGAACTAGAGATCTCAATATGGATTAATCTCAAAAACATTTTTGTGTGAAAAAAAAACAAGTTGCAAAGAAAAACATGACAAGATGCTATATTTTTCCTATGTAGGAGATTTTTTTTAAAGGTCTGGAAGAATACATATCAAATTCATGACAGTGGTTTGCTCGGTGGGGGGCCTGGGGGTGGAGTATGGGATAAGGGTTCAAAGGAACTTTTAACTTTTACTGAAATGTCGTAACTTTTAAAAGGAAAGTATATTCACATATTACCTGTGCAACTAGAATTATCGAAACAGGACACAAGTGTATACATTCAATATGAATATAAATATGGAAAAATATGGAAAAATAAGAGAAATACACAAAACCCTAATGATAGTTGCATTACAACAGCAGGATAATGGGCAGGATTTTCTTCTTTTTCTCCATTTAAAAAAAAGTTTTTTGTTTTCTGGCTGTAATGTTTCTTCAATAGAAAT
The DNA here is from genome assembly GCF_015220235.1 of Choloepus didactylus. Lineage (NCBI taxonomy): Eukaryota > Metazoa > Chordata > Mammalia > Pilosa > Megalonychidae > Choloepus > Choloepus didactylus. The sequence goes on from NC_051335.1 coordinate 19,121,485, forward strand.
TTTTAAATAAAAACTGATCCCGCCTTTATGCCAGTAACATATTTACATTATCACATATTAGGTGTAGTTCTTAAGAGACAATTGGCTCTGGTGTATAATCAGGGCCAGAAATAACAGCTCAATATCTTTAATGTCAAAAATTTTAATCACCTTTGGTAATAGTCTCCAAACTTCAATTGGTCGAGATAACCCCCATTCTGCAGCTAATTCATACTGGCAGGCACACTGGGACCCTACGGTTCCTAAAACTAGAATTCCCGTTGGAATATTTGTGAGTTTTTCCTTGTTACACCCAGGCCACCTGACTGGTTACGGGCTTTGAAAAATGTGCGGATCAAAATCCCTCCTCTGTGGCATACAACTCGGATCCAAAAGTTGCTTCCTAAGAAAAATTTGGTTTTGTCTGCACTCTACCTCCACGGGGATGCGAGATAAACTTCCACACGGGCAACAACACTGGCTGAGCTTCTCAACTTTCAAGCCAGAATGTTAACCTGGTCACCCTACCACCTGTTCATCTGGCTTCCAAAACATATGGATCCTGCTGCTATCAACAACAGAGCATACCAATTCTTATGGCCTTCATCAAGAATAAGTGTAGTCTGCCTCTGAGGTCCTGTCAAAAGCCTGGCTGTGAGAAGAGATATTTATGGAATATATTCTAAGGGACATTCCATCCATCCATTCCTTTAGGTGGCATTTTAAGTTGTGTCCTCAGATCAAGTTAGAGCACCAGAAGTTTACATGCCTGAAGCATACTAGCTCGGCCCCTGCAGAAATGCTTTAATGTTACACCCCTGGCTCTTAGCCAGGATCACTGCAAGAAAGTAATATGAAAATCACTTCTGTGTGTGTTATGAAACTGTTACTGAGGACATTGCCCCTTATGTTAATTCCACATGAGACATTTTCTATGGAATTTAGTGCCAGCAATGGACCGTGATGTAGCTGTTAAAAATTATAATTATGGAAGACTAAATATGAAAAGGAGTTTATGATACGTTCATTGAAAAAAAAGCAGAACACAAAATGGCATACAGACTCTAACTGCAACCATGTAAAATTATATGTGTCTGTGGACAAGGACTGAAAGCTGATAGGCAAAGATGAAAACTGTATGAGGCAATGGGATCATAAGTGTTGTATTTTTTTCCCACAAATTTTTGTGTGCTATAGCCTTGTCTTTTCAATTGGGGGAGAAAAAAACTTAGTGACAGGAAAATCTTTGTCTCTCTTGAGGAATTGCTATGCTTCTTTCTTTCTGATAACAAGAATTGTGTAATTTACTGTGTTTCCCCTTTTCCCCTGGCTACCCAAAGAGGTGAATTTAATGCTCAGTCATCACACATCAGCTTCCTCTTCCTTTCCAGACTTCTGATTTTCTATTTCTAAACCTTATTGTACTTGTATTATTTTTTGGGAAGGTGCTTCAAATCCCTTGTAGTTTAAAAGTCATAGTCATAGTAATAGTCATAGTAATACATAGTCATAGTCATAGTAATTCAGAAAAATATAAGTAAAAAAAAAAGATAACCATTGTTAACACTTTTGGATATTTCTTCCTATCTTTTCTAAAGGTATTTTAAAACAAAAAGTATGAGCATATATATAGTATATAAAGGTATCATATCCTGCTTTTTTCATGTAACTTTTCATGTAAGCATGCTTTAGTTTTATTGAAAACTCTTTATAAATATCATGCCAGTAGGACTTTCAGAGGTTTGGGCCCTAGAGGCCCAACAGGAGACATGAAAGACAAAGCCTGAAGGTCAGGGCAGGCTGGCCCAAAGTCATAGGTCATACATAGCTTTGAGGACGTTATTCACATGGGGGGCCAGGGCAGAACCTGTGTGGGTGCGAAGTGTAAGCTCAGGACAGCCTAAAGCCAAAAAAAGCAATCTAGGGTCTTGTACCCAGATTGAAAAATCTCAGGAAACAGGAGTTTAGAGTCAAGAGACTTTAGAGATCATCTAATACAACGTTCTCATTTTACAAATGAGGAAACCACCAAAGCCAAAAGAGGTAAATTGACTTGTGTAGACTCTGGAGTCAGACTGCCTGGATTTGTACCTCTGCTCCACTACTTAATAACTTCTGATGTTAAGCAGATCCTTTTACCCTCTCTTAAGTCTCATTTTCTTCTGTCACATAATAAAAGCTCAATAAATGTCAGTTATTAACATTAGTGTAGTTATCATCATTATTCAAGTGGTTAGTGACAGAGCTATAACAGGAACACTGACTCCTGACGCAATCTAGTGCTCTTTCACCGCACCAGACTGATTTCCAGGGTCCAGAAAGGACTGAAATTTCCCCCCCAAACTTAGTAGTGGTACCACCTCAAATCTGTTTAGGGCTAAAACCTGAATACTTAAGTCTAGGATGCACTTTATATGAAAGCACCTAGCCTGATATCTGGCTAGGTTCTTAAGAACCTAGTAGGTTCTTTCTTTTTTTAACATTTTTTATTGTGAAATATAATATATATACAGAAAAGTGATAATTTTCAAAGTACAATTTAACAAGTAGTTCTAGAACAAATTTCAAAAAATTTTATGGGTTATGGTTCCACAATTTCAGTTGTTTCCTTATTGTGAAATGTAAGTACAGAAAAGTGATAACTTTCAAAGTATGATTTAACAAGTAGTTATACAGCAAATTTCAAAGAATGTTATGGGTTACAATTTCACCATTTCAGTTACTGCCTTCTAGCTGTTCTAATACCCTAGAGACTAAAAAAAAAAATTATATAAAGATTCAGTATTCATAATCCTTTGTTAAATCCTATCTTGTCTGTTGCTACTCCTCCCTCTCATTTGATCGCTGTCTCAATCTTTGGGAATATCTGGGCAGTGACCACCCTTACTTGTTCATGTTGAAAAACAGTATTGACATTATGGGGAAGGGGGATGCATCTGATTGATGTTCTTGAAGAGGCTGTTTCCTCTGGGTTTTGGGACTTACCTGGCATAGGAACACCCTGGAGGATTTAAGTTTCTGAGAAATAAACTTCATGAGTGAAACTTTTATAGAGTCTCTGATAGGGACCTGGGTATTCTTTAGGATTTGGGGGATTACTGTTGATTTGGGCCCTAGTAGGTTCTTAAGAAATGTTTAACTGAAAAGATTTAAAATCAACAACAGACAAGGTTGGGAGAGTGGTGCTGGCTTCTGAGACAAGGACTAGAAATTTTCCACAGAAACACATAAGAAGGGACTGAGGGAGGGGGACTACCAAAAATATGTATGTCCCATATATATCTATGGAGACCAGGGACAAGCAGAGGATACACTTTCTGAGATTCCTTTAACTTTTTCATTATTGTTAACTCTTGCATCTTTCCCCGTAGTCATTAGCAAAAAATCCTATAAAAACTCTAGGTGGGGGTTGCATGTTTTTTCAAAGCCAGGCAGGGTAAGAGAGAAGTGGGGAGCCATCTATCTCAATTCAAATTAATAGAGCCAGTTTGGCAGCAGGCTTGGGTGGAAGGTACCCCACCCAAGGAAGAAGAGTGGGCAGTGGCAGTGAAAGACGCAAAAGGGCCAAACTTCTATGACCTTCAAGAGGAAAACAAAATGAGTCATGAACGGAGAGCCAGTTGGGGTTTCAACCGGGAGAAAGGCTTCTGCCCCCATATCCTGCCATATCTGTTCATAACTTATGACTAACAGTGATTTTCTAGGAGCCTTTGTTGGTCCTGTTTCCTGACCCATGTCTCGTCTATGCCCAAGGCTATCTTGCTAACTTGGTCTCTTGGCTAAAATATATTCTAACCCTCCTACAGTAATAAGGTGAGTAACTCTGGCCTCTCTAGCTGCAGGATTTAACGTCATGATGTTTTTATCTTCCCACCGATCCTTCAGCTCACCCTTCTAAATCATCTTGTCCCTGTGGTTTATGGTCATTTTGATGCATCCAGGGTTTCAAGTTATGCTCTAATCTTAATAGAAAAGGCCCAATAAACATTTGTTGATTAACTGCAGGGTTTATAATCTAGTTGGGGGAGCATTATACCCTCATGAAATGCAAAGTGATAGTCACCCCAAACATAAAAGAATATGAACGGAGTTCATAGAGGGTCAGGAGATGCAAAGTAGATAAGTTATCTGTCAGGTTGGGCTAGTCAGAGCCAGTTTCCAAGAGCACGTAAGTTTTGAGCTTTGGCTTGGAAATTTAAGGATGTGATGGACACGAGTTGGTGGAGAGGTGGACTGTTTCAAACAAATGCACAAAGGGAGACAATGCAAGATATAACTCAAGCCAGGACAGGTGTCTGCCCCACCCTGCTATTTCCCTGTCTCAGCAGCTCAGCATGATCTGCCACCACACCTGTTTGACTTAGAAGAGAGCACCTTGTGACCTAGTGCCCACCAAGCCCTCTCCTCTACCAAATTCACCACTCATGCTGGGCTGGAAGAGGAAGAGGTGTATGCAGGAAATGTTTGCAGGCATTGTGAGCAACTAGGTCCCATCTCTCCAGTCTGGACCTAAGGTACAAATGAATACATGATCTTCTGTATACCCCCTACATGACAAGTGGAGGACAAATGCATGTTGGGGTAAGAAGGAGACAGGAATATTGAGAACCAAGATAGTGAATGAACTCAAGGCTCATGTTACCATGAGCAGGCAAATATCCCTTTGATGGCCCAACATGCCGCCACCTCTGAGGAATCCAATATTGCTGGATGCAGGGATATCACTCCTCACAGGACAAAGGCCTCATCAACACAGAGCATGTATCAAGCAACCACCACAAATGGTATAATGCCAGGCATATATGGGCAAGATAAAATACAGGCCCTGCCCTTGGGGTTTGCTGTCTAGCAGAAAAATTGGGACACAGCCAGGCAGAAAACACATACAATACGTTTACTAAAAACTTGTTAAATGTACAAGTGCAATGTCATTTGGTTTCTGATTCTATTCATTCATTCATTCAACAGAAATTTATTGAGTGTCTACTATGTGCTAAGCTAGGGTCACAAACATACCTAAAACTTGTCTCTGGCCCAAAGGAGCTCACAGTTTAGTGGGAGAGACAGACATGTAAACAAACCATTACAATACATACAATATGATCTGTGCTCTATAAGATAAGCCTGCACGAAGTGCTTGGGAAAGCCATAAAGGGAGAAATAACCGCACCTGAGGAAAGAGGGGGAAAGGACGGGGGGCAGGGGGTAATGAGACGGACAACATCCCAGGAGGCAGAGGGAAGGGTATAAAAGGGCACGGGATATCCAGGGAATAATATGAAACTCTGTCCAGGTGGAACTTAGTGTGCCTAAGGAAAGGTAAGACAGGAAAGGTGGGATGTAGCCTGAATCTGAACTTCCTACACCTTGCTAAGGAGTTTGAACTTTATCACACAGGTAATGGGGAAAATCAGAGGAGGTTTTTAAGCATGAAATTACATCTATATATGTAAGTGATAGGACCACAGTTCTTCTGCTTCCTAGACATGTGACTTTGGGCAAGTCACTTAATCTTGGGGCATACAGATGTCTTTATCTACACCATGGAAATAATAGTAGTATCCACCTCACAAAGTATTTTTGAGGAGTCAATGAGCAAATGTATGGAAAACAATCAGCACAGTGCCTGGCAAATAGTAAGTGCTCCGTAAACTTTAACTATCATTACCAGGTGGGTTTCTTAGAAAGGTAACTTTGTTAGCACAGAATATAAACCGTAGTAGGGCAAAGACTGATGGAAGGAAGCCCAATGAAGATGACACTACAATTTAATTCCGGCTATAAATAAGGTCTTAAACTGGACTTTGGGTGTAGGAAGCTAGGCAGATGAAAAGGCGAAGGGAAATTCTAGCTTGGGAGACCCGGCTGGACCAAGACAACCAAAGTCAGAGATAAAGGTAGCCAGAGGATGGGGCGTGGGTGCAAAAACAGATAAGTTCAGTTGGGACGTGCTGAATAAGAAGTGAAGCCGTTGAAGATAGAAACCTGGAGAATACCAATATTTAAGGGTTGGCCAGAAGAGCCCATGGAGCAAACTGGCTGGTAAGTAACCGCACTGTCAGTGTGGAATTGCGTAGTGTGGGAGGGGGCGAGACACTACCATTAAGTAACCATTGTTTATGCCACACGGCACAAGCCCTCCACCCCACTCCCCAACATGCATAAATCCTATTTTTCAGCTTCTCGGTTTTCGGCTTCTTGTGCCCTCTCTTCACTAAAGGAGGGAAAGGTCTAGTGCCTCTCAGTCGCCAGGAAGAGAGAGGAAAAGGGAGATAGGTGGAAAGCGATTTTTAAGAAATTAAAGAGAGTCCGCCACGCCCTCTAATAAATAATAGTTCCACCTTCCTATATCCTGCCACGCCGCTCTCCCGCCACCGGTATGGGGCTCCTGGCCGCGAAGTAAGACGGGAGATGTAGTCCTCAAGGCTGCCCAGGGTGGCACGACTGAAGAACTCGGTTTCCCATCTGGCTCTCCAGCGCGTGCGCAGATGGCTCCCCCCGGCGAGTGGTAAACAGAGGTGTCAGGCGGGGGCTGCTGCTTGGAGCAAAACAAAAGGGAAACCCGGGGGCGGGGGCGGGGGTTTGATAGGGGAATTGTTGCGGGAATAAGAGAGGCCAGGGCCGCGTGAACCTGGACCCTATTAAGAGTGGAGGGAAGGGAGGGGGGAGGGGAAGCCAGGGGAGAGGCAAGTGACGCGGGAGAGCGAGGCGTGGGGGAGGGCAGCGATCCGGGTGGAGGAAATTTGGGAGGAGTGTCCGGGTGGGCAGCAACTTAAAAGGGGGAGGGAACTGTGGCTAAGGAGAAGATCGGTGATGGGAGCGCAATGTATGAGGGGATACGGTGCCTCGGGTTTAAAAGAGCAGGAAGCTGAGTGAGAGGCTGGAGAAAAAGTGTCTTCGCTGGAGAAAGGTTACGGGTGGTGTCTCGGAAAAAGCTCGGAGGCTATAGTCGGGAAGAGAAGCGGAGAACTGTGTGGAAGGGACAGCTTGGGGGCCAGAGTCCTGTGGCGAGGGGGAAGTTCGCGACTTTCTGAGGACTGGCAGGAATGTGCCCCCTAGCCCTCGATGCTTCCCCCCTGGGGGGAGGCATCGCGAGGGACTGTGGCAGGCTCTACTGAACGCTGAGCCACGGAGATCCGACTCTACGTATGGATCTAGGGAATGAGAATTCAGCCACAGAGGCTGCCGCGCTCATAGACCTCGATCCCGACTTCGAACCCCAGAGCCGACCTCGCTCCAGCACCTGGCCCCTTCCTCGCCTAGAGCTTGCTACCGAGCCATCCGAGCCGCCCGAGGTGGAGCCGGGTCTAAGAGAGAAGGTACACTCGGAGGGGCGCTCACACCCGATCCTGTTGCCCTCCCGGCTCCCAGGGCCGGCGGGGGGCCCCCAGTCTGGGATCCTGGGGGCTGAAACAGGTCCTCGGCAGGGAGGCTCCCGTCAGAATGCCTGGGGAAATCAGTCATATGCAGAACTCATCAGCCAGGCCGTTGAAAGCGCCCCGGAGAAGCGACTAACACTCGCCTAAATCTATGAGTGGATGGTCCGCACAGTGCCCTACTTCAAGGACAAGGGTGACAGCAACAGCTCAGCAGGATGGAAGGTAACTATGACCCGTTTACCTCTGTCCCAACGCCACCTACCCCTGGGTCCCCTAGCTTCCTTACTTCTCCTCTGGGGCCCCTTTTACTGTGCCCACCCCCTTAGAAAGCCCAGAGATCCACCTTCTATGGTCAATTAGACAAACACGTACTTAGTACTAGTATTTGCCGTGCTCAGTGCTTGATGCAGGAGGATCACAGATGAATAAGACACTGTCCCTTCCCTGGAGAAAATTGAATTCTCAGCGCACTGCTCAACACTCCCAGCGCTTTGGCTTGGGCTGCCCCAAATACTTATTTCCACAGAGAAGTCTTTATCCTATGTACAGAAGGAACTGTGTGGATTCCCCACATGAGCCTAGCCTTCCCTCTTCCCCACCTCCCATCCCAATACCTTTTCTCCCATTCCTGTGGGATTACTTGGATTCCCTGCTTGCCTCCCAATACCTCAGAATAGAGGTACTGTTCTAGGGCTGTTCTGTCCCAGAGGAGGGAGTGGGGGAGGCAGAAGGTAAAATGTGTGCTATTCATGGGGTAAGGCAGTTGCTGTTGTGTACTAGGAAGAAAAAGAGCTATGAGCTACTACCTGCCTCAGTTTACCCTATAATGCCAAGAAACTCTCCCTTGCAAGGGACTATCCAATTTGGGGGAAAGTTCTTTATTTACTATTGAGGAATATTAGTCATAAAAAGGAGGCAAGGCTCTGACTTCAGAGCACCAGTTTGGGAGTCCCCTTGGCCTTCCATAAAGAAATCACAAGGAAAGATCTCGGAAATGCTCTGAAAACTTGTCCTGAGAAATAATGGGGCTCTAATCCCTAACCTCTATTGATGTCTCATAAACCCATCTACCCCCCCTCCCAGGTAGGTGGTGAGCTCAGTGTACAATGACATACAGAGGGTCGAATGAGCAGAGGTATAGGAGAATGAGGGATCAGATCTGTGATATCCCAAGGGGCCGCGCAGAACAGAAAAAGGGATAGCTGACTGAGACCCTTGGCACAATTTCTGGGTAGACTACCAGGCCATAGGCTCAGTTCATAAAGAGCTCCCCTCCTTGGACCCAGCCTACACAGCTGTTTTTCTTTTCCCTTAGGTTCATTTTCCAGGGCAAAAGAAATAACCACGAGTTGTTAGTTATGCCGTAGGAGTGTAGTCCCTCCTGAACAGTCACTTAATACAGGGCTTTTTGGTTCCTAAAGTGTTTTTAAAATTATTTATTCCATTAATCTTCAGGGCAATTCTGTGACCCCACATTTAAATATTAGGAAACTAAGGTACAGAAAGGTTAGGAAAATTGCCATCTATTAGTAGAATGAGGATTTGAACCCAGGTCTTCTAACTATAACTCATATGCTCTTTCTTGCTAGTCCATGCTGCCAGATTCTCTTCCAGAACCTAAGAAGAGCGTGACTTGTTCTTGGAATGAAGGCAAAACCAAGTCAGGCCGAGCCTCAGGCCTCAAAGCCCTGGGGAGGTAGGGAAAAGCCTTGAGCCTAAACTAGCTTCCCTGGTGATGTGCCAAGGTTACTCCCACCCCACCAGGGGGCGGCACTCACTTAGAACAAGAAAGCTTAGGGAAGATGGCTTGGGGAGCAATTAGCAGCCACCCCCTTCCCAGTGTGTAAAAGTTGTGGGCTCTTCTAGGGAGCTCACCTCTCCAGATAGGAAGCCATACCACTTACTAGTTCTGAGGCCTAAAGAAGAGGGGATGAACAAATGGACCATATGGATCCTAAGTAGTAGGGAACGAATGGGCCTTCTCAACAGACTCAGAGTTAGAGGATAGAAAGGGGGAATTCGTGGTGCCAGAAATCACTGTGATCCTCAGTTGCTAAGAGCCCGGGCTGGATGGACAAGTGGGACTTCTTGAAGGAGCTAGGAGCATCAGTGCAGGCAGAGTAGCTGGAGTGCCATTATGGCAGGGTTTCAGGGAGGCAAAGAGTCCTTTGGCTGAAGAGCCCTGGAACAAGAAGCTGCTCAAGCATCTTTCCCCAGACAAAGGGTCTCCTTAACTTAGAGAGCACCAGTCCGAGAAACCACATCAAGTGCTTTCTGTCCATAGCCTCAGCCTAATTGCTCCAAGCCCTTCGCAGCTCCTCCTGAGTTTCTAAACACTAAATATCTCCATGTAGGAGGTCAAATGCCCCTAAGGCTGGAGAGCTTAAGCATAAATTCCTGAGAAGTGGGGGAAAGGAGCTAGGAAGGAGATTGGGAAAAGAAGGGAGGTGGGGGGAGGGACAGTGGTGTAACTAGCCTTGGGCGACCAGTTAGAAATAAGTAGTGCTGAGGACTCAAGAACCTGCCAATCTCGGCTCCCTGGGCCCCCCAAGGAAACTCAGCCCTAGAGAAAGGACATAGCTTCCAATACCCAAGGCATTCAAGAGCTGAAAGAGCCTCAAGAGGAGCTTCCCACCAATCAGGTAACAAATAGTGATCGACTACGTTCTGTGAGTCTGGCACGCTGAGAGGCACTGTTAGGGGATGCGGGAATGGGGGACATGATCCAGGCACTCGGTACTTACTTACAGTTGATGAACTTAATTACGTGAAACTGTAAACAGTACAATAGAGATTGAGTAAAATTGTGTGGAACCGATGAAAAACACTGTAGACGTTTGGCTGCAGAAGTCAAGCAGCGATTTCAGCTCGGTCTTGATGAACCCGTAGAATTTAGGGAGGGGAGACAGTTCTCAGGAGAAGGAAGGGAAGAACGCACCTTGTGTGTTGGAGGCATAGTTGAGGGTGTGTGTCGGGGTTTGGGAGAAATAAGGTTGGAGTTAAGGAGGAAAAGGGAATGTTCAAATCATATGGAGAGCCGGGGCCCAAATGCCCTGTGGGGATGGAGCACCAACTGGGCTGAGGCCCCAGCCCCTCAGCCTATTCAGAGAACTGGCTCAAGACAGGATGGGTCAGTCGCGGGCTGGTGTTACACAACTGTCCTGTAAACTCCACCCAAGCCTGCTCTCAAGGAAAGGGGTGGAGGTATGGAATGCTCTTTTCCCACCCGAGCCAAGTTCTTGCTAGGCCAGGGGTGTGCCTCCCCCACCCCACCAGCCCCAGACAGCCCCTCTGAGAACTCCAGAGGAGTAGGGTGCTGTGAGTTTTTCCAAGATAGGCGCATTGCCATCTGCAGAAGAATGCTGTTCAGACCCGATTTCCGGGGCCCTGTGCAGAGAGTTTGGAACAGAAACTGAGCAGCTAGTCTTAGGGGTGGGAACTGTGCATGGTCTCCTCCCTCCTCATCCCTGCCTCTGCCCATTTGTTTTCCTCCTGGGATTTGGCTTTCTCTGAGTCCCCAGAAACGCCCCTGCTGTGTCCCAGCACCCTTTTAGACTAGACTGCTAGACCCTGACCTTCCCCACACACACACTTCATTCCCCTTTCCTGCTGCCTCTGCCCCCTCCAGAACTCGATCCGCCACAACCTGTCCCTGCACAGCAAGTTCATCAAGGTTCACAACGAGGCCACCGGCAAGAGCTCCTGGTGGATGCTGAACCCAGAGGGAGGCAAGAGCGGCAAGGCGCCCCGCCGCCGGGCAGCCTCCATGGATAGCAGCAGCAAGCTGCTCTGGGGCCGCGGCAAGGCCCCCAAGAAGCAACCAGCTGTGCTGCCGGCTCCACCTGAAGGTGCCACTCCGACAAGCCCTGTTGGCCACTTTGCCAAGTGGTCAGGCAGCCCTTGCTCTTGAAACTGTGAGGAAACCGATGTGTGGACCACCTTCCGTCCACGAAGCAGTTCCAATGCTAGCACTGTCAGCACCCGGCTGTCCCCCAAGAGGCCAGAGCCCGAGGTGCTGGCGGAGGAGGAAATACCAGCCTCAGTCAGCAGCTATTCAGGGGGTGTCTCTCCCCCTCTAAACGAGGATCTAGAGCTGTTAGATGGGCTCAATCTCACATCTTCCCATTCCCTGCTATCTCAGAGCAGTCTCTCTGGCTTCTCTTTGCAGCATCCTGGGGTTCCTGGCCCCTTACACACCTACAGCACCTCCCTCTTCAGCACAGCAGAGGGGTCCCTGTCAGCAGGAGAAGGGTGCTTCTCAAGCTCCCAGCCTCTGGAGGCCCTGCTCACCTCTGATATACCACCATCCCCTGCTGACGTTCTCATGACCCAGGTAGATCCCATCCTATCCCAGGCTCCGACATTTCTGTTGCTGGGGAGATTGCCTTCCTCCAGTAAGCTAGCCACAGGAGTCGGCCTATGCCCCAAGGCCCTTGAGGCTCCAGGCCCCAGCGGTCTGGTTCCTACCCTTTCTATGATATCACCACCTCCGGTCATGGCCGGTGCGCCCATCCCCAAGACCCTGGGGATTCCTGTGCTCACACCCTCTACTGACGCTGCAAGCCAAGACAGAATGCCTCAGGATCTAGATCTTGATATGTACATGGAGAACCTGGAGTGTGACATGGATAACATCATCAGTGACCTCATGGATGGGGGCGAGGGACTGGACTTCAACTTCGAGCCAGGTACAGCACTCTTTAATCATTCGTGCATCTCATGACCCATGTCCTCTCTTTAGTGCCCAGCTAGTCCCATAATCTGAGCAAGGGGGAGATTTAGAACATGGGATAGCTGGAGCTCCTGGGGAATTAGAGAAAGGATAGCTTGTATCCGAGTGGCATAATTTCTTGATGGGAACTCTGGGCCCCTCGGCAGTGCTCACCCCTACAAGGAGGCACAGAGGAGGTATGTGTGGTTGGTGGGGGCATCTGGCTGGGGAGAGGTCTTTTCCCTGGTGTGAACGTGGGTGGTGGGAAGTTGCCATGCCCCAGATAAGCCTCTTACCTCATTCTCCACTTCTTCTTCCCTCAGATCCCTGAGCCATGGCTGGAAGCTTTCTCTCCGCCCCGCTTCAGACGTGGAGCCAGGCGTATGCATATCCACTCTTTGCCCTTGACTCCTCCTGGGGAATTTGGTACCCTGCTTTAGAGCTAGGGTGGGGTCTGGTCACACAAGAGTGATGAGGAAATTATAAAAATAAAGTTGCCCCATATGGGGACTCTGGGGGGGGGAATGGGAGGGGGAAAAGGAGAGGGATTATTCTCACTGTGCCAGTTAGAGGGTAAGGCCCCCTCCCTGGAGCCATTCTTGGCTTCCCCCATTCCTACCCCCTAGGCTTTGTGGCAGGGGCAGGCAATGCTGTTGGAAATGTGAAGTCACCAGTGGCCTTACCCCTGCCTTTGGGAGCAGGATCTTTTGTAGAGTCTTATCTGAGCTGGGCCAGCTAGGTTGAGCCTGGGACTTTCATGCAGTGGCCAGTGGTGGGGGGTGGGGGGACTAGGGGAGAGCTGGAAGGGCCAAGGTCTGTGCGCTGGAATGGTTAGCCAGGCCAGATCACCCATTGGAAGGCTGCAGGTAACAGAGAGGCTTTTTATAAAACTTTTAAAGAAATATAAACACAAATAGATTTTTAACAGTGGCAAGGTGCTAGCGATGGGGAGAGAATCCTTTTCTTTCTGAAGGCTTTGTCATAGTGACAAGATGCAAAACACTACAGACAATATTGGGGGTGACATGGGGAAATGGGAGAGAGAACTTGAGGCCAAAACAGAGAAGGAAAACGGGGAGATGTAGTGGGGAGCAACAGTGTACAAGGGGAAGAGCTCCCATTTGGATCACGTCTAGAATAAAGTCTGTGTGGAAAGTGGCTGGCAGTTCCCCAAGGAAAAGGCTAAGCCAGGTCCCCTCATTCTGTCAAGTTGTGCCTGGGAGTGTGTGGTGTTGGGATGCAGCCACGCTCTTGTATGACCCAGTGTGGGTTAGTGCTACAGGGGAGAGTGCACTGAAGGCCTGGAATTAGCGTGGGGCCTGGGAAGGGGCAGGGGGAGAGAAGGAGGGAAGGATTTCGGGTGGTAAAGTTAGGTACAGAGACCTTCCTGTTCAAGGACTCTGACAGCTGTCCCTGCCCTTCTTCCTCTTCCCTTACTACAGGGGTTATTGGGAAGTGTGTGTGGTGGCAGGCAGGGGGGAGGGGAGAAACAGAGAAGGGGGAGCTGGAGAGCTTGGCTGAGGGTCTGGGAAATGAGCAGGGATTGGGGGTTGGGGATCAGGTTTACTAGCACCTGCCAGGGAAGCCATCTGGGGCTCCTCCACCCCAGCCCCCAAAGCTGCCCCTCCCCCAGTCCCCTTTGCATTGTCCCCTCCCCTACCCCTGCTGTGGGTTCCCATCATTTCCTGTGTCAGCGCCTGGCCTACTCAGATTGTATCATGTGCTAGATTGGAGTGGGGAAGTGTGTCAAGTCAATAAACAAATAAATTCAATAAATGCCTGTAACCAGCTCTGGTTTCTGCCGCCTTGCTGCTCCCCTGGGATAAGGGGGAAGGTGGAGGGGAAGAGCGGGGCAGTAGGGTGGGATTGCCCAGAGGCAGAGAGGTGGGGGGTGGGGGCTTTCAGCTGGGGGAGGTGGTGGAGTGTGGCAGGAGAGGGAAAATGCCCCAGTAGGAGTAGGTGGGCTGTGGAATAGACTTTGCAGGGGAGATAGTCTGGTCTGAGAGAAACCTACCCCCTACTCCATCCCTCAAAGGCTCATTGTACTAGACTTCACAGTCTTCCCTCACCCCCACCCATGTGCTCACCCTTGCTCTGTCCTCCCGCTCCAACCTACCCTCAGAATCTACATGATGCCCAGGGCTACTTAACTCTTGGGGAAGATATTGGGGGAAGGAGTCTTTCTAGAAGAAGGGGGAGGCGGGGCAAGATGGCAGACTGGTGAGCTGTATGTTTTAGTTACTCCTCCAGGAAAGTAGGTAGAAAGCCAGGAACTACGTGGACTGGACACCACAGAGCAATCTGACTTTGGGCATACTTCATACAACACTCATGAAAACGTGGAACTGCTGAGATCAGCGAAATCTGTAAGTTTTTGCGGCCAGGGGACCCGCGCCCCTCCCTGCCAGGCTCAGTCCCATGGGAGGAGGGGCTGTCAGCTCCGGGAAGGAGAAGGGAGAACTGCAGTGGCAGCCCTTCTCGGAATCTCATTCTACTGATCCAAACTCCAACCATAGATAGACTGAGACCAGACACCAGAGAATCTGAGAGCAGCCAGCCCAGCAGAGAGGAGACAGGCATAGAGAAAAAAAACAACACGAAAAACTCCAAAATAAAAGTGGAGGATTTTTGGAGTTCTGGTGAACATAGAAGGGGGAAGGGCAGAGCTCAGGCCGGAGCCCAGGCCCTGAGGCGCATATGCAAATCCCGAAGAAAAGCTGATCTCTCTGCCCTGTGGACCTTTCCTTAATGGCCCTGGTTGCTTTGTCTCTTAGCATTTCAATAACCCATTAGATCTCTGAGGAGGGCCCCCCCCCTTTTTTTTTTTAATCCTTTTTTCTTTTTCTAAAACAATTACTCTAAGAAGCCCAATACAGAAAGCTTCAAAGACCTGCAACTTGGGCAGGTCAAGTCAAGAGCAGAACTAGGAGAGCTCTGAGACAAAACGCAATAATCCAGTGGCTGAGAAAATTCACTAAACACCACAACTTCCTAACAAAAGGGGGGTGTCCGCTCACAGCCATCATCCTGGTGGACAGGAAACACTCCTGCCCATCGCCAGCCCCATAGCCCAGAGCTGCCCCAGACAACCCAGTGTGACGGAAGTGCTTCAAATAACAGGCACACACCACAAAACTGGGCATGGACATTAGCCTTCCCTGCAACCTCAGCTGATTGTCCCAGAGTTGGGAAGGTAGAGCAGTGTGAATTAACAAAGCCCCAATCAGCCATCATTTCAGCAGACTGGGAGCCTCCCTACACAGCCCAGCAGCCCAGAACTGCCTTGGGGGGATGGCACTCACCTGTGACATAGCACAGTCATCCCTCAACAGAGGACCAGGGGGTGCACGGCCTGTAAGAGGGGCCCACTTGCAAGTCTCAGGAGCCATACGCCAATACCAAGGACTTGTGGGTCAGTGGCAGAGACAAACTGTGGCAGGACTGAACTGAAGGATTAGACTATTGCAGCAGCTTTAAAACTCTAGGATCATCAGGGAGATTTGATTGTTAGGGCCACCCCCCCTCCCCGACTGCCCAGAAACACGCCCCACATACAGAGCAGGCAACACCAACTACACACGCAAGCTTGGTACACCAATTGGACCCCACAAGACTCACTCCCCCACTCACCAAAAAGGCTAAGCAGGGGAGAACTGGCTTGTGGAGAACAGGTGGCTCGTGGACGCCACCTGCTGGTTAGTTACAGAAAGTGTACTCCACGAAGCTGTAGATATGATAAATTAGAGATAAGGACTTCAGTTGGTCTACACATCCTAAAAGACCCCTATCAAGTTCAGCAAATGCCACGGGGCCAAAAACAACAGAAAATTATAAAGCATATGAAAAAACCAGACGATATGGATAACCCAAGCCCAAGCACCCAAATCAAAAGACCAGAAGAGACACAGCACCTAGAGCAGCTACTCAAACAACTAAAGATGAACAATGAGACCATAGTACGGGAGACAAAGGAAATCAAGAAGACCCTAGAAGAGCATAAAGAAGACATTGCAAGACTAAATAAAAAAATGGATGATCTTATGGAAATTAAAGAAACTGTTGACCAAATTAAAAAGATTCTGGACACTCATAGTACAAGACTAGAGGAAGGTGAACAACGAATCAGTGACCTCGAAGATGACAGAATGGAAAATGAAAGCATAAAAGAAAGAATGGGGAAAAAAATTGAAAAAATCGAAACGGACCTCAGGGATATGATACATAATATGAAACGTCCAAATATAAGACTCATTGGTGTCCCAGAAGGGGAAGAAAAGGGTAAAGGTCTCGGAAGAGTATTCAAAGAAATTGTTGGGGAAAACTTCCCAAATCTTCTAAACAACATAAATACACAAATCATAAATGCTCAGCGAACCCCAAATAGAATAAATCCAAATAAACCCACTCCGAGACATATACTGATCACACTGTCAAACACAGAAGAGAAGGAGCAAGTTCTGAAAGCAGCAAGAGAAAAGCAGTTCACCACATACAAAGGAAACAGCATAAGACTAAGTAGTGACTACTCAGCAGCGAGAAGGCAGTGGCACGATATATTTAAAATTCTGAGTGAGAAAAATTTCCAGCCAAGAATACTTTATCCAGCAAAGCTCTCCTTCAAATTTGAGGGAGAGCTGAAATTTTTCACAGACAAACAAATGCTGAGAGAATTTGCTAACAAGAGACCTGCCCTACTGGAGATACTAAATGGAGCCCTACAGACAGAGAAACAAAGAAAGGACAGAGAGACTTGGAGAAAGGTTCAGTACTAAAGAGATTTGGTATGGGTACAATAAAGGATATTAATAGACAGAGGGGAAAAATATGACAAACATAAACCAAAGGATAAGATGGCTGATTCGAGAAATGCCTTCACGGTTATAAGGTTGAATGTAAATGGATTAAACTCCCCAATTAAAAGATATAGATTCGCAGAATGGATCCAAAAAAATGAACCATCAATATGTTGCATGCAAGAGACTCATCTTAGACACAGGGACACAAAGAAACTGAAAGTGAAAGGATGGAAAAAAATATTTCATGCAAGCTACAGCCAAAAGAAAGCAGGTGTAGCAATATTAATCTCAGATAAAATAGACTTCAAATGCAGGGATGTTTTGAGAGACAAAGAAGGCCACTATGTACTAATAAAAGGGGCAATTCAGCAAGAAGAAATAACAATCGTAAATGTCTATGCACCCAATCAAGGTGCCACAAAATACATGAGAGAAACAGTGGCAAAACTAAAGGAAGCAATTGATGTTTCCACAATAATTGTGGGAGACTTCAACACATCACTCTCTCCTATAGATAGATCAACCAGACAGAAGACCAATAAGGAAATTGAAAACCTAAACAATCTGATAAATGAATTAGATTTAACAGACATATACAGGACGTTACATCCCAAATCACCAGGATACACATACTTTTCTAGTGCTCATGGAACTTTCTCCAGAATAGATCATATGCTGGGACATAAAACAAGCCTCAATAAATTTAAAAAGATTGAAATTAGTCAAAGCACATTCTCTGACCACAATGGAATACAATTAGAAGTCAATAACCATCAGAGACTTAGAAAATTCACAAATAGCTGGAGGTTAAACAACACACTCCTCAGCAATCAGTGGGTTAAAGAAGAAATAGCAAGAGAAATTGCTAAATATATAGAGACGAATGAAAATGGGAACACAACATACTAAAACCTACAGGATGCAGCAAAAGCAGTGCTAAGGGGGAAATTTACAGCACTAAACACATATATTAAAAAGGAAGAAAGAGCCAAAATCAAAGAACTGATGGATCAACTGAAGAAGCTAGAAAATGAACAGCAAACCAATCCTAAACCAAGTAGAAGAAAAGAAATAACAAGGATTAAAGCAGAAATAAATGACATAGAGAACAAAAAAACAATAGAGAGGATAAATATCACCAAAAGTTGGTTCTTTGAGACGATCAACAAGATTGACAAGCCCCTAGCTAGACTGACAAAATCAAAAAGAGAGAAGACCCATATAAACAAAATAATGAATGAAAAAGGTGACATAACTGCAGATCCTGAAGAAATTAAAAAAATTATAAGAGGATACTATGAACAACTGTATGGCAACAAACTGGATAATCTAGAGGAAATGGACAATTTCCTGGAAACATATGAACAACCTAGACTGACCAGAGAAGAAACAGAAGACCTCAACCAACCCATCACAAGCAAAGAGATCCAATCAGTCATCAAAAATCTTCCCACAAATAAATGCCCAGGGCCAGATGGCTTCACAGGGGAATTCTACCAAACTTTCCAGAAAGAACTGACACCAATCTTACTCAAACTCTTTCAAAACATTGAAGAAAATGGAACACTACCTAACTCATTTTATGAAGCTAACATCAATCTAATACCAAAACCAGGCAAAGATGCTACAAAAAAGGAAAACTACCGGCCAATCTCCCTAATGAATATAGATGCAAAAATCCTCAACAAAATACTTGCAAATCGAATCCAAAGACACATTAAAAAAATCATACACCATGACCAAGTGGGGTTCATTCCAGGCATGCAAGGATGGTTCAACATAAGAAAATCAATCAATGTATTACAACACATTAACAAGTCAAAAGGGAAAAATCAATTGATCATCTCAATAGATGCTGAAAAAGCATTTGACAAAATCCAACATCCGTTTTAGATAAAAACACTTCAAAAGGTAGGAATTGAAGGAAACTTCCTCAACATGATAAAGAGCATATATGAAAAACCCACAGCCAGCATAGTACTCAATGGTGAGAGACTGAAAGCCTTCCCCCTAAGATCAGGAACAAGACAAGGATGCCCGCTGTCACCACTGTTATTCAACATTGTGCTGGAAGTGCTAGCCAGGGCAATCCGGCAAGACAAAGAAATAAAAGGCATCCAAATTGGAAAAGAAGAAGTAAAACTGTCATTGTTTGCAGATGATATGATCTTATATCTAGAAAACCCTGAGAAATCGATGATACAGCTACTAGAGCTAATCAACAAATTTAGCAAAGTAGCGGGATACAAGATTAATGCACATAAGTCAGTAATGTTTCTATGTGCCAGAAATGAACAAACTGAAGAGACACTCAAGAAAAAGATACCGTTTTCAATAGCAACTAAAAAAATCAAGTACCTAGGAATAAACTTAACCAAAGATGTAAAAGACCTATAAAAAGAAAACTACATAACTCTACTAAAAGAAATAGAAGGGGACCTTAAAAGATGGAAAAATATTCCATGTTCATGGATAGGAAGACTAAATGTCATTAAGATGTCAATTCTACCCAAACTCATCTACAGATTCAATGCAATCCCAATCAAAATTCCAACAACCTACTTTGCAGACTTGGAAAAGCTAGTTATCAAATTTATTTGGAACGGGAAGATGCCTCGAATTGCTAAAGACACTCTAAAAAAGAAAAACGAAGTGGGAGGACTTACACTCCCTGACTCTGAAGCTTATTATAAAGCCACAGTTGCCAAAACAGCATGGTACTGGCACAAAGATAGACATATAGATCAATGGAATCGAATTGAGAATTCGGAGACAGACCCTCAGATCTATGGCCGACTGATCTTTGATAAGGCCCCCAAAGTCACTGAACTGAGTCATAATGGTCTTTTCAACAAATGGGGCTGGGAGAGTTGGATATCCATCTCCAAAAGAATGAAAGAGGACCCCTACCTCACCCCCTACACAAAAATTAACTCAAAATGGACCAAAGATCTCAATATAAAAGAAAGTATCATAAAAGTCCTAGAAGATAATGTAGGAAAACATCTTCAAGACCTTGTATTAGGCGGCCACTTCCTAGACTTTACACCCAAAGCACAAGCAACAAAAGAAAAAATAGATAAATGGGAACTCCTCAAGCTTAGAAGTTTCTGCACCTCAAAGGAATTTCTCAAAAAGGTAAAGAGGCAGCCAACTCAATGGGAAAAAATTTTTGGAAACCATGTATCTGACAAAAGACTGATATCTTACATATATAAAGAAATCCTACAACTCAATGACAATAGTACAGTCGGCCCAATTATAAAATGGGCAAAAGATATGAAAAGACATTTCTCTGAAGAGGAAATACAAATGGCCAAGAAACACATGAAAAAATGTTCAGCTTCACTAGGTATTAGAGAGATGCAAATTAAGACCACAATGAGATACCATCTAACACCGGTTAGAATGGCTGCCATTAAACAAACAGGAAACTACAAATGCTGGAGGGGATGTGGAGAAATTGGAACTCTTATTCACTGTTGGTGGGACTGTATAATGGTTCAGCCACTCTGGAAGTCAGTCTGGCAGTTCCTTAGAAAACTAGATATAGAGTTACCATTCGATCCAGCGATTGCACTTCTCGGTGTATACCCGGAAGATCGGAAAGCAGTGACACGAACAGATATCTGCACGCCAATGTTCATAGCAGCATTATTCACAATTGCCAAAAGATGGAAACAACCCAAATGTCCTTCAACAGATGAGCGGATAAAGAAAATGTGGTATATACACACGATGGAATACTACGCGGCAGTAAGAAGGAACGATCTCGTGAAACATATGACAACATGGATGAACCTTGAAGACATAATGCTGAGCGAAATAAGCCAGGCACAAAAAGAGAAAGATTATATGCTACCACTAATGTGAACTTTGAAAAATGTAAAACAAATGGTTTATAATGTAGAATGTAGGGGAACTAGCAATAGAGAGCAATTAAGGAAGGGGGAACAATAATCCAAGAAGAACAGATAAGCTATTTAATGTTCTGGGGATGCCCAGGAATGACTATGGTCTGTTAATTTCTGATGGATATAGTAGGAGCAAGTTCACAGAAATGTTGCTATATTAGGTAACTTTCTTGGGGTAAAGTAGGAACATGTTGGAAGTTAAGCAGTTATCTTAGGTTAGTTGTCTTTTTCTTACTCCCTTGTTATGGTCTCTTTGAAATGTTCTTTTATTGTATGTTTGTTTTCTTTTTAATTTTTTTTTTGATACAGTTGATTTAAAAAAGAAGGGAAAGTTTAAAAAAAAAAAAAGAAAAAGAAAAACAAGGGAAAAAAAAAGATGTAGTGCCCCCTTGAGGAGCCTGTGGAGAATGCAGGGGTATTCGCCTACCCCACCTCCACGGTTGCTAACATGACCACAGACATAGGGGACTGGTGGTTTGATGGGTTGAGCCCTCTACCACAGGTTTTACCCTTGGGAAGACGGTTGCTGCAAAGGAGAGGCTAGGCCTCCCTATGGTTGTGCCTAAGAGCCTCCTCCCGAATGCCTCTTTGTTGCTCAGATGTGGCCCTCTCTCTCTGGCTAAGCCAACTTGAAAGGTGAAATCACTGCCCTCCCCCCTACGTGGGATCAGACACCCAGGGGAGTGAATCTCCCTGGCAACGTGGAATACGACTCCCGGGGAGGAATGTAGATCCGGCATCGTGGGACGGAGAACACCTTCTTGACCAAAAGGGGGATGTGAAAGGAAATGAAATAGGCTTCAGTGGCAGAGAGATTCCAAAAGGAGCCGAGAGGTCACTCTGTTGGGCACTCTTAACGCACACTTTAGACAACCCTTTCTAGGTTCTAAAGAATTGGGGTAGCTGGTGGTGGATACCTGAAACTATCAAACTACAACCCAGAACCCATGAATCTCGAAGACAGTTGTATAAAAATGTAGCTTATGAGGGGTGACAAGGGGATTGGGAAAGCCATAAGGACCACACTCCACTTTGTCTAGTTTATGGATGGATGAGTAGAAAAATGGGGGAAGGAAACAAACAGGCAAAGGTACCCAGTGTTCTGTTTAACTTCAATTGCTCTTTTTCACTCCAATTATTATTCTTGTTATTTTTGTGTGTGTGCTAATGATGGTGCCAGGGATTGATTTGGGTGATGAATGTACCACTATGTAATGGTACTGTAAACAATTGAAAGTACGATTTGTTTTGTATGACTGCGTGGTATGTGAATATATCTCAATAAAATGAAGATTAAAAAAAAAAAAAAAGGGACCTCATGTTAAATCCCAGTAATTTCATACCTAGCATTACTGCTTTAGCTTGGTGAGTTTATTTAGTTAGCGATAGTTTTTCCTCCTGCTGAGAAAGTCTGCTCTGGTCTTAAAGAGCAGACTAGTGGCCCCCTCTTCCTCTGCTCGTCCTGATAATTTGTACTGGAAAGAAGAAGAATCAGTAAGTAAATAAACAAAAGGGCTCCTCCAAGGAAGATTTCTACAAACTAGGGCTAAAGGAAGGACAAAGAGGTTAGAGGCAGGTCTTGGGGATGGGTGTTGGGGTTAGGGTGGGGGTGGGACGGTGGGGTAGAGGACCCCTCAACGGGCTGGTCAAAAGAGGAAGGCACTGGAACAGACCTCGTTTGGGGGTTCGTACTGGTAGGTGCACGGAAGACTCAACTGGAATGACCTTCTTGATTTCTTGGCTTCTAAGCATTTTTATTCTGTTCCTCTCTAGGAAGTCACATTGTGTGTGCAATGCGTCTAGGAACCAGGAAAAGTCACCCAGACCTCTGAGGACCAGAGACCTTACTCATCCTAACCACCCCCATCATTCAAATCATCACTGGGAATAACCTGGCCAAAAGCTAAGCTGAGGCATAATCTGAAGGTCCTTAAGCTTTGCCCCTTTCAGTGGGAATTGGGATACTAAGACACCAAAGAAAAAAGAAGGAAGAGAAAGATGGAAATGATGGGGTGGTGGTAGGGAGGTATTCTGAGAAGATGGCTGAGACTTGGGAGAGGGGATGTGAGAAACACAGGCATACTCCACCTGGTTTGAGCTAAACATCTCTCCTGCCGTGGACATGGACCTCTATTCCAGTCTGACCCCTTTCCCTAAAATCCCATGATCTCACCCTATATTCTCCATCACACAGCTACAAACAGCACTCTCCATGTTCTTCCCTCCTCCATCATACTTCTTACCAATTAGCTCAGGCTCTGGATTCTTCAGGAGAGGCACAAAAGCTCTGTAGGCATTCTCAAATCGGGTTCCTGTGAACACAGCAGTGTGCTCTCACTAGTCACTGCCCCCAAGTCTCCACTCTCCCAAAGCCCAAGATTTCAGGACTCTAACACCAAAAACTAACTTTGACAGGTTTACCTTATTACCTCCCCCTCGATCTATCCCTAGCGTAAGGTGGGAGGACGCGGTATGTGTGAACCCAACCTATTATCATAGATGCAGTGCCTTTTCTTAGGATAACAAGAGTTGGTCAGTTTGGATCTGGTTAAAGATGCCCTGTTTTCTGTACAAGGTCATGATCCATTTTCAGGCCTTGCTCTATCTCTGGGGAGGGCTCCCAAGTCTCTACCTCGTGGCCCACGGTCTACCCTACAAACGTAGTAGGTGTTTCGGGGTGTAAGGAAATTGCTGGCGTAGTCTCCTGGGGTCTTCGTCAGGAATAGCATCTTCATTGTCCCCGTTTCATCACACAAATCGATGGTGTCTGGGGGGAGGCCACAAGGTAATTGGGGCAGCTATGGAAAGAGTAGGAGCAAAAGGGCCCAGTGGTCCTATAATGAATGGGTTGAAGGAAGCTGTATGGATAAGAGGAACTCCTTTCTTGCCAGGAAGAGGGTTTGGGAGCTAGGGATGATCCTAGGACTTCTGACCCCTGGCCATTAGTCCCCTCCCCAAACGTCTCACCTGTTTTAGACAACCCCAATTTACTGCGGGTGTGATGCAGCAACAGGAGGACAGAGCAATTGGTATTGACCAGAAACTGCTGATTATCTGAAAAGAGATGGGGTGGGGCATGTGTGGGCCCTTCTTTAGTTATACAATCCCTATGATCTCCATTGCCTTCAAACCCCACCTCCTCTCCCCAATACATGGATTCCAGCTCTGTGGTGCCCCTCACCTCCATGTTTGATGTAGATGAACATACTCTCAAGATTGTCTCAGTCTTCAGAGAGGGGTGTGATCACTCATGCAGAAGTCGGGTGTTCAGGAGATCTTGGGGGGAGGTCAAGTGGGGGCCATGGGGTCGGGGGACTGGGGAACCAGATGGATCCCATAGGCCAAGAAGGCCCAAACTGGGCAGAGAGGAGGGAGCTATTGGCAGTTGTGGATAATCAGCATTGCTGAGGGTGGGGCCTGAGGCTGCAGTTGAGGGATTATGAGGTCAGATGTTGGATGTGTGGCAGAGGGTCAAGGAAGGATCAAAAGAGAAGAACTTGGGTAGAGTCTGTAAAAGATTTGCTGAGAAGTGTGGGGCAAGAGGGCAACAGTAAGTCTAGCTCTAATCTGGACCTTGGAATGAGTGTGGGACACCTAGAGAAAAGTTTCTGTAACAGTACTCTTTTATACTTAATTTTTAGTACTATCCCTTCCAGCGTATGAGTCTACTACTCCTTTTTCCTACCCTCAGCACCATGCCTCCCACCCCTATTGTACCCCACATGTCCCCTGCTCCCCCCATGACAGACATGCTTGTTGATTATCAACAGAAACTTTATTTTTTCTATTGATTCAGGAACAATTGAAGGACAGATGGAAAGAGAGAAAGGGGCTGAGGGAGAGAGAATCCTGAGAAAAGGAAGGGCTGGGGAGGGGGAAAAATATGTACAGGGCAAAGGGGCAATTCTCAAGTAGGGGATACTGAATGAAAGGCGAGTTATACGGGGCACAAAATTCTATATCAGCCACAGGGGGGCGAGGTGAGCACAGGACCCAGACTGGTTGGATGAGGGGAAGTTACAACAACTTGGGGCTACAGGACCCTGGGGCTCTGTCAGTGTATCAAGGCCCAGGCTTCAGGGTGTAACCTGGGGGGGCCCAGTAGGGGATATGCTGGCTGCAGGGGGAGCCCCCAGGCCCCTCCTCTAGAGCTCCTCCTTTTGGGGGAATTTCACTGATGTGGCAGAGTTGTTCACTGTAGTCTGGCTGCAGACTCTCCGCCAGTCCCTTAGACACACCACTCCAGGCCTAAAAGATATCTCCAGGTCAGAGTTCAGTTACAAGCAGGAAGTAAAAGACCCAGCTCCGTGCCAAGGGAGATCTCACAGTGTCTGCAACTGCTGTGATTACGGAAGGGACACACAGACTCCTGGGCCCCCAGTCCCACCATTTCCATCGGTCCCACCCGATCTACAACCAGCCTGTGTGTCTCACTCTGTCTACCCCATCCCCCATTTGGTTGGCCACATCCTGACAGTTAGTTCAGGCCTCCCTCCCCCTCTCTTCCAGCCCCCCCCCCCCATTCTCTGTCTTGTGGAAGGGCAGTCGGCAGTTAACAGGGTTCAGTCTGCTTATGGCAATGCTCTCACCGAAAAGTTCCCATGGTACTCAGTAACTAGATCCTCCAGGTTCTTGAGAGTGGGAATTCGAGGCATTGTCCTGGGTGCAGAGGAAGAGGGAGCAGGAGCATATCGCTTAAGTTCTCATATGACCCTTCTCCCAGTTCCCCATAAGGAACAGAACAGAGTGTTTCTGTGTTCTCTGTGTCTGTAGCTTCCACCCATCACGTCACTGTGCCCTCAAGAGTGATCCTTCGTTCCTTACTGACCTGCTCCCTGCTCATGGAGACCCGGCAAAAACCCTCCTCTATTATTTCCAGCCACCCCCACCTCGTTTGTCTGGTCTTCCCAGAGTCTCACCGTTCCAACCAGCAATACACAAAGATGAGGCTAATAATCAAATCCAGGGAGCCAAGAGGGATAAACACAGCTTCCAATGCAAACAACGAAGGATTCTCTATAGAAAAGAGGAAAGGAAAAGGGAACTAACATTTATGGTGCCCCTACTGTGTGCCAGCATTTGTGGATCCCCCAACTTGGTGCCAGGCACTGTGCTAAACACTTTCCATATGCTTAATCCTCACAATACCAGCTGAGAGGGAGGAACAATTATTGTCCCCATATTACAAATAAGGAAACAGAATAGAAGAGGTTAGGGATGTGCCCAAGGCCAAAGAGGCAGTAAGTAGTAGAACTCAGTTTAAACCCCATATTTGTCTGGTTCCAAAGCCATCTTTACCATGCAGGCTCTCCGGGAATCCCGAAGGGAAATCCTATCCATTCTGTAGCCGCCTTGTGCACTTCTCTGCCTCCTTGCGGATCCAACCCTCTGCTCTAACAACATGCAGGCCTGATCCTATACAGAAATACCCTGCTTCCTGGGGGTTGGGGTTGAACAGTGAGGGGAGATGGGACACCAAGGCTGGGGACTTAGGGGTAGAGAGGTAGAGTAAAAGATAGTGATGTTAGAAAAGTTGGGGATGTTGGGCTTAGGGATTGTAGTCATGTATTGGGCCCGTTTTACCTTTTGAAGTATTGCTCCCCCAGTGGATTGGGTGCCTCCACTCACTCCAATGCTGAGTACTTCCACAGAGTGGGTAATAACGGCTCCGAACACAGAACGTGTAGAGTTTCTGTGCGTCCACGCTGGGCAGAGAGAAGCTAGGTCTGTGGCTCACTGATTGTTCCTTGGGGAGAAAGAGGGTGAGAGAAAGATGGGTGTGAATACAAAAGGGAGAACTGAAACATACTGCTCCTTCCCCCCATCCCAATGTCATCTGGTTCTTCCCAGTTCTTTCCTCTTCTGCTGACTGCTCAAGCCACAATGCTCCCTTCACTGACTTGAATCTAATGCCTCCCCTCCAGATCCCCTTAAAGCTGCCTTTTGTTGACTTGTCTATCTGCTATCACGGAAAGTCTGAGTAGGGAAAGTTTAATGAAAACTCTCTGGTGATGATGATAGGGAAAGGAGGGTGGTAGACAGTGGGCAGAGGAACTGGGAGGCAGAAGAACAGGGGTTTGGGGCTAGGCCCTCCTTTCTGGCATCTCTCCAGTCGCCTGACCTTTGCTGCTACATTCATTTCCCATCACTCACAGTCCAGCTGTGGTCCTGGTCAGTCCGGTACTGCACAAGGTGCTCCAAACAATGGTCCAAGAATCTGTTGATCCAGCTCAGTTCAAGCTGGGATTCACGCAGGTTGCAAACTGTTAGATTTTCCGGTGCCCAGGGGATCACTGGAGATATGTGTGCGTGTGCGGTCATTCCCCTGGCCTAGACAAGTTAGGATCCTCAAGGCAGTGCCCTTTATCCCTTCTCCATCCCGATCCCCCACCTCCTCCTTACTGCCAAAGTAGCCTTATGGTGAACAAGCCCCACTCCATATACCCCAATGCCCCACAAAATCCTTAGACTCTTGACCCCCCT
Source organism: Choloepus didactylus (assembly GCF_015220235.1). Taxonomy (NCBI): domain Eukaryota; kingdom Metazoa; phylum Chordata; class Mammalia; order Pilosa; family Megalonychidae; genus Choloepus; species Choloepus didactylus. The sequence continues at coordinate 19,148,747 of NC_051335.1, forward strand.
CTTTCCAAATACCCAGATCCTGCAGGAGGCCTGGCCTGCCTCCTGGGTTCCCTTGGGTCCTGAAGCTGGACAACAAATGTTTTATAGAGATGGATCTCTTCTTTTTGAAACAAACAGCCAGACATGATCTCTTCAGAGAATAGATAGTGGCCACACTCCTGGACTTCATCATCAGAGGCGTCGTATGTAGAGAAAGGTTAAAAGGAAGAAGAAAAGTGGGGCAAACTTGGGTACTACAGATGTCCGCAGCCCAGCCTCATTGCCTTTGAACTGACTTCTGACTTACCCCTGAGAAATACTGGGTAGTCTGGGATGCTGGCTATCCTCTTTCTTGGTCCCCATGCAGTCTCTCTCATCCAGCCCACCTCCTCCTCCTCCCCTCTGCCACCCCCTCCTCCCTTCTCATACCGATAGCGCAGAGTCAGATTAGTAGGCTGGGGCTCAGAGCTGCTATTCCAAGTGCAATTCATGTACTCGACATTGAATACAAAACACTGAACCTTTGGGAGGGGCAGGGTGGAAACGTTGAGGGATCCAGGGGACAGAGAAGTCAGGAATAAATCTAGGTTGGAGAGAAAATGAAGTGGGGGGAGGGGAAGAGGATAAATGATGGTCAGAGGGAGTAGCGTAAGACAGGAAGCCTTTCCCCTTGCCCTCCCCACTCTCTGAAATGCTGCCCCCATTGTCTTAATGTCCAGTAGCAGCATCCAGATTGCTGTACAGTTCCTTCCCCACAGCCTCCCTTCTCACCAAGTCCCTCCAGCCCCAGGATCCCCACCAGCTGTGATGTCTTCATTCCCATTGGGTGTGAGGACTCTGGGGTCAGTCCCACCCCCAGCAGAGGCAGCTGCTCTTCGCTATCCAGGTGTAGTCTGTGTCAGGAACCCAGGCCCCTCACCCACTACCTCTCCTCACCCACACATTTCCTTCTGTCATAGCTTCCGGTGGAAAGAACCTTAGAGACCAGGACTTTACCAAGGGTGTGGCAAATGAGTACTGTGACACAGGCTAAACCCTCTGGGAGATTAGGTACTTCTGTGAGGGGGGGTTAAGTAGAGATCGAGCCTGGGTATTGCTACAGACTCAAGAATCCTCAGGGCACATCCCTGGGAAGGATCTGTTCACCACTGCCACAGTTTCCAGTTAACCTTCTCTTCTAAATCATTAGCTTCTATTTTGGAGGGTCTGAATCTGTCTTCCTATCCTCTCCTATCCTTCTCCCTTGGTTCTCTCACCCTTAAATCTCTGTCTTGGAGGGTGGAAAATAGTCTTGGCTCACCAGTGAGCTCCATGGACATAATAAGCACTTTGCTACAATTCTTTCACCATTAAATATGTTCCTTAGACAGAAGCAATGTGTGGAATCCCATTGTTGTAGATTGAATTGTGATCCACACCCCCATTAAAAAACGTATGTTAAAATCCTAAACACTGGTGCCTGTAAATGTGACCTTATTGGGAAATAGGATCTTTGCAGATGTAATTAGTTAAAGATGAGGTCATACAGGATTAGGGTATTTCTTTAAGAAGAGGGAAATGTGGACAGAGATACAGAGACACAGACCCGGAGAGGAGAATGCCATGTGAAAATAGGCAAAAATCTGGGCTCCTGTGGGGTACTGTCTTTCCTCGGACCTAATCAGAACCAGAATACCCACCCTTAGCTACTGCCTGAGCTGGGTCCCTGTTGAAAGTGGTGAAGAAATCTTTGGTTATTCTGGAAACAGAATAATAATAATACTCTTCAAGCTCCTCATCTTCCCTGAAATCTGCTTCCCTTCCTGTGTTCCCTTCTTCTATGAATGGCAGTGTCACTCTCTCAGGCACCCAGACTTGAAGCCTCAGAGTCATCTTCAATTTCTGCCTCTCTCTGGCCCTGAGAAGCCAATCAGCTCTGCCTCTTTGGTGTTTCTCCCAGCCGTCTCCTCCTTTCCATTAACATAGTCACAGTGTTAAATCAGGCCCTCAATGCCCCTAGTCATGATGATTACTAGAATCCATGAACTGGTCTACCTTTCTAAAGATCTAAAGGATTTCCAGTTCATTCTTTGCGCCATTACCAGATTTACCTCCCCGCAAAACACAGAGCTGATTGGAGACACTAGTAACAGAAATAGTTTATTCAGCAAACATTTACTGAGCCATTACTATGTGCCAGGTATGTGCTTATGTTCTGAGACTATACAGATGAATAAGACATTCTCACCCTTCTAGGAGCTCAGAGGGGGAAGACATAAACAAATAGTCTAATACCATGAAATATGTTCTATAGCATAGATATGGAGATACTACAGAGTGTGTGAGCATGAAAGAAGTAATTCAGTTTACCAGGCTTGGGGGTAGGAGGTAGTTCAGGGAAGGCTTTGCTGAAGAGGTGCTATTTGAGTGAAGTCTTAAAGAATATGTGGAATCTTGAAGAATGAGTAGAATTTTACCAGCCAGAAAAAGGGTAGGGCATCAGGCAGAGGAAAAGAGCACTTGACTGTGAGTCTGAAGAAATCTGGATTATAGTTTTCTTTTCATAGCTATTATCTAAGCAAATAATTTCTCTCTCTGGGACTCACTGGTAAAATGAGAAGGTTGTATTGGAAGACCACTAAAGTCTCTTCCAGCCCTGATATTCGAGGATGAATTGATTTCCTAGAGTTGTTGTAACAAATCGTCACGACCACAAACTGGTTGGTTTACAACAACAGAAATGTATTCTCTCATGTTTCCGGAGGCCAAAAGTCCGAAATCAAAGGATCAGCAAGGTTGGTTCCTCCCAGAGGCTTTCGGGGAGAATCCATTCCATGCCTAGGTTCTTGTGGCTGCCAACAATCCTTGGTGTTCCTTGGCTTGTAGACACATCACTCCAGTCCCTGCCTCCAGGGTCGCATCACCTTCTCTCCTTTCTCCTTTTTCTCTCTCTCTCTCTCTCTCTCTCTCTCTCTCTCTCTCTCTCTCTCTCTCTCTCTCTCTCTCTCTCTCTCTCTCCTTTTCTCTTCCCTTCTCTTCCCTTCCCTCCCCCACCCCTTTGGTTTTCCCCACTAGTCTTTTTTTAAGAGCAGTTGTAGGTTTACAGAAACCTACAGGAAGTATGGAATTTCCATATACCTCCCACGCACACATACAGATTTCCCTATTATTAACGTTTTACATTGGTATGATAGCTTTGTTAGAATTCATGAAACAATATTGTTATAATTATGCTATTAATGTTTAGTTCAGTGCTTATACTGTGTTGTACAGCACTGTGGAGTTTTGTGTGTGGAAACTCACAATCTAAAATTTCCTTTTTTATCTCTCTTTGAACATGCATTTCAGTGGTATTAATTGCATACACAAAACTGGGCCTCCATCCCCATCATCCATTACTAAAACTCTCCATCACCCCTTTGCTTCTTTTTTAAGGACTCTTTGCACTGGATATAGGGTCCACCCTAATCCAGAAAGATCGCATCTCGAGGTCCTTACCTTAATCAATTAATTGCATCTGCAAAGACCCTTTTTCTCAAACAAGTTCATATACAAGGGTTCCAGGTGGACACATCTTTTGGCAGCCACCATTCAACCCACCACAGAGGGCATTCTGCAACTTAAAAGTCTTCGGAAACTGAATTTAATAATAAAAAAAAAAAAGTCTTCAGAAACTAACTGTGGCCTTAAGGATAATGTCCAAACTCCCATCATCAGCCATATTGAATATATCACATGCATCTGCTCTCTGACTGGAATTAGCCACTCCCTGATTTTTTTGTGGATTAAAATCCTTCAGGATCAGATCAAATGTTACCTCCTCCAAGATGTTTTCCTTTCTCCAATCAAAATTAATTTTTCTTCCCATTGTGATTAAATAGCATTTTGTACTTTTGTTATAGCACTCTGGCTGTCTTTTCTCTAAAAGGCAAAACCATAGTAGAAAGAATATTGACTCTAGATTCAAGGAAGAATTATGCTCCTAACTCTGTTACTCTTTAGCAAGTCTATTGCCCATCTTGGAAAATCAACTTCCTCATCTGTAAAATGGGGCAATAATAATTCCCAACTCATGGGGTTTGAGGATTAAATGATGTAACGTCTGTGAAGCATCTGACACCCAGTAGATACCTCTTTCGCTAGAGCAAGGTTGTTTTTGTTTTTAATAAGGATTTTGCTGTCTTGAATGCAAACATAATTTTTTTAAAACGCATTGCGTTAGATACAGCCGGTGGAAACACGCTTCTAAACGGGAGAGCGACAGCGGACGATGGACAGGATGACACGGGCCAGAGGAAGCCTCAAACAAGACTCCTCTCTGGTTTTGTTTTTTAGGCCACAAGGTCTGTATACCCACAGGAAACTGAGCAAGGGTTTTTAACCTCGGGGTTCACGGACACGTAGGGGGATACAGGAATGAGCTTCAGAGGGTCTAAGAATCTCCCGGGATGGCATACAAAAGTATGTCCATGTGCGCATTTTAAGGGGGAGAAAGTCCACAGCTTTCATCAGCATATTAAAGGACTTGAGAATCAAAAGAAGTTACGAACCTCAGTGCTAGACGTTGAAGGATTAAAGCCAGTCTTTCATGGTTTAATAGGTGCTTTCTTATGCATATGTAGTTTCTAATCTTCACAACAGGTCTTCGAAGGAGGTATTAGTACATCCACTTGTCAGATGCGGAGACCAAGAAGCGAAGAAGTGGTTGGTAGAAGGCCGAGTTCCGAATCAATTCACACATTATTGAGCACCTTACTGTTCTTAGGCCAAGAACTGAGCTAGCGCTGGGGACCCCATTCCAGTCAGAGTTCAGCACGACGGCTGTCCCCTGCTTTGCCCAGCTGTCCCCTGCTTTTCCCAGCCGCGGTACTTGGCTCACAAAGGTTTCATAGATATTCGCTGAGTGAACTCGATTTTCTGGCGCGGAGCTCCGCCTCACGCCGGGCCAGGACCCGCCCCGTCGCAGTCGGTATTGTCCGATGGTTCCCGGCGTCCCTCGGCTTCACTCGGCAGTTTCCGGCAACGATCGAGAGTTTCTAACGTGCCCTCTTGCTGTCTCGGCCGCTGTCCGCCCAACCGCCGCCCCCCTTCTCGGCTCCCTCTTCCCTCTTACCCCCCACCTCAGCCTGGCCCTGCTGGCGCCTCTGGCGCTACGGGCTGAGCAAGATGGAGGCCTTCGGGATCTTGAGCTACAAACACCGGCCTTTGAAGCGGCCGCGGCTGGGGCCTCCCGATGTGTACCCTCAAGATCCCAAACAGAAAGAGGTACGTTCGAAAATCCGGGCTCGTGAGGGAACAGGGGCAAGTGATCAGCACGGCGGAGGGGCGGGGGTAGGCATTGCCGGTTTGCGAAATGAGAGGAAAGGAGTTGGGGCTGGGCGGTTAGGTGAGAGCGAAAGTCCCGAAAGGGTTGGAAGAGTGAAGCGGGCTGGTGTCGGAGAGGAGAATTTGGGGGTGGGGTGAGGGGCTCCTGATTGTGAATAGGGAATGACGTAGGGCGCTCCTCCTACACACACACACACACACACACACACTCAGAAAGCTGTCACACACACACACACACACACACACACACACACACACACCCTCAGAAAGTTGTCTGCCGAGGTTGCTTGGTGAGGTACTGCAAGTCGCTGAGGAAGAGTGATGTTGAGGAAGCTCTGAATGGTTGGGAACCTTAGAGACTGTGGGAGTGAGGGTGGGCTCCAAATGAATATAGGGCCTACCCTTAAATAACCATCTGTTCTACTCAGAATCCCCCTCCTAGCTTTTTTTCCTTGTTCCCTTCCTTTCTCCTGCCCTTCTCTCCTGCTGCTCTACCCCTCACCCTCACCACTACCCCCAGGAAAGAAAAGGTTAAAATGTCGTTTTCTTGCCTCAGGATGAACTGACAGCCTTGAATGTAAAACAAGGTTTCAATAACCAGCCTGCTGTGTCTGGGGATGAACATGGCAGTGCCAAGAACGTCAACTTCAATCCTGCCAAGGAGAGGCAACCCTGCCAGGCTAAAGGAAAAGGCTGGAAGAATCTGAGAAGGAGTAAAGGCCCCAGGTTGTGAAGACCTAAAGGGACAACCTAAATGGCTGAGTTCTTTTCCTTCCTAATCTAATAACCACATTGGTGTTTGCCCATCAAAGGCACGACCACCTGTCTGCCCCTTCTGCCCACCCTGAGGTGTAGTTTTCTTCCCTCAGATCAGTTCCAACTTCAGCAGCATTATCGCAGAGAAATTACGTTGTAACACCCTCCCTGACACTGGTCGCCGGAAGCCCCAAGTGAACCAGAAAGACAACTTCTGGCTGGTGACCGCACGGTCCCAGAGTGCCATTAACACTTGGTTCACTGACCTGGCTGGCACCAAGCCACTCACACAACTAGCCAAAAAGGTGAAGTACTGTTTTCTGTTCTTCAGGCTAAGGGAGGAAGTGTGGGTACCCCCCTCCCATTCCCAGATTAAGTTACACGGGTGCCCACTCATGGGGTTAACAGAGGCCTCATTATTTTTAATGTCCATCCAGGTCCCCATTTTCAGTAAGAAGGAAGAAGTGTTTGGATACTTAGCCAAGTACACAGTGCCTGTGATGCGGGCCGCCTGGCTCATTAAGATGACCTGTGCTTACCGTGCAGCAATCACTGAGACCAAGGTTAAGAAGAGACATGTCATTGATCCCTTCATGGGTGAGTAACTCCTAATACCAGATGTACCCCTGATCCCTTCAGGGAGTGATAGACCCCTGGAATTATTCTCCTTCTTAATCTAGAACCCTGGTTTCTGCTTGTATCTTGCACTCATTAAATTACTAGCCATCGAGTATTCTGAGTCTCTACTATGTGCACATACTGAGCTGTAAAGATGACCAGTGCATAATTCCTGCCCTTAAGAGGCTTATAATCGAGGAGGGATGCTAAGGCACATGTAGAAATAACAAAATTAAATGGGGAAAGTGGTCACTGTCAAAAAGAGGAGGCAGAAGGTATTTTGAGATGTCAGTGAACAGAAAGATTACTTTCTTTGGGGGATACCTGGGAAGGCTTTAGGAAGGTGGCATGTAACTTTAGCCTAAGGATTTAGAAGTATGGTGAGTGGGGGTGGGGTAGGGGAGAGAAGATAGCCAAGCAGAGGGACAGTGTGAAATAGCCCTGGTTTCATCTTTCCTCTAGGATGGACTCAGATCATCACCAAATACCTGTGGGAGCAGCTACAGAAGATGGCCGAGTACTACCGGCCAGGGCCTGCAGGAAGTGGGGGCTACAGTTCCACTATTGGGCCCTTGCCCCATGATGTGGAGGTGGCAATCCGGCAGTGGGACTACAACGAGAAGCTGGCCATGTTCATGTTTCAGGTAGAGAGTAGGGCATGTAGTGCAGGGGGCACTGGATTGAGCGTGGTCTTGCTCCTGCCAGTATAGAATAGAATCTGCCTGCCACCTGCCCCTGTTGTGGTTCCCTTCATCCTTTCAGTTACTTTATCTGCTTCATCACCAGTAGTCCTTAGGCTGAATTAATATTCTTCCCACCCCTGGGACCCATAGGATGGAATGCTGGACAGACACGAGTTCCTGACCTGGGTACTTGAGTGTTATGAGAAAATCCGTCCCGGAGAGGATGAATTGCTTCAACTGCTGCTGCCGCTACTGCTTCGGGTAAGACCCTTAGGATTTGGGGGTAGAGGGGAATTTGAGGAAGACCAAAACTTTAGAGCAGTGGCCCTTGGAGAGAACTGGGGGTTCTGATCATCATGTCTTCACAGTACTCTGGGGAGTTTGTTCAGTCTGCCTACCTCTCCCACCGCCTTGCCTACTTCTGTACCCGGAGATTGGCCCTGCAACTGGATGGCATGAGCAGCCACTCATCTCATGTTATATCTGCTCAGTCAACAAGCACATTGCCCACCACTCCCGCTCCTCAGCCTCCAACAAGCAGCACACCCTCTATACCCTTTAGTGACCTGCTTATGTGCCCTCAGCACCGGCCTCTGGTTTTTGGCCTCAGCTGTATCCTACAGGTAAGTACTAGGTGGCCCCAAGGAAGCATTGAGAGGGACTATGAGAAGAGTTGGGCACCCATCCTGGAGAATGGGGGTGATTCTAAATTGGCAGTGGGAGTAGGAACTGAGTACTTGCCTGGAGATTGTTGCTTCTCACTAAGGGGTGTTTGGGGGTTGGGGCAACCCCTTTAGAGGGTTTTTGCCATCTTTTCCCTTCCGGGGCCAAAGAGTAGGCCCAAAGCCTTTTCAGAAAGCGAGCCAAGGGAAGGGCTCAGGGATGGACTGATGCCTGCCCCAGGGACTCAGTCAGAATAACTTTTTGGATTCAGAAGCTAAGAGTTGGGTCTTAACGGTGGGATGCTGGAGAGGTGGCCATGGTAACTGAACTTGACTTCACTGTTTTTGTCTGGCAGACTGTTCTCCTGTGTTGTCCTAGTGCTCTGGTTTGGCACTATTCACTGACTGATAGCCGAGTTAAGACTGGCTCACCACTTGACCACCTCCCTATTGCCCCCTCCAACCTGCCCATGCCTGAGGGCAACAGTGCTTTCACTCGGCAGGTGAGTCTGACCAATAGCCTGGTACTCCCAGGTTGGGATATAAGGCCAAATTACTCTTTCAGAAATAGTGATTTGGAGTCTGCAACTTTTATTTTAGCCTGGGGCCTTGACCTTTTATATGCCTCAGTACATCCTTAAAGCCTTCCTTCTTGATGTTGCAGGTCCGTGCAAAGTTGCGGGAGATTGAGCAGCAGATCAAGGAGCGGGGACAAGCAGCTGAGGTTCGCTGGTCTTTTGATAAGTGCCAGGAAGCCACTGCAGATGGGTGCCAGTGGACAGATAGTAGGAAGGGTTTTTGAGAAAATGATAGGGGTGGTAAAGACATGTAGCTAGACCTGAAAATAAGAAGACATCAGGTCTCCAGTAAGTCCCCTTTACCACTTTTCCTCCTTAGGGTTCACCATTGGACGGGTGCTCCATACTCTGGAAGTGCTAGACAGCCATAGTTTTGAACGTTCTGACTTCAGCAACTCTCTTGACTCCCTTTGTAACCGAATTTTTGGATTGGGGCCCAGCAAGGATGGACATGAGGTAAGTAAGAAGGAAATAGAAGGAGCAGAAACATCACAAGAGCAACATTGGGGTGTGTAGGAAAGGCATGGTGAAACATGGAAACTGGGGGATGTCCGAAGAGATGACCTTCCTGGGCCCGGGATGTTTTAAGATGAGGTTTGTCAAAGAAATGTGCACTCAGTTCTTTGTCCCCAACCCTACCTTTTTCATCATCCCTTTCTTCCTTTGGTCCCCAGATCTCCTCAGATGATGACGCAGTGGTGTCATTACTATGTGAATGGGCTGTCAGCTGCAAGCGTTCTGGTCGGCATCTTGCAAAGGTGGTAGCCAAGCTCCTGGAAGAGAGACAAGCAGAGATTGAGGCTGAGGTTAGGGGAGTCAGAGATAAGAGAATGAGACTGGCCAGCGGGAAGGTATCTAACTGGGGTTGGAGTCAGAGAAAGTGAGGTGGCAGTGAGATCAAAGTTGAAGGTGTGAGAATAAAGAAGTGGTAGAGAACTTAAAGGGAAAGTTAAGGATATTAGGGAGAAGTAGAGAGAGTAGTTGGGAGATGGTAGAGAAAATGAAGGTCAGAGGCAGGGGTGGAAGTTAAAAGCTTAGGGTGGAGGCAAAATAGGTGGCAGTTCAAGAGTTCTGCATTGAGGAGCAAAGGAACAGCAGGGTAAAAATTGATCCTACAATTTGTTCTCTCTCCTTGCAGCGTTGTGGAGAATCAGAAGCAGCAGATGAGAAGGGTTCCATCGCCTCTGGCTCCCTATCTGCTCCTAGTGCTCCCATTTTCCAGGATGTCCTCCTGCAATTTCTGTACACACAGGCTCCCATGCTGAGTATGGACCCCTGCCACCCTCTAGTTACTTTGGCCTAGACTCAGTTGCCTGTCACTGTCATCCAAAAGTGTCATTAAGGGCTTTCTGCTGAATATTTCTGCCCTGGGCTTCATACAGAGTGACTTGTAGATGTAATTCTAGTCCCTGATCATCTTACAGTTGAACAGAGCAGAGCAATCAAGAGAAGAATAAAACCAAGAACACGTGATTAAAGTTTTTTCATCATATAAATGGCAGCCAAGATTAGGTTCCTTTTTGAGATGGTGTATGGGGCAGCGGGTTCCCTGACAGTTTTTATGATTTTTGTGTTTTTTTGGGTAGTTCCTATATACTGCCTGCCTCAGGTACTCTAGGAGCTCCATGCCTTAGGTGTGTCCCTCCTCCCTCTTTCTGCCCATGTCTTTTGGGCTCACCTAACTCATCTTCCCTCTCTCCCTCTCTCCAGCGGACCCCTGAAGTGAGAGCGAGCGGGTGGAATTCTTTAACTTGGTATTGCTATTCTGTGAACTGATCCGACATGATGTTTTCTCCCACAACATGTATACTTGCACCCTCATCTCCCGAGGGGACCTTGCCTTTGGAGCCCCTGGTCCCCGGCCTCCCTCTCCCTTCGATGACCCTGCCGATGACCCAGAGCGCAAGGAGGCTGAGGGTAGCAGCAGTAGCAAGCTTGAGGTGAGTGCGCTTTTCCTTGCCCTTCTGACATTCCCATCTTCATGGCCTCCAGGGGCCTCTGAGATGTGCCTTTGCCTGATGACAACAGCAGTAGTTGCTCAGCACTTGGTAGTTTCCAAAGCACCCTCACATCAGTTAAATTTTCCTTCCATCTTCACATCCCTGTGAGGTCCTCTTATCCCCTTTTTAAAGGTGAAGGAAACCGAGGCCCCTACTGGTTAAAGTGAACGGGCAAGGCTCAAATCCAGATCCTGTGCTTTTCCCAGTGTGTTCTCCTTTCTCTTATTGCCCTGCCAAGTTTCTGGATGGTGGGGCCAAAGCAACTTCCCTTCTGTTCTATGTCCTTAGGATCCAGGGCTCTCAGAATCTATGGACATTGACCCCAGTTCCAGTGTACTCTTTGAGGACATGGAGAAGCCTGATTTCTCAGTAAGTTTGATCCCAAGTGGAGAAGAATCCAGCTCCTTAGAGCCTCCTGTTTTGCCTCTTTGTGCATCTCTGAATTCTCAATTTGATTCCATTGATCAATATGTCTATCTTTGTGCCAGTACCATGCTGTTTTGACAACTGTGGCTTTATAATAAGCTTCAAAGTCAGGGAGTGTAAGTCCTCCCAATTCGTTTTTCTTTTTTAGAGTGTCTTTAGCAATTCAAGGCATCTTCCCTTTCCAAATAAATTTGATAACTAGCTTTTCCAAGTCTGCAAAGTAGGTTGTTGGAATTTTGATTGGGATTGCATTGAATCTGTAGATGAGTTTGGGTTGAATTGACATCTTAATGACATTTAGCCTTCCTATCCATGAACATGGAATATTTTTCCATCTTTTAAGATCCCCTTCTATTTCTTTTAGTAGAGTTGTGTAGTTTTCTTTGTATAGGTCTTTTACATCTTTGGTTAAGTTTATTCCTAGGTACTTGATTTTTTTAGTTGCTATTGAAAACGGTATCTTTTTCTTGAGTGTCTCTTCAGTTTGTTCATTTCTGGCATATAGAAACATTACTGACTTATGTGCATTAATCTTGTATCCCGCTACTTTGCTAAATTTGTTTATTAGCTCTAGTAGCTGTATCGTCGATTTCTCAGGGTTTTCCAGATATAAGATCATATCATCTGCAAACAATGACAGTTTTATTTCTTCTTTTCCAATTTGGATGCCTTTTATTTCTTTGTCTTGCCGGATTGCCCTGGCTAGCACTTCCAGCACAATGTTGAATAACAGTGGTGACAGCGGGCATCCTTGTCTTGTTCCTGATCTTAGAGGGAGGGCTTTCAGTCTCTCACTATTGAGTACTGTGCTGGCTGTGGGTTTTTCATATATGCCCTTTATCATATTGAGGAAGTTTCCTTCAATTCCTACCTTTTGAAGTGTTTTTGTCAAAAAGGGATGTTGAATTTTGTCGAATGCTTTTTCAGCATCTATTGAGATGATCATTTGATTTTTCTCTTTTGATTTTTTAATGTGCTGTAATACATTGATTGATTTTCTTATGTTGAACCATCCTTGCATGCCTGGAATGAACCCCACTTGGTCATGGTGTATGATTTTTTTAATGTGTCTTTGGATTCGATTTGCCAGTATTTTGTTGAGAATTTTTGCATCTGTATTCATTAGGGAGATTGGCCTGTAGTTTTCCTTTTTTTGTAGCATCTTTGCCTGGTTTTGGTATTAGATTGATGTTAGCTTCATAAAAGGTATTAGGTTGTTGTTCCATTTTCTTTGATGTTTTGAAAGAGTTTACGACTGGTGTCAGTTCTTTTTGGAAAGTTTGGTGGAATTCCCTTGTTAAGTCAGCTGGCCCTGGGCATTTATTTGTGGGAAGCTTTTTGATGACTGATTGGATCTCTTTGCTTGTGATTGGTTGGTTTCAGTCTTCTGTTTCTTCTCTAGTCAGTCTAGGTTATTCATATGTTTCCAGGAAATTGTCCATTTCCTCTACATTATCCAGTTTGTTGCCATACAGTTGTTCATAGTATCCTCTTATACTTTTTTTAATTTCCTTTGGTTTATGTTTGTCATATATATTTTTTCCCTCTCTCTCTTAATGTCCTTTAATGTACCCATACTGAATCTCTTTAGTGCTGAACCTTTCTCCATCTCTCTCCTTTCTTTTTTTCTCTGTTGGTAGGGCTCTGTTTAGTATCTCAAGTAGGGCAGGTCTCCTGTTAGCAAATTCTCTCAGCATTTGTTTGTCTGTGAAAAATTTAAGCTCTCCCTCAAATTTGATTGAGAGCTTTGCTGGATAAAGAATTCTTGGTTGGCAGTTTTTGTCTCTCAGAATTTTAAATATGTCATGCCACTGACTTCTTGCCTCCATGGTGGCCGCTGAGTAGTCACTGCTTAGTCTTATGCTGTTTCCTTTGTATGTAGTGAATTGCTTTTCCCTTGCTGCCTTCAGAACTTGCCCCTTCTCTTCAAATATTTGACAATCTGATCAGAATATGTCTTGTAGTGGGTTTATTTGCATTTATTCTATTTGGAGTTTGCTGGGCATTTATGATTTGTGTATTTATGGTGTTTAGAATATTTGGGAAGTTTTCCCCAACAATTTCTTTGAATACTTTTCCTAGACCTTTACCCTTCTCTTTCTCTTCTGGAACACAAATGACTCTTACATTTGGAAGTTTTATATTATCTATCATAGCCCTGAGGTCCATTTCAATTTTTTTGATTTTTTCCCCATTCTTTCCTTTGTTCTTTCATATTCTGTTCTGTCGTCCTCGAGGTCACTGATTCACTGTTCAGCTTCCTCTAGTCTTGTACTATGAGTATCCGGGGAATGTTTTTAATTTGGTCGACAGTTTCTTTTATTTCCATAAGATCAACTGTTTTTTAATTTACTCTTGCAATTTCTTCTTTACGCTCTTCTAAGGTCTTCTTCATGTCCTTTATATCCTGTGCCATCCTCTCGTTTGTCTTTAGTTCTTTGATTAATTGTTCCAAGTACTGTGTCAGAGTCCTCTGATCTTTTGATTTGGGTGTTTGGGTTTGGGTTATCCATATCATCTGTTTTCTTCATAGGCTTTAAAATTTTCCATTGTTTTTGGCCTCCTGGCATTTGCTTCACTTGATAGTGTTCTTTTAGAACATGTAGGATGATTCAAACACTTACCTATAATTTGTCAGATCTACAGCTTTGTGGAAGACACTTTCTCTAACTAACCAGCACGTGGCATCCATGAGCCACCTATTCCCCTCAAGCCAGTTCTCCCCAGCTTTCTCTTTGTGCTGAGTTGGGGTATGAGTCTTGTGGGGTCCAATTGGTGCAGCAAGTTTGCATGTGTAGTTGATGCTTCCTGCCCTGCATGTGGGTTAGGGAGCTGTTAGGGAGGGAGGGCAGCTTTAATAATCAAATCTCCCCGGTGTTCCTGGAGTTTTAAAGCTGCTGCAATAGTCTAATCCTTCAGTTCAGTCTCGCCACAGTTTGTCTCTGCCGCTGACCCACAAGTCCTTGGTAGTGGCATATGGTCCCTGGGACTTGCGAGTGGGTTCCTCGTCCAAGCCGTGCCCTCCTAGTTCCCCTGCTGAGGGAAGACTGTGCTATGTCACAGGTGAGCACGGTCCCCCAAGGGAAGTTCTGGACTGTAGGGCTGTGTAGGGGTGTTCCCAGTCGGCTGAAAGGATGGCTGAATGGGGTGTATTAATTTCCCCCTTTTCACACACCTCCGCCTTCCAGGCTCCGAGACAATTAGCTGCCGGTGCACGCCCTATGTTGTGGTGTGTGCGTGTGTTGTTGGAAACACTTCCACTCACACTGGGTTGTTTGGGGCAGCTCTGGACTGTGGTGCTTGCACTGGGAAGGAGCATTCCAGCCCTCCGAGAAGATAGCTGTAAGGGGACGCCCCCCTTTTCTTGGGAAGTTGTAGCGTTTAGCAAATTTTCTCAGCCACTAGACTTATTGTTTTGTCTCTCAGAGCTCTCTTAGCTCTGCTCTTGCCTGGGCCCAAATTGCAAGTCTTTGAGGCTTTCTGTAATGGGCTTCTTAGAGTAATTATTTTAGAAAAAGAGAAAAAGATAAAAATAAAGAAGGGCCCTCCTTGCACATCTAATGGCTTATTGAAATGATAAGAGGCAAGGAGATTAGGGCCATTAAGCAACAATCAAGAAAGCAGAGAAACTGGCTCTTCAGATCAGGTACCTTGCCCTCTGGATTTGCATAGGAGCCTGACCCTGCCTGAGCCCTGCCCTTCCCCATTCTGTGTTCACCAGAACTCCAAAAAATCTGTTTTTTTTTTGGGTTTTTTTGTTTTGTTTTGTTTTGTTTTGTTTTTTTTTTTGCTGTTTTTGCTAGCCCTATCTCCTCCCCACTGGTTTTACTGCTCCCAGATTCTCTGATGTCTTGTGTCAGTTTATCTGTGTTTGGAGTTCTGATCAGTAGCCTAAGTTTTCAATCAGAGCCGCAACTGCAATTCTCCCTCCTCATTCCCAGTACAGACGCCCCCTCCTCCCATGGGACTGAGCCTGGCAGGGAGGGGCGCGGGTCCCCTGGCTTCGAAAACTTACACATTTCGCTGATCTCAGCTGTTCCACGCATTCGTGAGTGTTGTATGAAGTATGCCCAAAGTCAAATTGCTCTGTGGTGTCGAGTCCACGTATTTCCTGGCTTTCTACCTACTGCCCTGGAGGAGTAACTAAAACACCTCACCACTCTGCCATCTTGCCCCACCTCCCTCATCTGTTTTTATTGGATTATCGTTCCCCCTTCACTGTTTGCTACCACTAGGTCCTGTACATTCTACAATATAAACCATTTGTTTTACATTTTTCACAGTGTTCAAATTACTGATAACATACAATATTTCTCTTTTTGTGCCTGACTTATTTCTCTCAGCATTATGTCTTCAAGGTTCATCCATGTTGTCAAGGTTCATCCATGTTGTCATGTTTCATGACATTGTTCCTTCTTACTGCCACATAGTATTCCATGGTATGTATATACCACATTTTGTTTATCCAGTCATCTGTTGAAGGGCACTTGGGTTGTTTCCATCTCTTGGCAATTGTGAATAATGCTGCTGTGAACATTGGCATGCAGATACCTGTTCATGTCACTGCTTTCAGATCTTCTGGGTATATACCGAGAAGTGCAATTGCTGTATCTAAGGGTAACTCTATATCTAGTTTTCTAAGGAACTGCCAGACTGACTTCCAGAGTGGCTGTACCATTATACAGTCCCAACAACAATGAATAAGAGTTCCAATTTCTCCACATCCTCTCCAGCATTTGTAATTTCCTGTTTGTTTAATGGCAGCCATTCTAATTGGTGTGAGATGATATCTCATTGTGGTCTTAACTGGCATATCCCTGATAGCTACTGAAGCTGAACACTTTTTTGTGTGTTTTTTGGCCGTTTGTACTTCTTCTTCAGAGAACTGTCTTTTCATATCTTTTGCCCATTTTATAATTGGGCTGTCTGTACTATTGTCATTGAGTTGTAGGATTTCTTTATATATGCAAGATATCAGTCTTTTGTCAGATACATGGTTTCCAAATATTTTTTCCCATTGAATTGGCTGCCTCTTCACCTTTTTGACAAATTCCTTGCAGGTACAGAAGCTTTTAGGTTTCAGTTCCCATTTATCAATTTTTTCTTTTGTTGCTTGCGCTTTGCATGTAAGGTCTAGGAAGTGCCCTTGTGATATAGTCCCTACAGTATCTTCTAGGAGTTTTATGGTACTGTCTTTTATATTGAGGTCTTTGATCCATTTTGAGTTAATTTTTGTGTACGGTGTGAGGTAGGGGACCTCTCTGATTCTTTTGGATATGGATATCCAGTTCTCCCAACCCCATTTGTTGAATAGACTGTTAGGTGCCAGTTCAGTGGTTTTGGGGGCCTTATCAAAGATCAGTTGACTGTAGAAAGAGGGTCTATGTCTGAATTCTCAGTATGATTCCATTGATCAATATGTCTATCTTTGTGCCAGTACTATGCTGTTTTGACTATTCTTGCTTTATAATAAGCTTCAAAGTCAGGGAGTGAAAGTCCTCCTGCTTCGGTTTTCTTTTTTGAAATGTTTTTAGCTATTCAAGACATCTTCCCCTTCCATATAAATTTGATAACTAGCTTTTCCAAGTCTGCAAAGTAGGTTGTTGGGATTTTTATAGGGATTGCATTGAATCTGTAGATAGGTTTTTGTAGAATTGACATTTTAATGACAACTAGCCTTTCTTTCCATGAACACGGAATAATTTTCCATCTTTTTAGGTCCCCTTCTATTTCTTTTAATAAAGTTATGTAGTTTTCCATGTATAGGTCTTTTATATCTTTGGTTAAGTTTATTTCTAGGTACTTGATTTTTTTAGTTGCTATTGAGAATGGTATCTTTTTCTTGAGTGTCTCTTCAGTTAGGTCGTTTCTAGTGTATAGGAACATTGCTGACTTATGTGCATTAATCTTGTATCCCGCTACTTTGCTAAATTTGTTTTATTAGCTCAAGTAGCTGTGTCATTGATTTCTCAGGGATTTCCAGATATAAGATCATATTATCTGCAAATAATGACAGTTTTACTTCTTCCTTTCCGATTTGGATGTCTTTTATTTCTTTGTCTTGCCGGATTGCCCTGGCTAGCACTTCCAGCACAATGTTGAATAACCGTGGTGACAGCGGGCATCCTTGTCTCGTTCCTGATCTTGGAGGGAAGGCTTTCAGTCTCTCACCATTGAGTACTATGCTGGCTGTGGGTTTTTCATATATGCCCTTTATCGTATTGAGGAAATTTCCTTCAATTTCTACCTTTTGAAATGTTTTTATCAAAAAGGGATGTTGGATTTTGTCGAATGCTTTTTCAGCATCTATTGAGATGATCGTTTGATTTTTCCCTTTTGATTTGTTACTGTGTTGTATTACATTGATTTTCGTATGTTGAACCATGCTTGCATGCCTGAATGAACCCACTTGGTCATGGTGTATAATTTTATTAATGTGTCTGTGGATTCGATTTGCAAGTATTTTGTTGAGGATTTTTGTATCTATATTCATTAGGGTGATTGGCTTGTAGTTTTCCTTTCTTGTAGCATCTTTGCCTGGTTTTGGTATTAGAGTGATGTTAGCTTCATAACATGAGTTGGGTAATGTTCCATTTTCTTCAATGTTTTGAAAGAGTTTGAGTAAGATTGGTGTCAGTTCTTTTTGAAAAGTTTGATAGAATTCCCCTGTGAAGCCATCTGACCCTGGGCATTTATTTATGGGAAGCTTTAGATGACTGATTGGATCTCTTTGCTTGTGGTTGGTTGGTTGAGGTATTCTGTTTCTTCTCTGGTAAGTCAAAGTTGTTCATGTGTTTCCAGGAAAATGTCTATTTCGTCTACATTATCTAGTTTGTTAGCATACAGTTGTCCATAGTATCCTCATGATTTTTTTAAATTTCTTTGGAATCTGCAGCAATTTACCCCCTCTTATTTATTATTTTGTTTATTTGGGTCTTCTCTCTTTTTGATGTTTTCAGTCTAGCTAGGGCCTTGTCAATCTTGTTGATCTTCTCAGAGAACCAACTTTTGGTGTTATTTATTCTCTCTTTTGTATTTTTGTTCTCCATGTCATTTATTTCTGCTTTAACCCTGGTTATTTCTTTTCTTCTACTTGATTTAGGATTAGTTTGCTGTTCATTTTCCAGCTTCTTCAGTTGTTCCATTAGTTCTTTGATTTTGGCTCTTTTCTTCCTTTTTATTGCATGCATTTAGAGTTATAAATTTCCCCCTCAATTCCGCGTTTGCTGCATCCCATAAATTTTTTTTATGGCCAATTGATTTTTTTTCAATTTTATTGAGATACATTCATATACCATACAGTCATCCAAAGTGTACAGTCAGTTGTTCACAGTACTATCATGTAGTTGTGCATTCAAAACCCCAATCTATTTTTGAACATTTTCCTTGTACCAGAAAAAGTGAAAATAAGAATAAAAAATAAAAGTAAAAAAGAGCACCCAAATCATCCCCCCACCCTATTTTTCATTTAGTTTTTGCCCCCATTTTTCTACTCATTTATCCATATACTAGATATAAGGAGTGTGATCCACAAGGCTTTTACAGTCACACTGTCATCTCTCGTAAGCTGCATTGCTATACAGTCGTTTTCAAGAGTCTAGGCTACTGGGTTGCAGTTTGATGGTTTCAGCTATTTATTTCTAGCTATTCCAGTGCATTAAAGCCTAAAAAAGTTATCTATATAGTGCATAAGAATGTGCACACAAGTGACCTCTCAGATCCATTTGGAATCTCACAGCCACTGAAACTATTACATTTCATCTCACTTCCCTCTTTTGGTCAAGAAGATGTTCTCAGTCCCACGGTTTTGGGTCCAGATTCATCCCTGGGAGTCATATCCCACACTGCCAGGGAGATTTACACCCCTGGAGTCAGATCCCACGTAGAGGGGAGGGCAGTGGGTTCACCCACCAAGTTGGCTTAGCTAGCGAGAGTGGGCCGCATGTGAGGAAGAAAGAGGTACTCAGGTGGAGATTCTTAGGCACAATTTTAAGCAGGTTTAGCCTCTCCTTTGCAGTAAGGAGCCTCATAAGGGCAAGTCCCGTGATAGAGAGCTCGGCCCATCAACTGTTCAGTCCTCAACATTTGTGAGAACCTCAGCAACAATCCAGGTGAGGAAATCCAACACCTCTGCATTTTCCCCCAGCTCCTCAGGGGGGCCCTGCATATATATTTTTATTCTCTGTCCAAATTACTTTGGGATGTGTCTCTATTTCCCACTAACCTATGCAAACCCACCAAGTCTCAGTTCCTATTAAAAGTTCCATGTAATTATGGTATATGAAGAAACTGTACGAGTTAAATTGTTTAGGAAATATAGATCTTGCACCACTAAACATCTCTTCCCTTGCTCTCACATGGAATTTGAGGTTTTAAAATGCAGTCAGTATTCTCCTTTACCCTTTGCCCCGATTTGCCCTAGTCCTAACCATATCTGCTTCATTCATATCTCTAGTTGAATCTGGGCTCTTTTTCAGCTTTTTTAACAGTTGCTATATGTTCTAATACTGACATTCATATCTGTCAAGTTCTACTCTGAGTTTCAGGTGTCACACTGATACCTTAAGTTCCAGGGATCAATCAGGTTGTATACAAAGGGATCAGCATCTTGGAATCTGGAGATAGCCCTTTAAAGTCAGGAATGCATGTGACTGCTGCAAGTGCTTACAATCCAGGGACTGTTACAATAAGTGTTCCGCTTATAAGCTGTGCTCTAAGGTTCAATTCTGAGTTCACACATTGTAGTTAGTCCATATTGGTGAGGCATTATAGTGTTTGCCTTTGTTTCTGGCATAGTTCACTCAAAATGCTGTCTACAGGTTCCATTCACCTCGTGGCTACCTCACAGGTTCACTCCTCACAGCCGCTCAGTGTTCCATTGTATGCACACAAAACAGTTTACCATTCTGTTCCTCAGTCGATGTACCCTTAGGCCACCTCCACCCATTGAAAATCATGCATACTCTCTCCATAAACACCAGTGTGCAAATGTCCATTCATGTCCCTGCCGTCAGATCTTCTGCATCCCATAAGTTTTGATATGTTGTATTCTCATTTTCATTCATCTCTATATATTTAGCAATTTCTCTTGCTATTTCTTCTTTAACCTATTGATTTTTTAGGAGTGTGTTGTTTAACCTCCAGGTATTTTTTAATTTTCTAAGTCTCTGATGGTTATTGACTTCTAATTTTATTCCATTGTGATCAGAGAATGTATTTTGAAGAATTTCAATCTTTTTAAATTTACTGAAGCTTGTTTTATGTCCCAGCATATGATGTATTCTGGAGAAAGTTCCAGGAGCACTAGAGATGAATGTGTATCCTCGTGATTTGGGATGTAATGTTCTATATATGTCTGTTAATTCAAATTCATTTATCAGATTGTTTAGGTTTTCAATTTCCTAATTGGTCCTCTGTCTGGTTGATCTATCTATAGGAGAGAGTAATGTATTGGACTCCCACAATTATTGAGGAAACATCTGTTGCTTCCTTCAGTTTTGCCAATGTTTGTCACATGTATTTTGTTTGGAGCACCTTGATTGGCTGCATAGACATTTTTTATTGTTATTTTTTTCTTGTTGAATTGTCCTTTTTATTAGTATGTAGTGACCTTCTTTGTCTTTTATAACTTCCTTGCATTTAAAGTCTGTTTAATCTGAGATTAATATCGCTACTGCTGCTTTCTTTTGGCTGCAGCTTACATGGAATATTTTTTTCCATCCTTTCACTTTCAATTTCTTTGTTTCCCTGTGTCTAACATGATTCTCTTGTAAGCAACATATTGATGGTTCATATTTTTTAATCCATTCTGCACATCTCTATCTTTTAATTGGGGAGTTTAATGCATTCACATTCAATGTTATCACCGTGAAGGCATTTCTTGAATCAGCCATCCTATCTTTTGGTTCATGTTTGTCAGATATATTTTTTTTCCCTCTCTCTATTTCCTTTAACGTACCCTTACTAAATCTCTTTGGTTCTGAACTCTTCTCCATACCTCTCTCTCTTTTCTTTGTTTCTCTGCCTGTAGGGCTCCCTTTAGTATTTCAAGTGGGGCAGGTCTCTTATTAGCAAATTCTCTCAGCATTTGTTTGTCTGTGAAGACTTTAGCTCTCCCTCAAATTGAAGGAGAGCTTTGCTGGATAAAGAATTCTTGGTTGGCAACTTTTCTCTTTCAGAGTTTTAAGTATGTCATGCCACTGCCTTCTTGCCTCCATGGTGGCCGCTGAGTAGTCACTGCTTAGTCGTATGTTGTTTCCCTTGTATGTGGTCTCTTGCTTCTCTTTTCCTGGTTTCAGAAGTTGCTCCTTCTCTTCAGCATTTGGCAATCTAATCACAATATGTCTCGTAGTGGGTTTATTTGGATTTATTCTGTTTGGAGTTCTTTGGGCATCTATGATTTGCATATTTATGTTGTTTAGAAGGGTTGGGAAGTTTCCTCAACAATTTCTTTGAATAATCTTCCTAGACCTTTACCCTTCTCTTCCCCTTCTGGGACACCAAATGATTCTCATATTTGTGTGCTTTATGTTGTCCATTGTATCCCTGCAATCCATTTCGATTTTTTCAATTCTTTTATCCATTCTTTCTTTTGTACTTTCACTTTCCATTCTTCACTCTTCGAGTTCTTTCCTCAGCTTCCTCTAATCTATTACTGTGTGTATTCAGAATCTTTTTAATTTGATCAACATTTCCTTTTATTTCCATAAGATTGTTTATTTTTGTATTTACTTTTTTTAACTTCATTTTATTGAGATATATTCACATACCACGCAGTCATACAAAACAAATCGTACATTTGATTGTTCACAGTACCGTTACATAGTTGTACATTCATCACCTAAATCAATCCCTGACACCTTCATTAGCACACACACACAAATAATAAGAATAATAATTAAAGTGAAAAAGAGCAATTGAAGTGAAAAAGAACACTGGGTACCTTTGTATGTTTGTTTGTTTGTTTCCTTCCCCTATTTTTCTACTCATCCATCCATAAACTAGACAAAATGGAGTGTGGTCCTTATGGTTTTCCCAATCCCACTGTCACCCCTCATAAGCTACATTTTTATACAATTGTCTTCGAGACTCGTGGGTTCTGGGTTGTAGTTTGATAGTTTCAGGTATCCACCAGCTACCCCAATTCTTTAGAACCTAAAAAGGGTTGTCTAAATTGTGCGTAAGAGTGCCCACCAGGGTGACCTCTCGGCTCCTTTTGGAATCTCTCTGCTACTGAAGCTTATTTCATTTCCTTTCACATCCCCTTTTTGGTCAAGAAGATGTTCTCCGTCCCACGATGCCAGTTCTACACTCCTCCCCGGGAGTCATATTCCACGTTGCCAGGGAGATTCACTCCCCTGGGTGTCTGATTGTATTTACTTTTGCAAATTCTTCTTTATGCTCTTTTAGGATCTTCTTCTTGTCCTTTATATCCTGTGCCATGATCTTGTTGTTTGTGATTGCTTCTTTGATTAATTGCTCCAAGTACTGTATCTCCTCTGATTTTTTGATTTGGATGTATGGGTTTGGGTTATCCATATCTTCTGGTTTCTTCATGTGCTTTAAAATTTTCTGTTGTTTTTGGCCTCTTGCATTTGCTTATCTTGACAGGGTTCTTTTAGAATTTGCAGGCTTATTTGAACAATCATCTGTAATTTGTCAGAGTTACAGCTTGGTGGAGCGTACTTTTTCTAACTTACCAGCAGATGGCTTCCCCGAGCCCCCTAATACCGTCAGGCAAGTTCTCCCCAACTTTGTCTATGTGGCAAGTGGGTGTCTGAATCAACAAGAGTTTCTCTGGGGGTGACCCTTAGGCACAATTTTAAGTAGGCTTAGCCTCTCCTTTGCAGTAACAAACTTCATAAGGGCAATCCCCAAGATCAAGGTCTCAGCCTTCTAAATGGGTAGCCCTCAATGAGAATATCATTAATTCCCCAGGTGGGGAAATTTAATATTTCCACATTTTCCCCCAGTCCCTCAAGGGAGCTTTCCAAATACATCTTTCTTCTCTGCCTATATTACTCTGGGATGTATTGGGGTTTCACACTAACCTGTACAAACCAACCAGATTTCACTCCCTATTCAATATTCCATGTAATTATGTTGCTTGAATAAATTGACCATACAAGTTAACTTATATATTGTGTTACAAGAAAATACAGATTTTGCACCTAATAAACATCTCTTCCTTTGGTCTCACACAGAAGTTGAAGTTTTAAAAACACTGTCAATATCATCCTTTACCTTTTAGTCTGATTTACTTTAATCCTAACCGAATCCATTTAGTTCATAAATCTAATTGAAGTCTGGTCTCTTTTTTCAGACTCTAACATTTGCTATATGGGGTAATGCTGATATTCTTAGCTGCCAGACTCTGGCTCTGAGTCTCAGGTGTCACACAGATATCCAAAGTTCCAGGGACCATCCAGGTTATACACAAAGACCTCAGCATCTCAGAATTTAGAAATAGCCATTAGAACTCAGGAACAGATGTAACTGCTATAAGAGCTTACAATCTAGGAATCTTTACAGGAAGCCTTTCCCTGATAACCTGTGCTCTCAGACTTAATTCTCAGAGTTTGCACATTATAGTTAGTCCATATTAGGGAGGCATGATAATGTTTTTCTTTTCATTTCTGTTTTTTTTCACTTAACATACTGTCCTCAGTGTCTGTTCACCTCATTCAACTTCCTTCTTTCTTGCTCAGTATTCCATTGTGTGTATATACCACAATTCTCCATTCCTTTCATCAGTTAATGTACCCTTAGGCCACCTCCTTCCACTGTAAATCTTCACTACTGATACCATAAACCCCACTGTGCAAATATCCATTCATGTCCCTCTTTTCAGTTCTTTCTAGTATATACACAATAACCAAGTTGCAGAACCGTATGGCAATCCCTTGCTTAGCTTCCTGTGGAACCAACACCCTTCCCTCTCTATGGGCCGCACCATTCTACTTTCCTACCACCGTTGATTGGGTACATCTTTTTCTCCACATTTTCTCCAGCACTTGTATCCCTCTGTTTATTTTTTAGATGGTTTTATTCATACACCATAAATTCCATCCTAATTAAACAGTCATTTGTTCCCTGTATAATCACATGGTTATGCATTCACCACCACTATCTATAAAAGGACATTTCTGTTTCTTTGACAAAGAAAGAGGATGAGGCGAAAAAAGAAAGAAAAAATAACAACTAAAAAGCAACAAAAGAAAAAATAAAATACAATAAAAAAGTCGGACACCACCACCAATGCCAAGAATCCCATACCCCTCCCTTATGTCCCTCTCTTAGAGACATTTAGCTTTAGTATATTACCTTTGTTACAATTAATGGAAGCATATTACAATGTTACTGTTAACTATAGATTCTAGTTTGCATTGATTGTATTTTTTCCCCAGTGCCACCCCATTTTTAATGCCTTGCAGAGTCGACATTCATTTCTTCTCCTTCACGTAAACACATTCTTACGTTTGTACATTTAGTCACTGTTATTGACCACTCTAGTTTTCGCTAAGTTATTCATTCCCAGTCTTTATCTTCTATCTTTCCTCTGGTGTCCTACATGCCCCTAATCTTTCTCTTTCAACCATACTCACAGTCATCTTTCTTCATTGTACTTACAGTATTGTGCTACCCTCACCCAATATTATGCTCCAAACCTCTCTCTCCTGTCTTTTCCTATCAGCCTGTGGTGCTCCCTTTAATGTTTCCTGTAGAGCAGGTATCTGGTTCACACACTCTCTCAATGTCTGTTTGTCTGAGAATATTTTAAACTCTCCCTCATTTTTTTTTTTTTTAGGTTGCCTCCTAACTGCAAAATCCCTCACTTTACCCAACCCAGCGTGATCTAGGGGCAGTAGGCCCTGCTGACCCACTGCTTCTTGAAGCACCCTCCTTGGCCTCAGACACCACCACCCCTGGTTTCCCTCCTATCTCTTGGGCAGTTCCCTCTCCGGCCTCTTCTATAGCTCGGTCTTCATGCTCCACGATACGGAGGAGGGTTAAGTGCATGAACTTTAGCATCATATGAACCTGGGTTTAAATCCTGACTCTGCCTTTTACTAGCCGTGTAACTGCAGGCTCCCCTCCTCTCCAGTTCTTTCTGTCATGGCCTGGCTCCGAGCTGAGCCGAGTGTCTCCCTCATTTTTAATACATTTTTATTGAGATATATTCACATACCATATAATCATCCACAGTGTACAATCAGTTATTCACAGTACCATCATGTAGTTGTCCGTTCATCACCGGAATACATTTTCGAACATTTTCCTTACTCAAAAAAAAAAATAAATAAATACAAATTAAAGTAAAAAAAGAACACCTAAAACATTCCATCTCCTCCATCCCACCCTAATTTTCATTTAGTTTTTGTCCCTATTTTTCTACTCATCTGTCCATACACTGGATAAAGGGAGTGTGAGCCACTAGGTTTTCACAATCACACAGTCACACCATGTAAGCCTACATAGTTATGCAGTTGTCTTCAAGAATCCAGGATACTGGGTTGCATTTCCACAGTTTCAAGTATTTCCTTCTAGCTATTCCAATACACTAAAAATTAAAAGGGATATCTGTATAGCACACAAAAATGCCCTCCAGAGTTACCACTCAACTCCATTTAAAATCTCTCAGCCACTGAAACTTCATTTTGTTTCATTTTGCTTCCCCTTTTTGGTCAAGAAGATGTTCTCAATGGCATGATGCTGTGTCTAGGCTCATCCCCGGGATTCATCTCCCATGTTGCCAGGGAGATTTACACCCCTGGGAGTCAGATCCCACGTAGGGGGGAGGGCAGTGAGATCACCTGCCGCATGGGATTCGAGAGAGAAAGAGGGCCGGTCTGAGCAACAAAGAGGTTCTCTGGGGGAGACTCTTAAGCAAAATTATAAGTAGGCTCAGTCTCTCCTTTGCAGTAATAAGCTTCATAAGGGCAAGCCCCAAGATCTAGGACTCATCCTACTAAATTGTTAGTCCTCGATGTTTGTGAGAATATTGGTAATAACCCAGATGGGGAAGTCCAACATTTTCAGTTTCTTCCCCAGTTCCTCAGGGAAGCCCTACAAATATATTTTTGTTCTTTGCTCAAATTACTTTGGGATATATCGGGATTTCACACTAATGTGTACAAACCTAATAGATCTCACTTCCTATTCAAAGTTCTATGTAATTAGGGTGTTTGAATTAAGTGACCATACAAGTTAATTTATTTAGTGTGCTGCAAAAAATATAGATCCTGCACCAAATAAACTTCTCTTCCCTTTGTCTCACACTGAAGTTGAAGTTTTAAAACACAGTCAATATCGTCCTTTATCCTTTGGCCTGATTTGCCTTAGACCTAACCATATCTGCTTCACTCATATTTCTAACTGAAGTCTGAACTCTTTTTCAGCTTTTTTAACACTTGCTGTATGAGGTAATACTGACATTTATAGCTGTTGAGCTCTAGCTCTGAGTTTCAGGTGTCACACAGATACCCAAAGTTCCAGAGACCAGCCAGGTTATACAGAAACAGCTCACCATCTCAGAATTCAGAGATAACCATTACAACTCAGGAATGGATGTGACTGCTGTAAGAGTTTACAGTCTAGGAACCATTACCAAAAGCATTCCCTGATAAGCTCTGCACTAAGTTTCAATTCTCAGAGTTTACACATTATAGTTTGTCCGTATTAGTGTGGCATTGTAATGTTTGCCTTTTCTTCTCTGGTGTATTTCACTCAGAATGCTGTCCTCAAGATCCGTTCGCCTAGTTGTGTGCTTCATAGCTTCATTCCTTCTTGCAGCTGCTCAATAATGTATTGTATGCATACACCACATTTCACCATCCTATTCATCAGTCGATGTACCCTTAGGCCACCTCTATCCATTGCAGATTGTGAACGTATTACCACCATAAATGCCAGTGTGCAAATGTCTGTTCATATCCCTGCCCTCTGCTCTTCCAAGAATATATCCCATAATGAGGTTGCAGGACCTTGTGGCACCCACATACTTAGTTTTTTTTGGAACCACCGCATTGTCCTTCAGATAGGCTGCCTCCCCACCAACAGTAAACAGGCACATCCCTCTCCACGTTATCGAGCTTCTTTTGTATGTGATGGATCACTTTTTTCTTGCTGCTTTCAAAATTCTGTCTTTGACATTTGATAATCTGATTATTAAGTGTTGTTCTAGTTTGCTAATGCTGCCAGAATGCAAAACACCAGAAATGGATTGGCTTTTATAAAGGGGGTTTATTTGGTTACACAGTTACAGTCTTAAGGCCATAAAGTGTCCAAGATAATGCATCAACAGTAGGGTACTGTTCTAGTTTGCTAGTGCTGCTGAAATGCGAAACACCAGCGATGGATTGGCTTTTATAAAAGAGGGTTTATTTGGTTACACAGTTACAGTCTTAAGGCCATAAAGTGTCCAAGGTAACACATCAGCATTCGGGTACCTTCACTGGAGGAAGGCCAACGGTGTCTGGAAAATCTCTGTTAGCTGGGAAGGCACGTGGCTGGTGTCTGTTCCAAAGTTCTGGTTTCAAAACAGCTTTCTCCCAGTATGTTCCTCTCTAGGCTGCAGTTTCTCAAAAATGTCACTCTTAGTTGCACTTGCGATATTTGTCCCTTTCAGCTTCTCCGGAGCAAGAGTCTGCTTTCAACGGCCGTCTTCACACTGTTTCTCATCTGCAGCTCCTGTGCTTTCTTCAAAGTGTCCCTCTTGGCACATTCCACCCCCCTGGACCCCAGAAAAACATATTCTTTCCAAATACAAAATACATTCATCCCATCACAATATCAGAAAAACGTTTTCTCATTTCAGTAACAGTAGGTAAGTACGAGATCCCATCAAAATCAATTATAGGCGTGGTCAGTCCTAAGGCATACTTTTTCTTTGACTATGGATCTGTGAACTTAGAACAACTTATGTGCTTCCAATATACAAAGGAGGGACATTCATAGGATAAACATTCCCACTGCAATAAGGAGAAACTGAAAGGAAAACAGGGTTCACAGGGCCAAAACAGTCCCTAAAACCTGCAGGACAAACTCTGTTAGATTTCAAAGTCTGAGAGTCATTTACAGAATGACGTTGCATCCTTGGGGCTTGAGAGAGCAGTAGACCTTTCCTCTCCAAACGCTTGGGTGAGTGTTCCAACATATCCACACAATGGGGAGATCACCTTCTCAGCCCCACCCTCCTCAAATTTCGGGGCAGCACCTGGATTCCCTTCCATCTCCAGGACACATGCTCAACCCCTTCAGAACAGTGGGGTGGCAGCCCGGCTCTCCCCAATTCCCTGGGAATGTGCTCCACCCTCTTTGGGACCTTGGGTAGCAAAACTCTTCCAGAGCATCGAGGCGGAATGCCCACCCTCAACCTCCAGGGCAAACTCACCCTTTCCATGCATGTGGGCCACTCCACTCTTCCAGCCCAAGGCCTCTTGACTCCAGACCTCAACCTCCATGGCTCTGTCTTTGAAGAGATTTTTCCTTCAGTTTGTTCCTTGTCTGTCTCCTCCAGTCCAGACTGGCAGCATCTCTGCCTATAAAGATCTCGCAAAAATTCTGTTGGCTTTGCATGAAGCACACGGGTCAAAGCCATCAGACGATAGGACTTTCCACAAATCCTTTCTGCTTAACTTCTTTTACAATCTTGGCTTGTACTGAAATGGTGGCAGAGTTCCATGTTTGGTAACATCCTCATGTTGGGCTGTAGCTTCTGGGATTCTACCCCGTGGAGGCCTGTAATTTTCCAAGCCATCAGCTTCTGGTTTCTTTGAACTCAAGACTTCAGTTCTAAGTTTATCTCTCTCTGCTCACATTTTACTGTAAGCTGCAAGGAGAAGCCAGGGTACATCCTCCACTCAGTCTGGAGATCTCAGCTAAGTATTCCAGGGTGTCACTTTCAAATTCTTCCTTCCGTCCAACACCAGGACTCAATTTTACCAAATTCTCTGCCACTTTAAAACAAGGATCGCCTTTCTTCCAGTTTACAACAACACATTCATCATTTCTCTTCAAGGCCTCATCAGAAGTATCTTTCCACAGTCTCTTCAAAGCAGTTTAGGCCTTTTCTATCAAGCTCCTCCCAATTCTTCCAGAATCTTCCCCTTATCCATTTCAAAAGCCATTCCAACATGTTTGGTATTTGCAAACTCAGCAGCAAAAGCACCCCACTTCTCTGGTACCAAAATCTGTTTAGTTTGCTAATGCTGCCAGAATGCAGAACACCAGAGATGGATTGGCTTTTATAAAAGGGGGTTTATTTGGTTACACAGTTACCATCTTAGGGCCATAAAGTGTCCAAGGTAACACATCAGCAGTCGGGTACCTTCACTGGAGGATGGCCAATGGTGTCTAGAAAACCTCTGTTAGCTGGGAAGGCATGTGGCTGGCGTCTGCTCCAAAGGTCTGGTTTCAGAATGGCTTTCTTCCAGGACGTTCCTCTCTAGGCTGCAGTTCCTCAAAAATGTCACTCTTAGTTGCTCTTGCGGTGTTTGTCCTCTCTCAGCTTCTCCAGAGCAAGAGTCTGCTTTCAACGGTCATCTTCAAACTGTCTCTCATCTGCAGCTCCTGTGCTTTCTTCAAAGTGTCCCTCTTGGCTGTAGCTCCTCTTCAAAGCGTCACTCACAGCTGCACTGAGTTCCTTCTGTTTGTCAGCTCATTTATATGGCTCCACTGATCAAGGCCCATCCTGAATGGGTGGCGCCACGCCTCCATGGAAATATCTCATCAGAGTTATCACCTACAGTTGGGTGGGGCACATTTCCATGCAGACAACCTAATCCAAATGCTCCAAGTTAATCCCCACTAATGTGTCTGCCCCACAAGATGGCATCAAAGAATATGGCTTTTTCTGGGGGACATAATACATTCAAAGCAGCACAGGTACCTTTGCTGGAGGATGGCCTGTGGCATCCGGAAAACCTCTTTTGGGAAGGCACGTGGCTGGCGTCTGCTCCAAAGTTCTGGTTTCAAAATGGCTTTCTCCCTGGACGTTCCTCTCTAGGCTGCAGTTCCTCAAAAATGTCACTCTTAGTTGCTCTTGGGGTGTTTATCCTCTCTTAGCTTCTCTGGAGCATGTCTGTTTTCAATGGCCGTCTTCAAGCTGTCCATTTGCAACTACTCTCAGCTTCTCTGCATTCTTCAATGTCACTCTAGGCTGTAGCAAGCTCGTTCCTTCTGTCTGAGCTTATATAGTGCTCCAGTAAACTAATCAAGGCCCATGCCGAATAGGTGGGGCCACACCTCCACGGAAACTATCCAATCAGAGTCATCACCCACAGTTGAGTGGGTCACATCTCCATGGGAACACTCAAAGAATTACAATCTAATTAACACTGATATATCTGCCCACACAATATTATATCAAAGATAGTGGCATTTGGGGGGACATAATACATTCAAACTTGCACAAGTGTCTTGGTGTATATATGTTCGGATCTGTTCTGTTTGGGGTATGCTGCGCATCTTGGACCTGTAATTTTATGTCTTTCATAAGAGATGGGGATTTTTCAGTGATTATTTCCTACGTTATACTTTCTCACTATTTCCCCTTTTCTTTTCCTTCTGGGACACCCATGACACATATATTCATGTGCTTCATATTGTCGTATAATTCCCTGAGACCTTGCTCATATTTTTCCATTCTTTTCCCTACCTGTTTTTTTGTGCGTAAGATTTCAGTTTGCCTGTCCTCCAGTTCATGTATCCTTTCTTTTGCCTCTTCAAATGTGCTATTGTATGTCTCCATTGTGTTTTCATCCTTTGTTTTGTGCCTTTCATTCCCATAAGTTCTGCCAATTGTTTTTTCAAACTTTTGAGTTTTTCCTTAGATTCACCCAAGTCTTCTTTATATCCTTCATCTCTTTTGCCATATCTTCCCTCAACTTGTTGATTTGATTTTTGAATTGATTTATCATATTTGTTTGAAGATCTTTTATTGGTTGTTTCAACTCCTGTGTCTCCTTTTTAGTGTAAGTAAGGGCCATATCTTCGTTTTTCCTAATTTGACTCATAATTTTTTGTTGTCTAGCAATCTGGTTTCCATGATTACCCCAATCATATTTTCTCAGACTGGATGGGCCCATGTTTCAGGAGGAAGGTATAATCAGTATCATGTTTCCCTGAGGATGAGTCCCAGCAGGTTCTCAGACTTCCCTGTGAAGCCTCTAGACTCTGTGCTTTTCCTGTCATGTCCAGCAGGTGGCGCTTGTCAGCCCACAACTCCCCACTGGTGTAAAGAGTGCCGTCCCTTTAATTCTTGGGGGATCCTGTCCTGGCCAGGGGCCAAGGGTCTCAGCAGCCAAGCTTAAGTTATTTCTGGTTTGTTTTTTTTTTCTCCCCCAGGCCCTGGTGTCTGAATTCTCCGAGGGAGGGCAGCCACTTGAGCTGGGCCCTGCCCCCCTTTTCTTAGGGAAGATACACCCTTTAGGGAGTTATCTCCTACAGTGAATTCCTCTTTTCTGACTCTGTTAACTCCCCTCTTGCCTGGATCAGTGCTGACAATTGAAAATGCCTGAGGCTTTCTTTAATGAGCTACTTGGAATGGGAGGAAAAAAAAGGAAAAAGAGAGAAAGCCCCTTTTCAGAGCCAGTCCCCAGCCACCCAGTTTCGCCGAATTGACCGGTGTTGGTTCCTGGTTCTCTGTGTCCCTTTTCTTGGCTGTTTACTAGTTGCTCTAGAGGACTAACTGAATTCCACATTCTCTTTGCTGCCGTCTTGCTCTGCCTCCATGGTATCTCATTTTTTTTGCATTTCCTCTTTTTAGAAGAAAGGGTGTGCATTTTAAATGAAATGTGCAGACTTCCTTTAAAGTCTGCTTTCAGCTCTAAATGTTTACCCCTACCTCCTGTGGTACTTGGTGTCTTGGATTCTGGAGCCTTTCCACAGGTTTTCTGGTAAAGTGGAACCTTTCTCATCTGTATCCCTCTTTGCACTAGGGCAGTGTTTCCACCCAGGTGCTATTTCACCTACCATTTCTCCAATGTCCTTCCTGCCTCTGGAAAACAACTGGAACTTTTTCTCTGTTTGGGTTTATACAAGTTTTCCACATTCTTTTAGTATACTTTAAGTAGTTTCTCGAGGGATTTGCAATGCTGTGTTCATTATATACACATAATTGTCTCTCTAGTCAGTTCCATTGATCTATTTGTCTATTCTTGAACCAATCACACCTTTATATAAAAATTTGATATCCCTCATTCTATGTTTTAAAACTTTTTTGACTCTTATTTATATTCTTCCAGATGAACTTCAGAACCAGCTTGTCCTGTTCTACCATCTGTCCACCCCTCATCCCAATAAAATTGTTATTGGAATTTATAGTTATTTGGCAATTTTTCAATTATTGAACTTCTGATTCAGGAATATTGTACTTCTCTTCATTTATTGGATCATAGTTATAGCCTTCAGTAAAGTTTTGTAGTTTTATTCATATAAATGGTGCATTTCCTCTTAGGTTTATTCCTATATCCTTTTTTTTTCATTACTGTGAATGGGATCTCTTTCCTCAATTTATTTCCTAATTGGATATTGTTTTATATAGGAAAGTTATTGATTTTAAACTTACCAAACTCTTTATTCTGTTTAATTCTAATATTATTTCAATTGATTCTCTTGGATTTTCTATATCATAGTTAAACAGGAACAATTTCTGACTCTTCCTTTATAACATTTGTAGCTTTTATCTTCTTCTTTTGTCTTAATATTTTGGTCAGAACCTGCAGAACAGTGTTGATTAATAGCCATAAAACGTGACTATTCTTGCCTTGTTCTGACTTTAAGGGGAATGCCACTAGTATTTTACTATTGAGTATGATGGTTGCACTTGTTTTCTTATAGATAATCTTTACTAAGTCAAGAAACTCTCTTGGAGCTTGGGCAAGAAGGCAGCATAGAGAGGAGTGGAAGCTAAGTAGTCCCCTTGGAAGAACTACAAAAAAACAGAAACAACTACTAAATAATCCAGAATAACTGCGGGGGGACAAACGAGACCATCCACTCATCATACACCAACCTGAATTGGGAGGAATGCCCGAGAACACAGCATACAATCTGTAAGTAAAACCTGCGGAACCAAGTCGTGAGACCCCCTACCCCATAGCCCAAGCTGCAAAGCCTCGTGGTGCCAGAGAGAAGCTCTCTCCCAGCAAGCGAATACAGCTCAGCTGAGCTCCAACTGGGGTTTTAAGTAGCGAGTGTGAACTGCTCACTACAGGTACGCATCCCCAAAAAACAGACAGAGGCTTTGGGTGACGACTGACCTTGGAGAGCCGGAGGGTCGCCTTGGACTGGGTCTGAAGGGGACCATCTCTTTCTTTCTTGGCTCAGTGGAGAAGGCCCCAGTCATTTTCAGTTTCCAGGGCTGTGACTCGGGGAAGGGCGGAGACAGCACAAGCAGAGAGTGAGACCGTTGAAATGCTAATGACCTCCACCTGGGGAGTCTGTCTTCTCTAGGAGGAAAGGGGTGGGGCCCTTTCCATTCAGAACCAGACCCCAGAGCCTGGGGGAACACGGCCATACCTCCTCACACCAGTCAAGAATTATAGGCTAACAGGCATCACCTGCTGGGCAGAAAAGCACAGTGACCCGAGGCATCAAAGGGCGGAGTAATTTTCTAAGACACACCCTCAGGGAAACCAGATACTGAATATTTCTTCCCTCTGAGACCTGATCCTGTTCTGGTCTGGGAAAACCTGATTTGGATAACCAAGGAAACCATGCCTAGACAACAGAAAATTACAACCTACACTAAGAAAAACACAGTTATGGCCCAGTCAAAGGAACAAATGTGCACTTCAACTGAGATACAGGAATTTAAACAACTAATGCTAAATCAATTCAAAAAGTTTAGAGAAGATATTGCAAAAGAGATAGAGGCTGTAAAGGAAGCACTGGGCATGTATACGGCAGAAATCAAAAGTTCAGAAAAACAGCTAGTAGAATGTATGGAAATGAAAGGCACAACACAAGAGATGAAAGACGCAATGGAAACATGCAACAGCAGATCTCAAGAGGCAGAAGAAAACACTCAGGAACTGGAGAGCAAAACACCTGAAAGGCTACACGCAAAGGAGCAGATTGAGAAAAGAATGAAAAAATATGAGCAACGTCTCCGTGAACTCAAGGATGAAACAGAGTACAATAATGTACGTATTATTGGTGTCCCAGAAGGAGAAGAGAAGGGAAAGGGGGCAGAAGCAATAATAGAGGAAATAATTAATGAAAATTTCCCATCTCTTATGAAAGACATAAAATTACAGATCCAAGAAGCGCAGCGTTCTCCAAACAGAAGAGATATGAATAGGCCTACGCCAAGACACTTAATAATCAGATTATCAAATGTCAAAGACAAAGAGAGAATCCTGAAAGCAGCAAGAGAAAAGCAATCCATTACATACAAAGGAACCTTAATAAGACTATGTGCGGATCTCTCAGCAGAAACCATGGAGGCAAGAAGGAAGTGGTGTGATATATTTAAGATACGGAAAGAGAAAAACCGCCAACCAAGAATCCTGTATCCAGCAAAGCTGTCCTTCAAATATGAGGGAGAGCTCAAAATATTTTCTGACAAACAGACAATGAGAGACTTTGTGTACAAGACACCTGCCCTACAGGAAATACTAAAGGGAGCACTACAGGGTGATAGAAGACAGGAGTGCGTGGTTTGGAACACAGTTTTGGGAGATGGTAGCACAACAATGTAACTACACTGAACAAAGGTAGCTATGAATACGGTTGAGAGAGGAAGGTGGGGAGCATGTGAGACACCACAAGAAAGGAGGAAAGATAACGACTGGGACTGTGTAACTTGGTGAAATCTAGAGTATTCAACAATTGTGATAAAATGTACAAATATGTTCTTTTACGAGGGAGAACAAGCAAATGTCAACCTTGCAAGGTGTTAAAAATGGGGAGGCATTGGGGGAGGGATGCAATCAGCATAAACTAGAGACTGTAACTAATAGAATCATTGTATTATGCTTCCTTTAACGTAACAAAGGTGATTATACCAAGGTGAATGCAGATGAGAGGGGGGGATAGGGGAGGCATGTTAGACACTTGACATTGGTGGTATTGTCTGATTCTTTATTCTACTTTGATTTAAGGTTATTTTTCCTTTGCTGCTTCGTAGCTGTCATTTTTTTCCCTCTTTCTTTTGCCTCCCTACCTTCTTTGACTCTCCCTCCTGCCTTGTGGAAGAAATGCAGATGCCCTTATATAGATAGTGGTGAAGGTGGTGAACACATAAATGTATGACCATGCAGAAAACCATCGATTATTTACTTGGGATGGAATGTATGGTGAGTGAACAAAACCATGTTAAAAAAAAATGGGTTGATGACAAAACCTCGAGGGCAGTATACTCAGTGAAATATGCCAGACACATTGGGACAATTATTGTAGGGTCTCACTGATAGGAACTAATTATAATATGTAAACTCATAGACGTGAAATATAAGGCACCAAGATATAGGACGTGGCTTAAGAATGGGGAGTGGTTGCTTAGTATGAGCAGAATATTCAACTAGGACGAACTTAAATGTTTGGAAATAAACAGAGGTGTTGGTAGCAAGATGTGAGAATAACTAACAGTGCTGAATGGCATGTGAATGAGGTGAAAACGGGAAGCTCAGGGTCATATATGTCACCAGAAGGAGAGTTGGAGGTCAAAAGATGGGAATGTATAAAACTGAATCCTATAGTGGGCAATGTCCATGATCAACTGTACAAATACTAGAAATCACTTCCAGGAACCAGAACAAATGTATGACAATACAATTAGAAGTTAATAATAGAGGGGCATATAGGGAAGAACTATATACCTATTACAAACTATATGCTACAGTTAGTAGTATTTCAACATTTTTTC
This sequence comes from Choloepus didactylus, assembly GCF_015220235.1. NCBI lineage: Eukaryota > Metazoa > Chordata > Mammalia > Pilosa > Megalonychidae > Choloepus > Choloepus didactylus. Next base: position 19,184,624 of record NC_051335.1, read on the forward strand.
ATAAACAGTAACAAATGTACTATATCAATACTACGAGTCAGCAATTGAGGGGGGTTGGTTAGGGCTGGGAAGGATTAAAGTTTCCTTTTCTTTTTTTTCTTTTTTCATCTTTCACTTTATTTCTTGTCTGGAGTAATGAGAAGTTTCTAAAAATTGAACAAAAGTTAAGTGTGATGGATGCACAGCTGTATGAGGGTACCCAGGGGCAAGTGATTGTACGCTTTGGATCTTTGGATAATTGTATGGTATCTGAAAAATCTCAATAAAAATAAAAACAAAACAAAAGAAACTCTCGTTCCTCGACTACTGAGAAAATTTTTTTAAACAAGTCCACAGAAATGTTGCTATATTAGGTTATTTTCTTGGAGTAGAGTAGGAACATGTTGGAAGTAAATTAGTTATTTTAGGTTAGTTGTCTTTTTCTTACTCCCTTGTTATGTTATGGTTTGTTTGAAATTTTTTTTATTTTGTTTTGTTTTAATGTTTTTTTGATATAGTTAATTTTTTAAAAATAGTTAATTAATAAAACTAAAATAAAACAAAAACAATGAAAATATATGCAGAGCCCCCCTGAGGAGCTGGTGGAGAATGCAGGGCTGTTGGGCTTCCCCACCTCGATGGTTGCTTATGTGCTCACAGACATAGGGGACTGGTGGTTTGATGGGCTGAGCCCTCTACCACGGGACTTGCCCCTGGGAAGACTGTTGCTGCACAGGAGAGGCTAGGCCTGCCTATAATTGTGCCTAAGAGCCTCCTCCCAGATTCCTCTTTATTGCTCAGATATGACCCTCTCTCTCTAGCTAAGGCAACTTGGCAGGTAAAATCACTGCCCTCCCCACTACGTGGGATCTGACACCCAGGGGAGTGGATCTCCCTGGCAACATGGAATATGACTCACGGGGAGGAATCTAGACCTGGCATCATGGGATGGAGAACATCTTCTTGACCAAAAGGGGGATGTGAAAGGAAATGGAATAAGCGTCAGTGGTAGAGAGATTCCATAAGGAGCCAAGAGGTCACTCTGGTTGGGACTCTTACGTACAGCATAGACAACCCTTTTTAGGTTCTAATGAATTGGAATAGCTAGCAGTAAATACCTGAAACTATCAAACTACAACCCAGAACCCATGAATCTTGAAGATGATTGTATAAAAATGTAGCTTATGAGGGGTGACAATGTGATTGGGAAAGCCATATGGACCACACTCCCCTTTGTCTAGTTTATGGATGGATGAATAGAAAAATGGGGGGGGGGGAGGCACCCAGTGTTCTTTTTTTAGTTTAATTGCTCTTTGTCACTTTAATTTTTATTCTTATTACTTTTGTGTGTGTGGTAATGAAAGTGTCAAAAATTAATTTTGGTGATGAATGCACAACTATGTAATGGTATTGTAAACAATTGAATGTACACTTTGTTTTGTATGACTGCATGGTATGTGAATATATCTCAATAAAAATGAATTAATAAAAAAAAGGTACTACAAGGCCGAGGTAAAAAAATTCAAGTAATACAAAAGGTATGTTAAGAGTCGTCATCCACCTCTTTTTCCCAGTTTCCCAGATCCATTACTGAGAAGCAGTTCCCATTAACAATTTTAATGTGTCCTATTGATAAAAACCAATGCAAATATAAGTGTCTATGTGAATCCGTTATTTTTTCCATAGATAGTAGCATACTATATACACTGTTCTAAACCTTGATTTTTGTTGTTGATAAGTCATCTGTCAGTTTTCTTTATATGGGTAATCTGTCTTTTCTCTTTGGCTCGTTTTTCTTCACTTTTTATTAGGGAAAATTTCAAACATAAAAAAGTAAAGAGAATAGTATTTTGTATTTCCATGTGCCTGACACCCAGCTTCAGCAGTTGTTAAGTCATGGCCAATCTTGTTTCATCTATATGCCCCTAACCCTGCCCCGCCCTCCAAGATTATTTGAAGGAAATACCAGATATCATTTCATTTTACCTGTAATATTACAGTATATATGTCCAAAACATAAGGATACTTCTTAAACATTACCACAAAAAACATTATCACCTCTTAAAAAATTAGCAGTGATGCTTTAATGTCATCAGATATACAATCACTGTTCAAGTTTTCCTGATTGTCCCATAAATATTTGTGTTTGTTTTTAGTTTTTTCTAATCAGGATCCAAATAAGGACTATACGCTGTGATTGGTTAATAGGTTCCTGACTCTCTTAATCTATAGATTCCTCCTCTATTTCCCACTCCTTTTTTTTCCTCCTGTGGGATTTATTTGAAGAAGAACCTGGGTTATTTGTCCTATAGAGCGTCCCCATAGCATGGATTTTACTGCTTGCATCCTTTTGGTATGTTCCCTGTATTTCCTGAATATTGAATAGATCTAGAGGCTTGATTCAATTAAAGTTCTACATTTTTTTTCTTTCTTTCCTTTCCTTTTTTTTAATTTTTAACTTTATCAAAAAATTAAAACAGACAACACACACACACCACATTTTTTTTAATCTTCATTTTATTGAGATATATTCACATACCACGCAGTCATACAAAACAAATCGTACTTTCGATTGTTCACAGTACCATTACATAGTTGTACATTCATCACCTAAATCAATCCCTGACACCTTCATTAGCACACACACAAAAATAACAAGAATAATAATTAGAGTGAAAAAGAGCAATTGAAGTAAAAAAGAACACTGGGTACCTTTGTCTGTTTGTTTCCTTCCCCTATTTTTCTACTCATCCATCCATAAACTAGACAAAGTGGAGTGTGGTCCTTATGGCTTTCCCAATCCCATTGTCACCCCTCATAAGCTACATTTTTATACAACTGTCTTCGAGATTCATGGGTTCTGGGTTGTAGTTTGATAGTTTCAGGTATCCACCACCAGCTACCCCAATTCTTCAGAACCTAAAAAGGGTTGTCTAAAGTGTGCGTAAGAGTGCCCACCAGAGTGACCTCTCGGCTCCTTTTGCAATCTCTCTGCTACTGAAGCTTATTTCATTTCCTTTCACATCCCCCTTTTGGTCAAGAAGATGTTCTCCGTCCCACGATCCCAGGTCTGCATTCCTCCCCGGGAGTCATATTCCACGTTGCCAGGGAGATTCACTCCCCTGGGTGTCTGATCCCACGTAGGGGGGAGGGCAGTGATTTCACCTTTCAAGTTGGCTTAGCCAGAGAGAGAGGGCCACATCTGAGCAAGAAAGAGGTATTCGGGAGGAGGCTCTTAGGCACAACCATAGGGAGGCCTAGCCTCTCCTTTGCAGCAACCGTCTTCCCAAGGGTAAAACCTATGGTAGAGGGCTCAACCCATCAAACCACCAGTCCCCTATGTCTGTGGTCATGTTAGCAACCATGGAGGTGGGGTAGGCGAATACCCCTGCATTCTCCACAGGCTCCTCAAGGGGGCACTACATCTTTTTTTCCTTGTTTTTCTTTTTTTTTTTTTAAACTTTCCCTTCTTTTTTAAATCAACTGTATGAAAAAAAAGTTAAAACAAACATACAATAAAAGAACATTTCAAAGAGACCATAACAAGGGAGTAAGAAAAAGACAACTAACCTAAGATAACTGCTTAACTTCCAACATGTTCCTACTTTACCCCAAGAAAGTTACCTAATACAGCAACATTTCTGTGAACTTGTTCCTACTATATCCATCAGAAATTAACAGACCATAGTCATTCCTGGGCATCCCCAGAACGTTAAATAGCTTATCTGTTCCTCTTGGATTATTGTTCCCCCTTCCTTAATTGCTCTCTATTGCTAGTTCCCCTACATTTTACATTAGAAACCATTTGTTTTACATTTTTCAAAGTTCACATTAGTGGTAGCATATAATATTTCTCTTTTTGTGCCTGGCTTATTTCACTCAGCATTATGTCTTCAAGGTTCATCCATGTTGTCATATGTTTCACGAGACCGTTCCTTCTTACTGCCGCGTAGTATTCCATCGTGTGTATATACCACATTTTATTTATCCACACACCACATTTTGTTTATTCATTCATCTGCTGATGGGTCTCTGAGTTGCTTCCACCTTTTGGCAATTGTGTGTAATGCTGCTATGAACATTGATGTACAAAGATCTGTCTAAGTCCCTGCTTTCAGTTCTTTGGGATATATACCTAAAATTAGGAGTGCCAGGACATGGACATATGGTAGTTCTATGTTTAAAGTTTTGAGGAACCATAAAGCTGTTTTCCACTGCAGTTGCACCTTTTTACATTCCCACCAACAATGTACTAAAGTTCCTATTTCTCTGCATTCCTGCTAGCACTTATTATTTTCCTTTTTTAAAACAATAGCTATTCTAGTGGGTGTGAAGTGGTAGCTTATTATGGTTTTGCTTTACATTTCTCTAATGGCTAATGTTATTCAAAATCTTTTCATGTGCTTATTGGTCATTTGTATTTCTTTGGAAAAATACCTATTCAAGTACGTTGCTTATTTTTCTAGTGAAACTTTCAGAATCCCTTCTCATTTGTTTCTGTGCATGTTTTCCCAGTATTTGCTTTGTGGTTATCACAGAGCTGAAATGTAACATCCTGTATCTTAACAATCTCATTTGGTTTGATACCAGCTTAACTGCAATGGCATAACACACTATGTCTCTATACTCCTCTGTCCCCCGACTTCAGGTAGTTCTTGTCGAAAATTACAAATGTGTGAATTGTAAGTCCCAAACTGTTGATTCATCCTTAATTTTTATACATTTGCGTTTTAGATCCTGTAGTAAGTTAAAAGTGGGGTTAGAAATAAAAATTAAAACAGTACTAGCAATTACATTTACCCATGTCATTCTCTTTACCAGAACCTTTATTTTTTTCATATGACTTCAATGTATTGTCCAGTGTCCTTTCCTTTCAACCTGAAGAACTCCCTTTAGCATTTTTTGTAGGGCTGGTATAGTGGTGATACACACCTTCATCTTTTGTTCATCTGGGAATGTCTTAATCTCTCCCTCAGTTTTTCTTTTTTTCAAATACCATAAGTACATGGAACTTTTAATAGGAAGTGAGACCTGGTAGGTTTGCATAGGTTAGTGTGAAATAGAGACACATCCCAAAGTAATTTGGACAGAGAATAAAAATACATATACAGGGCCTCCCTGAGGAGCTGGGGGAAATCGTGGAAGTGTTGGCCTTCCTCAGCTGGATCGTCATTGATGTTCTCACAAACATTGAGGACTAACAGCTCGATGTGCCGAGCCCTCCATCACAGGACATGCCCCTATGAAGCTTGCCACCGCAAAGGAGAGGCTAAACCCGCCTACAGTTGTGCCTAACAGTTTCCCCCTGAGTACATCCCTGCTGCTCTGATGTGGCCCTCCCTCTCCAGCCAAGCCAACTCGGCTGGTGAACCCACTGCCCTCCCCCCCCATGTGGGATCCTACCCCCAGGGGTGCAAATCTCCCTGGCAACGTGGGACATGACTCCCAGGGATGAATCTGGACCTGACATCATGCTACTGAGAACATCCTCTTGACCAAAAGGGGGATGCGAAACGAAACAAAGTTTCAGTGGCTGAGAGATTCCAAATGGAGCTGAAAGGTCACTCCGGTGGGCACTCCCATGCTGTATATAGATAACCCTTTTTAGGTTTTATTTTTTGTTTGTTTGTTTTTTAATTCAATTTTATTGAGCTATATTCACATACTCTCCTTCAGTTTTTTTTAAATTTTATTTTGAAATAAATTCAAAGTTACAGGAATAGTTGCAAACACAATACAAACCCCATACACAGAACTCCAGCATACCCTGACCCCCCTCCCCCGATACCCCGATCCACCAAATTTAACATCCTGTCACACCACCATTTCTTTCTTTCCCTCCCTCTCTCTCCCTCCCTCCCTCCCTATCTATCATCTATCAATTGCTCTGTCTTCTGAACATATGAGACCAAGCTGCACTTATCTTTGAACAAACAATATAATTCACATATACATTTCCCATGAACAAGAACATTCTTGTATGCAATCCCATTAAGCGCAGCTAAGAAGTTCAGGAAATTCAACATTGATACAAAGCTTACATTCTGTATTTCCTTTTTTTTTCTTATGTCCCACCTGTGTCCCTTTGAGCCTCCTTCCCTCCATCCTCAGATCCCATCCAGGTTCATCCTTGGCATTTAATTGTCATTATCTATTTAGACTATCTTTTTTTCAATTGTGGAAACATACACAGCCTAAATCTTCCTGTTCCAACCCCTCCCTAGCATTCCATTAGTGGGATTAATCACATTTAGAATGTTGCAATGCCATCACCTTCCCACCATCCATTGCTAGAAATTTCCCTTCACCCCAAACAGAAACCCTACACTCATTTCTTAACTCCCCATTGCCCCTTCCCCCACTTCTTGTAACCCGTATTCTACTTTTCATCTCTATGGTCATATTCTCTGATACTTTGTGTTTACCGTGGGGCTTAAATTTAACCTCTTAAGTCTATCACAATCTTGTTTTTCTTTGATACCAACTTAACTTCAAGAGGACACATAAACTATGTTCCTAAACTCCACCATTCCCCCACCTTTATGTAGTTCTTGTCAAAAATTACATAATTTACATTGAGTCCAAAACCACTGATTTATCATTACAGTTTATGTATTTTAGATCCTGTAGGAAGTAAATAGTGGAGTTACAAATCAAAAATACAGTAGTATTGGTATTATATTTACCATGTGATCTTTACTGGAAATCTTTATTTCCTCATGTAGTTTCAGTCAATTGTCTAGTGTCCCTTCCTTTCAGGCTGCTCAATCCCTGTAGCATTTCTTATAGGACTGATCTACTGGTGATGAAGTCCCTCAGTTTTTATTATCCAGGAATGTTTTTGTCTCCCCCTCATTTTTACCCTCCAGGTGTTTGTGAATTCTCCAAGCCTCTGGTGGTTATTGACTTCTATTTGTATTCCATTGTGGTTGGAGAATGTGCTTTGAAAAAATTCAATTTTTTTTAAATTTACCGAGGCTTGTTTTATGTCCCAGCATACGGTCCATCCTGGAGAAAGATCTGTGATCACTAGAGAAGAATGTGTGTCCCCGTGACCTGGGATGTAATGTTCTATATATGTCTGTTAAAATTCTCTGTATCTGTCTCCTTTCTTTGTTTCTCTGTTGGTAGGGCTCCCTTTAGTATGTGAAGTAGGGCAGATCTTTTATTAGCAAAATCTCTCAGCATTTGTTTGTGAAAAATTTCAGCTCTCCCTCAAATTTGAAGGAGAGTTTTGCTGGATAAAGTATTCTTGGTTGGAAATTTTTCTCTCTCAGAGTTTCCTGCTGAAAGGGAAGGGGGAATGCGGTGATGAATGGGACCTAATAGAACAAAGAAGAGGACATTAGGAGAGAACATGAAGAGGGGGGATAGGAGTAAGGGAGGAAATGCTAACGTGGCAGGAACAGCTACATGGTGCAGAGACACAGGGTGCTTGGTGAGACCCTGCTAGAGAAGGCAGATCACAGAATACAAGAGGTATTCGACTGTAAGATATCTCTGATACTGAGTACTCCCACACTGCCACATACACCCCAAAACATAGAGGGCTGACAACGGAATATGAGAGGAACTTTAATTTGAAACTGGTTTAATTTGAACTGGGGGTAGGGGTGGGGTGGGGTGGGGAGGAGACAAACAGAGGGAAATAGAAAACCCTGGTGGGGGTAGGAGAACAGGAGAGATCCAGGCTGGCTGCGGCTCCTGGGCTTGAAAGGTACCAGCTCTGGCACACGAATTTCTCTGGCACACGAATGCTGGGTTCAACCTGTCAAACAGCAGTCAGGGAAGAGGCACAAGCCAGGGCCAGCACACAGCCCTCCTGAAAAGCCAAGCCTAAGGAAGGGTATGGTATGTGTAACACTCACTTCAAAGGGCCTGGAACTTGTCAATGAGGCTCTGCATGACCGCTGAAACAGAAAAAGGCATAACCAGGCACTCCGGACACAGGGAGACAGAAACCTGTCTCCATGCCCCCATGGGGAACAGCCAAACCCTGAAACCACCTCCAGATCTTACCCCAGCAGCCCTGGGGTGACTCACCCACCCAACACCTGAATTAAGTGTGCAAATGTTTCCTCAACAGGAACACAAAGTACCAGTGAATGGCAAACTTTGGTGCATTATCACAGTAATTCAGAACTTGTTAAAAACAAACAAATAAACAAAAACCATAGGACTGTACAGCACAAAAAGAGAACCCTAAGTAAACTATGGACTATGCTTAATAGTGCAATTATGATAATAATCTTTCATCAATTATAATATACATACCACAGTAATACATAGTGCTAATAATAGTGACGGGTATAAGGGAATGCTGCTTACTTTATTAAAAATTTTTTAAATTTAAAAATTTAAAATAATGTGCTCCCATCACACCAAGCAGCAGTTAAAGGGAAAATAAATGCGGCATCTCTAAATGTTCTAAGGGAAGATCTCTAGACCTTGTTCACAAAGTGTACATGTAGTTCCGACAATAAATTCCTATACATACACACAGCTTCACGTAAATGCAGAGAAGGCTCCAGGCCTGCTAGGTCTTCCACCCACAGGGATGTTGGTCTCTGGGAGGCCGCCTGCTCCTGCAACCCACCCCACCCCTGGGTTCCACACTAAGACACCCTGCTCGGCCCCTGCCCCAGCCAGAGGTATGTCATACCAAGTTGATGTTTAAGGTCATCAATTTCCTTCTGTCGCAAGAGACACTAGCCCAGCAGATACTGGAGAAAGAGAAAGTATTAGTATATTCCTGCCAACTCTCTCCTCATCCTCCCCTTTACCCCAGAGCCCTCCATACCCACATCCCAAGCCCAGTGGCTAGACTGGAATGGAATCCACGATGGAAAGGAGGTACCCCCCTCTGTGGTGTCGGGTGAGCGGGATGGATAGTGGAGGTGGGGGTGATAAGTCATTTTAATTTGGACTCAGATCCCACCTATTTAGTTTGGACTTGGGTTTCTAGGAACCAGAGAGAGCATTACCCCAGGGCAGCTCTGTGCTTCAGGTAGTTGCTGTTGCCGTTCCTGTCTTGGGGGAACATCAAGTGGCTCCTGGTGACCTGAAAGAGAACACAAAATCCAGTTGCCAGGCTTAGGAGTGAGATGGAAAGGACTGAGTGGGGTCTAAATTGAGCCAGCACCACCCTCTGCTGGCAAGCAGCTGCCCCTGCTCTGCCTAGCACCTGCAGCCTTCCCTGGGCTTGCCCTCCCTGTTGTCCTGACTAGACCCATCAGAGACCGTGGCCCCAGGGAGTGTGGCTGTGGGTCGATGCTGGCAGAGCTGCAGCCGCAGCCGGTCCCTGGAATGAGCAGTGTGGCTGAACAGGACCTAATACAAAGGTTCTGTTCCTCTGAATGTCTACTCCTGGAGCTGGAGTTTGGGGCACTGCCATAACTCACTCCCACTGGCCAAACCCAAAGCAGAGGATGATTTGGCTTAAAGCCAGCGCTGTCTACACCCTGTTTCCTGTGGGGGAGCTAAAGGGTAGGCAGAAAGGCCTGAGAGCAGGGCTGAGGGCCCACAACTGACAAGCCAGAGTTTTCCCTCTTTGCCTCCCCTTTTCACTCCCCACATACCAAACCCACCAGACTCACCTGAGGGTGTAGGCCCTCTGAGACTGATTCCTCCCTGGCTCAGGACCAGGGGCTGTGAGCTTCCTGGAACTTGGGAGCTCCTGGTCTTGGGGTCTCCACCGCTGAATTCCCCACGATGCATGGCCAGGCAAGATAAATGTGGGTAGTCTGATGGAAGCTAAAACAAAGAGTTCCGGCTCATTTAGGGGATATGGGTGGGTGGGTATAGGTGTGGGGGTGTGCGTGCACATCCATGCCTCTAGGGGCTGGCATGAAGCAGGGAACTGGGAGGGGACTTAGAGGCTACTCTCCTTCCACAATCTCCCTCAGTTAGTCCCAGGCCAGGAGGCAGAGCTGAGCCAGGGAGAACAGGGCGGCAGTGAGAAAGCCCAGGCTCCTTCAAGAAAGACTTGGAGAATAGCTGGGAAGTGGGAATCAGGAAGCTTGCAGCCCAACCTCTAAGGCTTGGCCATCCAAATCAGCTGCCAGTGCTCCCAACTTTCACAGCCCCTCTCCAGAGAGGAGGCCGAAAACGTGTAAAGGTTGAGAACAGTGCCCAGCACATAGTCAGTGCTCTCTTAGTATCTGCTCCTAGTAAAATGACCCCAGTTTGGCATTCTGATGACCCTGGGCACCCAATGACATACACTGAGTAAAGGACAGAGGGTGCAAGTGTGAAGATGTGTGTGTGTTGAAGGTGTGGACAGGGTGAGGGAATGAAAGGAGGAGGATGGCCTACTCACTTGACCCTTTGGGACTGGCTCTCCACTTTCATCGTTATCTTCTCCAGCCTCTGCCTCAGACTCCCATGTTCTGCCTGCCACAGGTTTCTTCCCAGCGCTGCTGTATTTGGACTGTTTGGCTGCCGGATGGACCGAGGAATATCTCTTGGCCCTTCCAACAGACGGAAGACCAGAGATTGGGGGGAGGGTGGCTGGTGCCATGCTGCCTCCTGCCACCATCCTCCCCCATGTAAGAAAGGCCTGGTATTTTCTCCCCAGGGCACTTTTGGAGGCACCACTGCTGGATTTCTTCTCCTGGGCCACCTTCTTCTTAAGAGTGGCATGAGGCAGGCAGCCTGCAGCAGCAGCTCCCATGTACCTGGGCTTGGTGCTTCTCTTCCCAGAGGCCAAACTTTGCATTTTCTTAGAGGACAAGAGCTCAAGCTCTCCAACAGGCTGCCGATCCGTGGCTGATGTGAGCCTCCGAGAAGTGGAGGCCAGGAAAGAGCCTGGCCCAAGGAAGACTTTCTCCCTGACTTGGGGATTCAGGTGTCTCGGTGTGTCTCTGGGATCCCCCTGGCTGCTGGTCTTTGCTTGGCCATCTCCTTTGGGGTAAATATTCACCCTCATCATCTGTATCTCGCTGAACTCATCCGATGACTCGGGGTCAGAAGGAGGCCCAATCATGCCTTCCTTCGAAGGCCGCTGGAGATCCACAGGGATATTCAGCCGACCTCTAGGGCCTCTTCTAGGGTTTCCCCAGGGCCGGACTCTGGGAGAAGCCTGCTGTAATTCCTCACAGCTAGGCGAATGTGCGCTTCTGCCACTGGGGATTTCGTCTAGGTCGGCCCAATGGCTGGACATCTGAAGGGTGCGGCTTTTCGGGGCCGGTTTTCTCCGGACTCCTGGTGTGTCCTGGTCAGTAGGCTGCTTGGCAATGGCCGAGGCCTCCTCAGCATGGTGCGGTTGGTATTCCACAGCGTCCTCCTCCTCGTCGGCATGCGAGCCAGGTCGACCGTCCTGGCCCCACAGCTCTGCCTCTGCCGGTTCCGTCACTTCCTGCTCGGCCTGGAGCCCCTCCGGGGCCAGGAGCCCGCCCTCGCCCTCGCCGCTCCGCGGGGCCCGCAAATCAAAGTCTCGTCCGGGTCCCCGGCGGACGCCGCCCCGCTCCCCACCCTCCGGGCCGAGCCCCGCTCCCCAGACAGACACCTCATCAGGGGAGCTCATGTTGTCAGTCGGCAGCTCTGGTCAGGGGTCGAAGGATGTCCTCGGTACACGGGAGAGGCAGGTGGGGCCGGGCAAGTTAGGCCGCTGGAGGACAGAACGCCGTTGCCACCACAACCGCAGCCTGACGAGATCACTGCAAACAACGCAAGGCCAATTCTGCGCGCCTTCGCGGTTCGGACCTTGTCATTCGTCCTCTCCCAGCCAACCAGTGCGCCGCTTGTTTGCCCGCCCCACCCCCACTCCCAGGACGTGGCCAATAAGAATGTACGCCTTTGGTTGCCTCCAAAATCCGTCGTTCGTCTGAAGTAAATCCCCTTTTCGTGGCTGTGGTCGGATCTCTTTCTGCCCGTCTTCTCCTGGGCGTGAATCTACCTTCGAGTAAGAGTGGGGTCTGTGAGCTCCTCAGTCCACTCTGTGGGAAGTGGGGAGATAACACTTGTGGGCTTGTGAAGAGGGAAGAGTGATGGATATGACGCCCCCAGGGCAGAAATTATCTGCAAACCAATATTCCACACCGAGACACACGACCCAATAGGGAAATGGGCGAAGGGCACCAACAGTTGGTAATCAGGGATTGGGGTACCTTTTTTGTAAAGAGTCAGATATGAAATGATTTAGGTTTACGTACGGTCTCTGTTGCAACTGCTCAACTCTGCCGTGTTGCAAAAAGCAGCCGTGGAGGATGGCCTGGATGTTTACCAGTGCAATGTTATTGCCAGGAGGTTTTGGCAGATAGGGCAGAGTTTGTCCCATGCACACCCCCTCCTCCCCCCGCGGTGATTCTTAGAGGGAGTCCCTGTCAGCAATGGACGTCCCAAAAGATGCTCGCCAACCCTGATCATGGAGACGGAACGTGAAACCACAAGTGTGTTTTTGCACACCACGTTTGCAACAGTTCAGGAGCTCAGCAATTCCAAGAGTTGCAGAGTTTATGAGGAAACCAGTGCTTTTGCATTACTTGTGGACTGGATATGGACGGGCAAAGGATATAAATCAGCCTTAAGTAAGTGAGAGTCTTTGCTCTTGCACCTCTGTACGGGCCTCCGTGACCTCTTTGTGCTTGTGCCCTTTGGGACGGTTGTTTTTCACTGATTTCAAAGGCTAACTCCCTTCAATTGGACAGTTAATTTAGTCTGTGTGGCTGTTTGGTGACCCTATGGTGTGAATATTTTCTTTTCAGCATTCTGTGAGGCAAAAATCTTCACACTTTGGGCCCACTCCCACAAGTGTTATCTCCCCACTTCCCAGAACTCCTTGTCTTTGATCATCAGTCTTTGTCCTTCCAGCTCCCTGATCACACCGCCAGGCTGTTGTCTACTGCCCAGAAAACTGTATATATTATCACTGTGGGCCGCGTTCCCTTCCACGCAAAATGGATCACCAGGTACACTGGTCCAATCTCTGCCTGCTGGGAAGATTTTTCTCTGTGCCCAGTCTTTTTTTTTTTTTTAATTAGAAACATTTATTATTATATTTTAAATAACAGTAATAAACTCATTACATGTAAACATAAGTAATGTATTTTTTAAAAAATAGCAGTATTGTCCCAATCAAAATTAGTGAGAGGAGTGGCATTGTTTTACATTTTTGCAAATCTCATTAAGTGTCTGACTTAATAGAAGATAGGTGAATTCAGGCCCAAAATCACCCTCTTTGGGATAATTCCAGGTACTTGGCTGGTTTCCATTCAGCCTCCACCCACGGTTTGGCCCTGTGGTCCTTCTCTCCAGCCTCAAAGATGAAGGGGTATTCAGACAGTCATGATCACTTGGGTGACAGACAGAAGAAGTAGGGCTGAGTGAGTGGTGGCACGCATGCAGACCCAGCAAAAGCGACATTCAGCTGAGTCCTAATCACTCATCTGAGCCCTACACGAGTCAGGTACTTCCACAGCTGAACCATGAGGGAATTTCCCATGCGGAAGCTGGAATTTGGGGAGACCTGGGGAAGCAGTCAGAAAGGGACGAGTTGGCCCTGTGACTGGTTAATGTTCAAAAAAGAAAAAGAACAAAAAATGACTGTAGTTTAAACACTCCCAATGAGGCAGGGATCCCACTGTCCTATAGCAAAGCATATATCTAGAGTTAATTGTGTGCACTGTCTTTCAAGGCCACCCCTGAATGCGGCAGAAATTAGACTGCCATCCAGTTTCGGCATGCATCCAAAAATGAGCTGACCTGTTCAAAACCAGTCTCAGACTGGCCATATAGGACTTCTCATTTGTCCTAGGGGCGAGCTAGGTTAGGGGCCCTGGTGAAACCGCAGCAGGTGTCATGGACATTAGTGTTTCCTGCTCATGCGGCTTATTTGGGTTACTCTGAGTTACTTACTTCGGGTCTTGCTCGAGTCTGATGCCCCATGTACCATTTCCATCTTACAATGGACAGCTGCTGGGCTTGTCTGACTTTGTGACTTGTAATAGGCAGTTCTAATTTATGGTCCCTTGCCCCATGGTAAGTGCTCTGTTTCACCAGGGCCCAGTAATTCACCAGTAACTTTTTCTCAAAGTTTTCCACTGTAGATCACATTGGCTTGGTCAGAATCATGGTTATGATTTACCCGCTTGGGCTTGCTATGAATGGCATCCAATGCCTTTTCCCACCCCTGACACCTCCAACATTGTAGGGTCTGCTGGATCTTATGAACTGCAGCTTGGACTTGCTGCAGAACCCATTCCTGCTCCAGGCCCCACTGGCAGCCTTCCACATTATCCAGTTTATGAGCCAGAGCACTATTTCTAGGTGTGGCATGTGTTGCCTCTAGAACCCAAACAACCTTACCAGAAGCTGTGCTTTCTTCTTTGTGGTAGGGGATGCAAAGTGCAGCGATTTGTCTTTTACTTTGGAGGGACAGCCCAGCATGCCCCTGACCACTGAATGCCTGAAAACCTCACTGTAGTGGCAGATCTCTGAAGTTTCATAGACTTTATCCATCACCTTCTGGATTCCATTTGCTTAACCAAGACCTCCCACATACTAACCACCCTTTGCTCCTCCTGTCTGATTATCATGGTGTCATCCATATAAGGGATCTATGTGATGTTCTGCAGGATGAAAAAATGGTTCAGATCTCTTTTGACAGAGGGCATGAAAGTTAAACCAGAATAAAAATGTAAACAAATATTGTTGTCTGTGCCATGTAAATATGACCTCTTTCTGATCTTTTTTTTTCTGATTTACAAAATCAGGGGCCACATAACCTCATGCCCGAGGTTTTATTAACCTGCTCTGGCAACAATACCACGTCCTTCATACCAGGTGTGATTGAGCTTGCGGTAGTCTGCAGTCATTCAGCAGGATGCCTCTAGTTTCTGCAAGGGCCAGAGTGGAAAAGTAAAAGGGCCACTAACCCTGCCTCCTTTAGGTCTTCAGTGGTGGCTCTAAAATCTGCCATCCTGCCCCAGTTCTGATATTGCTTTTTTTTCCTTCTGCAAACCAGTTTAATGTAAGCACATCACCGACTTCAAAGTCTAGGAGCATTTTGATGCTTATTCCAACCCCAGCCCATTCTCAGCAGTCCAGCTCCAAGACCTTCCACCATAACTCCATGAACGCAGGGTGCTACCAGGCAGGGATAAAACTAGAGGGTTGAGGGGAGAGCAGATGTCTCCCAGTGATGCCCGTTAGACCTCCTTCATCAGTTATTCACGTGCGTTTAATTTGTAGCACTTCCCTTGTGACATTCCTTCTTTCTCCTTTTATGCCAACAATTTCTCCTATTGTTCCATCTTTCTAATAGATGCCTGACACAGCACCTTTGCCTTCATGGCTGCCATTCTTAAAGATTAATTAGGCCCTCAAGGAATAGGAAATAAAAAGCTTTCTGTGGGGAACCGATTCCCTTCAAGTTTGTTCATAGTATCTGTTCAGAATAAAAGTTCCCCGCCAGGACTTGTGAAGAGAGCCCACCTCATTCATTCCCATGGGTTTCCTACTTTTTGGGCTTTCTTGGCTGTGAGGAGTGTTTTTTCTTCTCTTTGCAAGGGCAGAGGTTGAATATGCAACTTGTCATGCAATTTTGTTGATGAAAGACAGACAGAAGGTCACAAAGGCGAAAACTCAGTTGCTCTTGGGTAGGGGGTTGGGGGAAAAGCTAATGAATAAAAGCTGTGGTACAACTCCCTTTCAGGAAGGGGTGTGAGGGATGGGATGGATTTATCAGAAGCTTTGGCAGTCTGCTTCAAAATGCACTGGGCAGCTGACAACGCAGGATATGACTCCCGGGGATGAATCTGGACCCGGCATCGTGGGATTGAGAATATCTTCTTGACCAAAAGGGGGATGCAAAATGAAATGAAAAGAGTGTCAGTGGCTGAGAGATTTCAAATGGAGTCAAGAGGTCAGTCTGGTGGGCATTCTTATGCACTATATAGACAACACCTTTTAGGTTTTAGTGTATTGGAATACCTAGAAGTAAATACCTGAAACTATCAAACTCCAACCCTGTAGTCTGGACTCTTGAAGACGATTGTATAACAATGTAGCTTACAAGGGGTGACAGTGTGATTGTGAAAACCTTGTGGATCTCACTGCCTTTATCCAGTGTATGGATGGATGAGTAGAAAAATGGGGACAAAACCTAAATGAAAATTAGGGTGGGGTGGGGGGGATGATTTGGGTGTTCTTTTTTACTTTTATTTTTTATTCTTATTCTGATTCTTTCTGATGCAAGGAAAATGTTCGAAAATAGATTGGGGTGATGAATGCACGACTATATGATGGTACTTGGAACAGTTGATTGTACACCATGGGATTGTATGGTACGTGAATATATCTCAATAAAACTGAATTTAATTTAAAAGATGCACTGGGCAGGAAAAGTGAAGCTACCCAGGGAAGCAGCCTTCATGACACCCTCCATATGGCTAATGTGTTAGAAAATAGCTAATGATCAAGGAGTCCCTTCCCCACCTCTTTTCCTGAAACTGCTGGAAAACCAGGTAGGACCCAGAGGTCTGGCTTTTAAGGGTGCTCCTGAAGGAACCTACAGTTTCCTGGTGGGAACGGAGAGCTCAGAAGACCATCTTCTCCTCCAAGGACTTGGTGATAGTTTTCTCCTCTTGTATGCAGACCTCATGTGTTGGTAGATCAGGCACATGTGTGCGGGGGGCCAGGCTACAGGAAGATAATCTTATGGAGGAAGGTGAAGGGAGAGTCAAAAAGGGGGTCATTTCTCTATCAGCTTCCTTTTGCAAAGGAATTCCTTTTGCAAAGGAATCAGAATCTGTCCACCGGCAACATTTCAAACACCACAAAAAAGCTATGGAAATGGATACACATGCACACGGTACACATATCACTTCTATCACCTGCTACAAATAGAGTAGAGCTGGAGGGAGAGTTGTGTTTCCCTAGGTTTTCTTCTAGGAAGTTTTGTTTCTTATATTTAGGTCTTTGATCCATTTTGAGTTAATTTTTGGCATATGGATATCCAATTTTCCCAGCACCATTTGTTGAAGAGATTATTCTTTCCCCATTGAGTGAACTTGGCACCCTTGCCAAAAATCGGTTGGCCATGGGTGTGTGTGTTTAGTTGTGAACTCTTGACTTGATTCCATTAGTCTACATATCTGTCCTTGTGCTAGTACCATGCTGTTTTGATTACTGTAGTTTTGTAGTAAGTATTAAAATTGGGACATGTGAGTCCTCTCTCTTTGCTCTTCGTTTTCAAGATGGTTTTGGCTTTTCCCAGCCCCTTACCCTTCCATATAAATTTGATAATTGGCTTTTGTATTTCTGCAAAGAAGACTATTGGAATTTTGGTTGGGATTGTGTTGAATCTGTATATCTCTTTGGGTGGTATTGACATCTTAACAATATTAAGTCTTCCAATCCATGAACATGGAATTTAAGTCTTCCATTATTTAAGTCTTCTTTGATTATTTTTAGCAATGTTTTGTAAACAAATAATTTTAGCAATGTTTTTTTTTTTTTTACTTCCTCTTCATGCTGTTCATTACCTCGTACGGAATCACAACTAATTTTGGGGATGATCTTACCCTGCAAGTCATGATAACAATTCAGTTATTAGTTCTACTAGTTTTCTTGTGAATTCTTTGGCATTTACTTATAAAGGAT
This sequence comes from Choloepus didactylus, assembly GCF_015220235.1. Taxonomy (NCBI): domain Eukaryota; kingdom Metazoa; phylum Chordata; class Mammalia; order Pilosa; family Megalonychidae; genus Choloepus; species Choloepus didactylus. Next base: position 19,202,204 of record NC_051335.1, read on the forward strand.
CATGTCACCTGTGAATAGATATAGTTTAGCTTCTTCCTTTCCAGTTTTCATTTTTCTCTTGCCTAATTGCTCTGTCTAGAACTTCCAATACAATGTTGAATCACAGTGGTGGCAATGGACATCCGTGTTTGTTCCTGATCCTAGGGGAAAACTTCCAGTGTTTCTCAATTGAGTATGATGTTAGCTGTGCGTTTTTCATATATGCCCTTTAACATCTTGGGGAAGTTCCCTTTTAATGAGTGTTTTATCCTATTTTAATGTGTGTTTTATCATGAATGGGCACTGGAATGTGTCAAATGTCTTTTCTGTATCAATTGAGATGATCACGTGGGTTTTGTTCTTCATTCTATTAATGAGATGTGTTGTATTTTTTTATTTTGAAATAAATTCAAAATTACAGGAACAGTTGCAAAAGCAATACTAACCCCATACACAGAATTCCATCATACCCTGACCCCTGTCCCCTGATAGCTCAATCCGTCAACTTTAACATGCTGTCACATTGCTGTTTCTTTCCCTCCCTCCCTCCCTATCATCCATCATCTATTGCTCTGTCTTCTGAACATATGAGAGCTAGCTGCACACATCCTTGAACATACACTATAATTCACATATCCACTTCCCATGAACAAGAACATTCTTTTTTGCAATCCCATTAATCGCAGCTAAGAAGTAGAAGAGACTCAACAATGATACGAAGCTTACATTCTATATTTCCTTTTCCTTATGTCTCAACTGTGTCCCTTTGAGCCACCTGTCCTCGATCCTCCAATCCCATCCAAGTTCATCCTTGGCATTCAATTGTCATCTGTTTAGACTGTCTTTTTTTTTTAGTTTCGGAAACATATATACAGCGTAAATCTTCCCATTCCATCCCCTCCCTAGACTTCCATTAGTGGGATTAATCACATTTAGAATGTTCTAATGCTCTTTCCCACCATCCATTACTAGAAATTTCCCTTCACCTCAAACGGCAACCCTACACTCATTTCTTGACTCCCCATTGCCCCTTCCCCCATTTCTCTTAACCCATACTCTACTCTTCATCTCTATGGTTATATTCTCTGGTAATTTCTTTGTGTTTATTGTGGGGCTTAAAATTAACCTCTTAAATCCATAACAATCTTGTTTTTCTTTGATACCACCTTTACTTCAATAGGACACATAAACTGTGTTCCTATACTCCTCCATTCCCCCACCTTTATATAGTTGTCTAAAATTACATATTTTACATTGAGTTCAAAACCACTGATTTGTCATTAGAGTTTATGTATTTTATATCATGTAGGAAGTAAATAGTGAAGTTACAGTTTCAAAAATTATTGACTTCTATTTGCATTCCATTGTGGTTGTAGAATGTGCTTTGAGTATATTCATTTTTTTTTAATATATTGAGGCTTGTTTTATGTCCCAGCTTATGGTCCCTTCTGGAGAAAGATCCGTGATCACTAGAAAAAAATGAGTGTCCTGGTGATTTTGGATGTAAGGTGCTATGTATGTCTGTTAAAATTCTCTATATCTCTTTCTCCTTTCTTTCTCTATCGGTAGGGCTCCCTTTAGCATCTGAAGTAGGGTGGGACTTTTATTGGCAAGCTCTCTCAGCATTTGTTTCTCTGTGAAAAATTTAAGCTCTCCCTCAAATCTGAAGGAGAGTTTCGCTGGATAAAGTATTCTTGGTTGGAAATTTTTCTCTCTCAGAATTTTAAATATGTCATGCCACTGCCTTCTCGCCTCCATGGTGGCCGCTGAGTAGTCACAAATTAGTCTTATGTTGTTTCCTTTGTATGTGGTGAATTGCTTTTCTCTTGCTGCTTTCAGAACTTGCTCCTTCTCTTCAGTATTTGACAGTGTGAGCACAGTATGTCTCAGAGTGGGTTTATTTGGATTTATTCTATTTGGAGTTCGCTGGGCATTTATGCTTTGTGTAGTTATATTGTGTAGAAGGTTTGGGAAGTTTTCCCCAACAATTTCTTTGAATACTCTTTCTAGACCTTTACCCTTCTCTTCCCCTTCTGGGACACCAATGAGTCTTAAGTTTGGACGTTTTATTTTATCTATCGTATCCCTGAGATCCATTTTGATTTTTTTGATTTTTTTCTCCATTCTTTCTTTTGTTCTTTCATTTTCTGTTCTGTGGGCTTCTAGGACACTGAGACGTTGTTCAGCTTCCTCTAGTGTTGTATTGTGAATATCCAGGGTCTTTTTAATTTAGCCAACAGTTTCTTTTATCTCCATAAGATCTTCTATTTTTTTATTTACTCTTGCAATGTCTTCTTTGTGCTCTTCTAGGGTCTTCTTTATGTCGCTTATATCCTGGGCCATGGTCTTCTTGATGTCCTTTAAATCCTTTGCCATGTTTTCGTTCCTCGATTGTAGTTCTTTGATTAATTGTGCCAAGTACTGTGTCTCTTCCCATATCTTGATTTGTGTGATTGGAGTTGGATTCTCCATATCGTCTGGTTTTATCATATGCATCAAGATTTTCTGTTGTTTTTGGCCTCTTGGCATTTGCTTTGCTTGATAGGGTTCTTTCAAGTTGTAAAAAAAAATACCAATCTAATTTTTTAGAAACACAGTTTGGTGGCATACACTTTCTCTAACTAACCAGCAGATAGCGCCTGTGAGTCACCTATACCCCTCAAGTCAGTTCTGCACCTTGTCCCCACGACGTGTGGGAAAATGATTCTTGTGGGGTTCAGTTGGAGAACTCAGTTTGTGTGTGTTGCTGGAGCCGTCCACCCTGAATGTGGGGCATGTGTACGGTGGCCAGGGAGGAAGGACAGCTTTAATATTCAAATCCCCCAGGTTCCCAGAGATTCAAGGCTGCCGCAAGAGTCTAAGCCTTCATTTCATTTCAGCCCCAGACCCTCTCTCTCGCTGTCCCACAAACCACCAGATTTGGCGTAGTATCCCTGGGTTCTCCGAGCGGGTCCCCCACCCCCAGCCACGATCATCCAGGACCTCTGCTGAGGGAATGCCATGCTACGTCACCAGTGCGTGCCGTCCTTCAAGGGAAGCCCCGGGCCACCGGGCCCTGCAGCTGCACTTTCAGCCTGATGCAAAGGTGGCCGAACGGGGCATCCCAGCCCCCCCCCCCCTCCTTGCACAGTTCCTCCTTCCCAGCTCTGGGACAACTGGTGGGGCTCTGGGCTGTGGGCATGGACCAGGGCAGGAGTTTATCCAGCCCTCCGGGGAGCCAGCTGCTAGCCGCGGGGTTTCTTTCTGCTTCCGGCTCTCCCCTCTGTTCCCCCGGCCCCGAGGGGATCTGCAGCGGGCTATCTTCCTGGCCAGACATGGAGAGGCCGGCCCAGCCCCCTCTTGCTGTGTTTTACTGCGTGGTTCCCACTATCGCAACTGCAGCTGCTCCTGGGTATTTCCCTTTTTTCTTTTTTTTTAAAAAAGAGCCAGTTGGTCTCCAAACGCCAAAACCTGGCTTCCCCACACCGCCGCACGGCTGCGGGTCTTCCAGCCAGCTTACTTACTCATTTCTGAATGCAGACTCCCGGTTTCACCAAGTATACGGCCCCGTGGAACTAGCAGACCTCATCTAGCTGGTGCATCGCTGTAACCTGTATTCTGGGTCACTTTCTGCTTTTTATCTAGTGTTTTTCACGGAGGTGTTTTTTTGTCCTGTCTTACCTAGCCACCATCTTAGTTTCTACTGAGATGTGTTGTATATTATGTGGTTTTCTTATGTTGAGCCACCCTTGTATTACAGGGCTCAGTGTCACTTGGATTTGGTGTCCATTTCATATAGGTTATCAAATTTGCTTGCATACAGTTGTTTATAGTAGTCTCTTATGATCCTTTTAATTTCTGCAAGATCAGTAGTAATGCCCCCACTTTCATTTACGCTTTTAATTGCTTGCACCCTCTTTTTTCTTTGTCAATCTAGCTAAAGGTTTGCCAATTTTATTGATCTTTCTAAAGAACCAACTTTTGGTTTTGCTGATTCTCTCAATTGTTTTTCTATTCTCTATTTCATTTATCTCCACTTTAATCCTTAATATTTCCTTCCTTACTAACTTTAGGTTTAATTTGCTCCTCTTTTCTAGATGTGAAGTTAGGTTATTAATTCGAGACCTCTCTTCTTTTTAAGCATAGGCATCTACAACTGTACATTTCTCTCTGAGCACTGTCTTTGCTGTATCTCATAAATTTTCATATGCTGTGTTTTTATTTTCATTTGTCTCTAAGAATTTTCTAATTTTCCTTGTGATCTCCTCTTTGACCTACTGTTTTGAATTACTTAGGTTGGGTTTTTAATTTGGGTCTGGGTGGAGGTCAGGTGTGACACAATAGGAAACAGAGCCCATAATGCATGAGAAAAGATATTTTGTAATTCACAGGCCCCAGAGAGAGAAGACTGCCATGAGGAGTCTATAGGAAGTGTGATCCTGTCAGGTGGCTCAGCCAGCAGGTGGGGAGCACACAGACAAGCAAGAGGGACCTGTGGGCTTTATTGTTTTCCAGGGGTAGAGGTTAGTAGATTTCCCATGGGAATCAAGGATTGGTTAGTTTAAAGCAAATGTGCGTGAAGAGGTGAAAGGGCTAGGGGTCTGAAGGTGATAGGTTTGGTTAGCCTATCATTTGGGACAAATTGTGGGTTTGGGGTAAGGTTGTACGGTGGCCACAGATGCAGGTTTGGGGTCTGGGGGAGTATATGCTCCAGGGCTGGAATGCTGCTTATTAACTAGGCCAAAGGTCAGTGTTGAAGCAAGTGGTTTAGCCGACATAAGATGAATGCTGAGGCAACACACAAAAAATTTTGATAGTTATGACACACACTGGTTGTTTAAGAATGTATTCGTTCTTTTCCACATATTCATGAATTTTCCAGGGTTCCTTCTGTTAATGATTTATAGCTTCATTCCATTGTGGTAGGAGAAGATGCTTTGCGTGTTTTCAATATTTTTAAATGTATTGAGACTTCTTTTGTCACCTAACATGTGGTCTATCTGGGAGAATGATCTGTGGGCACTTGAGAAGAATGTGTCTTCTGCACTTGTTGGGTGAAGTGTTCTATAGGTATCTGTTACGTCTAGTTGTTCATAATGTTGCTCAAATACTCTATTTCCTTACTGATCTTCTGTCTAGTTGTTCTATCCATTATTGGAAATGGAATATTGAAGTCTCTGAGTATCATTATTGAATTTTCTGTTTCTCTCTTCAATTCTGTCAGTTTTTGCTTCATGAATTTTGGGGCTCTTTTGTTAGATGTGTACGTTTTTATAATTGTCATAGCTTCTTGATGTATTATGAAATGTCTTTTTATGACTCTTGTAACAATTTTTGTTTTAAAATCTATTTTGTCTGGTGTTACTTGTTGGGGATTGCATCATGTACCCTACAAAAGACATGCTCAAGTCTTAATATACATTCCTATAGGTGTGAACCCATTTTTAAATAGTATCTTTAAATATGTTAAAGTGAGTCAGAGTGTAGATTCATTTGTGACTAGGATCTTCGATGATCCTATTTAGGTGTGACTAAATTCAGTCAGAGTTGGTCTTAATCTGTATGGCTGAAGGTCTTATAGAGAGAAGAAATTTGGATACAGTCAGGTGAAGCAAGAAACCAGATGAAGACAGAAGTCAGCAGAAACCAGAAAGGCAGACACAAAGAGAGTAAGAGATCACCATCTGTGCCAGTTTGAATGTATTGTGTCCCCCAAATGCCATTATCTTTGTGGTCTTGTGGGACAGACGTTTTGGTGCTGGTTAGATTTGCTTGGAATGTGCCCCACCCAGCTGTGGGTGGTGACTTTGGTGGGATACTCCCATGGAGGTGTGACCCCACCCATTCAGGGTGGGCCTTGATCAGTGGAGCCATATAAAACATGCTGACTCAAAGAGACTGAACAGAGTGCAGCTGTGAGTGACGTTTTGAAGAAGAGCAAGCTTGCTAGAGAGGAACGTCCTGGGAGAAAGCCATTTTGAAACCAGAACTTTGGAGCAGACGCCAACCACGTGCCTTCCCAGTTAACACAGGTTTTCCGGACGCCATTGGCCATCCTCCAGTGAAGGTACCCGATTGCTGATGTGTTACCTTGGACGTTTTGTGGCCTTAAGACTGTAACTGTGTAGTGAAATAAACCCCCTTTTTATAAAAGCCAGTCCATCTCTGGTGTTTTGCATTCTGCAGCATTAGCAAACTAAAACACCATCTGATGGAGGATTTCTGGAAAGCTATTACCAGAGCATGACAGACTTTGGAGAAAGCAAGCCCTGCCATTGCCTCAATGTTGTACTTCTAGCCTTCAAAACTGTAAGCCAGTAAATATTTGTTTTTTTAAGCCAGCCTGTTGTTGGAATTTGTCATAGCAGCCCTGACAAACTAAGACATTAGTATAGCCACCCCAGTTCTCTTTTCGTTACTATTTGTACAGAATATTTTCTTTCCATTCCTTCACTTTCAAGATGTTTGTATCTCTGTGTCTTAGCTGAGTCTTCTTTAGACAGCATATAGTTAGATCATGCTTTTTTAAAAAAAATCAATTTTGCCTATTAAACCATTTTCATTCAAAGTAATTACTGATAAGACAGGGCTTACTTCAGCCATTCTGCCCTTTTTGGGGTAACTTTTCTATCTTTTTGTATCTGTCATTGCCTCCATTGTTGCCGCCTTCTGTGTAAAGTTGATCATTTTCAAGTGAAACATTTGATTACCTTTTCATTTCCTTTTCTGTATATTTTTTGAGTATTTTCCTTTTGGTTAACGTAGGGTTAACATTAGCATCCTAAATCTCTCACAGTCTAGTTTGAATTGAAACCGACTTAACTTCAATAGCATATACAATCTTCTCTTCCTGTACCATCCCTCTCTTTATGTCATTCTTAGTACAAGTTACATCTTTATATTTTACCTGCCCAATAACATAGAATTATGATTATTTTATGCATTTGTATTTTATATCATGCAAGAAATAAAAATATAGTTACAAACCAAGAATACAATAATAATGGCATTTTTTAATCTTCATTTTATTGAGATATATTCACATACCACGCAGTCATACAAAACAAATCGCACTTTCGATTGTTCACAGTACCATTACATAGCTGTACATTCATCACCTAAATCAATCCCTGACACCTTCATTAGCACACACACAAAAATAACAAGAATAATAATTAAAGTGAAAAAGAGCAATTGAAGTAGAAAAGAACACTGGGTACCTTTGTCTGTTTGTTTCCTTCCCCCATTTTTCTACTCATCCATCCATAAACTAGACAAAGTGGAGTGTGGTCCCCACGGCCCTCCCAATCCCATTGTCACCCCTCACAAGCTACATCCCTATACAACCGTCCTCAAGATTCATGGGTTCTGGGCTGCAGTCCGATAGTTTCAGGTATCCACCACCAGCCACCCCAACCCTTTAGAACCCAAAAAGGGCCATCTAAAGTGTGCATAAGAGTGCCCACCAGAGTGACCTCTCGGCTCCCTTTGGAATCTTTCTGCTACTGAAGCTCATTTCATTTCCTTTCACATCCCCCTTTTGGTCAAGAAGATATTCTCCATCCCACGATGCCAGGTCTACATTCCTCCCCGGGAGTCATACTCCACGTTGCCAGGGAGATTCACTCCCCTGGGCGTCCGATCCAATGTAGAGGGGAGGGCAGTGATTTCACCTTTCAAGTTGGCTTAGCTAGAGAGAGAGGGCCACATCTGAGCAACAAAGAGGCATTCGGGAGGAGGCTCCTAGGCACAACCATAGGGAGGTCTAGCCTCTCCTTCGCAGCAACCATCTTCCCAAGTGTAAAATCTATGGTAGAGGGCTCAACCCATCAAACCACCAGTCCCGTATATCTGTGGTCATGTTAGCAACCATCGAGGTGGGGTAGGCAAATACCCCTGCATTCTCCACAGGCTCCTCAAGGGGGCACTACATCTTTTTTTCCTTGTTTTTCTTTTTTTCTTTTTTAACTTTCCCTTCTTTTTTAAATCAACTGTATGAAAAAAAAGTTAAAAAGAAAACAAACATACAATAAAAGAACATTTCAAAGAGACCATAACAAGGGAGTAAGAAAAAGACAACTAACCTAAGATAACTGCTTAACTTCCAACATGTTCCCTACTTACCCCAGGAAAGTTACCTAATACAGCAACATTTCTGTGAACTTGTTCCTACTATATCCATCAGAAATTAACAGACCATAGTCATTCCTGGGCATCCCCAGAACGTTAAATAGCTTATCTGTTCTTCTTGGATTATTGTTCCCCCTTCCTTAATTGCTCTCTATTGCTAGTTCCCCTACATTCTACATTAGAAACCATTTGTTTTACATTTTTCAAAGTTCACATTAGTGGTAGCATATAATATTTCTCTTTTTGTGCCTGGCTTATTTCGCTCAGCATTATGTCTTCAAGGTTCATCCATGTTGTCACATGTTTCACGAGATCGTTCCTTCTTACTGCCGTGTAGTATTCCATCATGTGTATATACCACATTTTATTTATCCACTCATCTGTTGAAGGACATTTGGATTGTTTCCATCTATTGGCAATTGTGAATAATGCTGCTATGAACATTGCCGTGCAGATATCTGTTCGTGTCACTGCTTTCCGACCTTCCGGGTATATACCGAGAAGTGCAATCGCTGGATCGAACGGTAACTCTATATCTAGTTTTCTAAGGAACTGCCAGACTGACTTCCAGAGTCTCTGAACCATTATACAGTCCCACCAACAATGAATAAGAGTTCCAATTTCTCCACATCCCCTCCAGCATTTTTGTTTCCTGTTTGTTTAATGGCAGCCATTCTAATCGGTGTTAGATGGTATCCCATTGTGGTCTTAATTTGCATCTCTCTAATATGTAGTGAAGCTGAACATTTTTTCATGTGTTTCTTGGCCATTTGTATTTCCTCTTCAGAGAACTGTCTTTTCATATCTTTTGCCCATTTTATAATTGGGCTGTCTGTACTATTGTCAGTGAGTTGTAGGATTTCTTTATATATGCAAGATATCAGTCTTTTGTCAGATACATGGTTTCCAAAAATTTTTTCCCATTGAGTTGCTGCCTCTTTACCTTTTTGAGAAATTCCTTTTGAGGTGCAGAAACTTCTAAGCTTGAGGAGTTCCCATGTATCTGTTTTTTCTTTTGTTGCTTGTGCTTTGGGTGTAAAGTCTAGGAAGTGGCCGCCTAATACAAGGTCTTGAAGATGTTTTCCTACATTATCTTCTAGGAGTTTTATGGTACTTTCTCTTATGTTGAGATCTTTCATCCATTTTGAGTTAATTTTTGTGTAGGGGGTGAGGTAGGGGTCCTCTTTCATTCTTTTGGATATGGATATCCAACTCTCCTAGCCCTATTTGTTGAAAAGACCATTATGACTCAGTTCAGTGACTTTGGGGGCCTTATCAAAGATCAGTCGGCCATAGACCTGAGGGTCTATCTCTGAATTCTCAATTTGATTCCATTGATCTGTATGTCTATCTTTGTGCCAGTACCATGCTGTTTTGGCAACTGTGGCTTTATAATAAGCTACAAAGTCAGGGAGTGTAAGTCCTCCCACTTCGTTTTTCTTTTCTAGAGTGTCTTTAGCAATTCGAGGCATCTTTCCTTTCCAAATAACTAGCTTTTCCAAGTCTGCAAAGTAGGTTGATTGAATTTTGATTGGGATTGCATTGAATCTGTAGATGAGTTTGGGTAGAATTGACATCTTAATGACATTTAGTCTTCCTATCCATGAACATGGAATATTTTTCCATCTTTTAAGGTCCCCTTCTATTTCTTTTAGTAGAGTTATGTAGTTTTCTTTGTATAGGTCTTTTACATCTTTGGTTAAGTTTTTTCCTAGGTACTTGATTTTTTTAGTTGCTATTGAAAATGGTATCTTTTTCTTGAGTGTCTCTTCAGTTTGTTCATTTCTAGCATATAGAAACATTACTGACTTATGTGCCTTAATCTTGTATCCTGCTACTTTGCTAAATTAGTTTATTAGCTCTAGTAGCTGTATCGTCGATTTCTCAGGGTTTTCTAGATATTAAATCATATCATCTGCAAACAATGACAGTTTTACTTCTTCTTTTCCAATTTGGATGCCTTTTATTTTTTTGTCTTGCCGGATTGCCCTGGCTAGCACTTCCAGCACAATGTTGAATAACAGTGGTGACAGCGGGCATCCTTGTCTTGTTCCTGATCTTAGAGGGAAGGCTTTCAGTCTCTCACCATTGAGTACTATGCTGGCTGTGGGTTTTTCATATATGCTCTTTATCATGTTGAGGAAGTTTCCTTCAATTCCTACCTTTTGAAGTGTTTTTATCAAAAAGGGATGTTGGATTTTGTCAAATGCTTTTTCAGCATCTACTGAGATGATCAATTGATTTTTCCCTTTTGACTTGTTAATGTGTTGTAATACATTGATTGATTTTCTTATGTTGAACCATCCTTGCATGCCTGGAATGAACCCCACTTGGTCATGGTGTATGATCTTTTTAATGTGTCTTTGGATTCGATTTGCAAGTATTTTGTTGAGGATTTTTGCATCTATATTCATTAGGGAGATTGGCCGGTAGTTTTCCTTTTTTGTAGCATCTTTGCCTGGTTTTGGTATTAGATTGATGTTAGCTTCATAAAATGAGTTAGGTAGTGTTCCATTTTCTTCAACGTTTTGAAAGAGTTTGAGTAAGATTGGTGTCAGTTCTTTCTGGAAAGTTTGGTAGAATTCCCCTGTGAAGCCATCTGGCCCTGGGCGTTTATTTGTGGGAAGATATTTGATGACTGATTGGATGTCTTTGCTTGTGATGGGTTGGTTGACGTCTTCTATTTCTTCTCTGGTCAGTCTAGGTTGTTCATATGTTTCCAGGAAATTGTCCATTTCCTCTAGATTATCCAGTTTGTTGCCATACAGTTGTTCATAATATCCTCTTATAATTTTTTAATTTCTTCAGGATCTGCAGATACATCACCTTTTTCACTCATTATTTTGTTTATATGGGTCTTCTCTCTTTTTGATTTTGTCAGTCTAGCTAGGGGCTTGTCAATCTTGTTGATCTTCTCAAAGAACCAACTTTTGGTGATATTTATCCTCTCTATTGTTTTTTTGTTCTCTATGTCATTTATTTCTACTTTAATCCTTGTTATTTCTTTTCTTCTACTTGGTTTGGAATTGGTTTGCTGTTCATTTTCTAGCTTCTTCAGTTGATCCATTAGTTCTTTGATTTTGGCTCTTTCTTCCTTTTTAATATATGCGTTTAGTGCTATGAATTTCCCCCTCAGCACTGCTTTTGTTGCATCCCACAGGTTTTGGTATGTTGTGTTCTCATTTTCATTTGTCTCTATATATTTAGCAATTTCTCTTGCTATTTCTTCTTTAACCCACTGATTGTTTAGGAGTGTGTTGTTTAACCTCCAGGTATTTGTGAATTTTCTAAGTCTCTGATGGTTATTGACTTCTAATTGTATTCCATTGTGGTCAGAGAATGTGCTTTGACTAATTTCAATCTTTTTAAATTTATTGCGGCTTGTTTTATGTCCCAGCATATGATCTATTCTGGAGAAAGTTCCATGAGCACTAGAAAAGTATGTGTATCCTGGTGATTTGGGATGTAATGACCTGTATATGTCTGTTAAATCTAATTCATTTATCAGATTGTTTAGGTTTTCAGTTTCCTTATTGGTCTTCTGTCTGGTTGATCTATCTATAGGAGAGAGTGATGTGTTGAAATCTCCCACAATTATTGTGGAAACATCAATTGCTTCCTTTAGTTTTGCCAGTGTTTCTCTCATGTATTTTGTGGCACCTTGATTGGGTGCATAGACATTTACGATTGTTATTTCTTCTTGCTGAATTGCCCCTTTTATTAGTACGTAGTGGCCTTCTTTGTCTCTCAAAACATCCCTGCATTTGAAGTCTATTTTATCTGAGATTAATATTGCTACACCTGCTTTCTTTTGGCTGTAGCTTGCATGAAATATTTTTTTCCATCCTTTCACTTTCAGTTTCTTTGTGTTCCTGTATCTAAGATGAGTCTCTTGTATGCAACATATTGATGGTTCATTTGTTTTTATGCATTCTGTGATTCTATATCTTTCAATTGGGGAGTTTAATCCATTTACATTCAACGTTATAACCGTGAAGGCCTTTCTTGAATCAGCCATCTTATCCTTTGGTTTATGTTTGTCATATTTTTCCCCTCTCTCTATTAATATCCTTTATTGTACCCATGCCGAATCTCTTCAGGACTGAACCTTTCTCCAAGTCTCTCTGTCCTTTCTTTGTTTCTCTGTCTGTAGGGCTCCCTTGAGTATCTCCAGTAGGGCAGGTCTCTTGTTAGCAAATTCTCTCAGCATTTGTTTGTCTGTGAAAAATTTCAGCTCTCCCTCAAATTTGAAGGAGAGCTTTGCTGGATAAAGTATTCTTGGCTGGACATTTTTCTCACTCAGAATTTTAAATACATCGTGCCACTGCCTTCTCGCCTCCATGGTGGCTGCTGAGTAGTCACTACTTAGTGTTATGCTGTTTCCTTTGTATGTGGTGAATTGCTTTTCTCTTCTTGCTTTCAGAACTTGCTCCTTCTCTTCCGTGTTTGACAGTGTGATCAAAATATGTCTCGGAGTGGGTTTATTTGGATTTATTCTATTTGGAGTTCGCTGGGCATTATGATTTGTATATTTATGGTGTTTAGAAGATTTTGGAAGTTTTCCCCAACAATTTCTTTGAATACTCTTTCTAGACCTTTACCCTTTTCTTCTCCTTCTGGAACAGCCATGAGTCTTATATTTGGACATTTTATATTATCTATCAAATCCCTGAGGTCCACTTCAATTTTTTCAATTTTTTTCCCCATTCTTTCTTTTGTGCTTTCATTTTCCGTTCTGTCATCTTCCAGGTCACTGATTTGTTGTTCAACTTCCTCCAGTCTAGTACTATGAGTATCCAGAGTCTTTTTAATTTGATCAACAGTTTCTTTAATTTCCATAAGATCATCTATTTTTTTATTTAGTCTTGCAGTGTCTTCTTTATGCTCTTCTAGGGTCTTCTTGATGTCCTTTATATCCTGTTCCATGCTCTTCTTGATGTCCTGTATATCCCGTGCCATGGTCTCATCGTTCATATTTAGTTCTGTAATTAGTTGCTCTAAGTACTGTATTTCTTCAGGTCTTTTGATTTGGGTGCTTGGGCTTGGGTTATCCACATCTTCTGGTTTTTTTCATATGCTTTAAAATTTTCTGTTGTTTTTGGCCTCTTGGCATTTGCTTAACTTGGTAGAGTTCTTTTAGGATTTGTAGACCAATTGAAATCCTTTTCTCTAATTTGTCAGGTCTACAGCTTCTTGGAGTACACTTTCTGTGACTATCCAGCAGGTGGCATCCGCGAGCCACCTGTTCCCTTCAAGGAAGTTCTCCCCTGCTTTGCCTCTGTGGTGAGTGGGGGAGTAAGTCTTGTGGGGTCCAATTGGTGTACCAAGCTTGTGTGTGTAGTTGGTGTTGCCCACCCTGTATATGGGGTGTGTTTCTGGGCAGTCAGGGAGGGGGGTGTCTCTAACAATCAAATCTCCCTGGTGATCCTGGAGTTTTAAAGCTGCTGCAATAGTCTAATCCTTCAGTTCAGTTCCGCCACAGTTTGTCTCTGCCACTGACCCACAAGTCCTTGGTGTTGGCGTATGGCTTCTGAGACTTGCAAGTGGGCTCCTCTTCCAGGCTGTGCACCCTGGGTCCTCTGTTGAGGGATGACTGTGGTATGTCACAGGTGAGTGCCGTCCCCCCAGGGCAGTTCTGGGCTGCTGAGCTGTGTAGGGAGGCTCCCAGTCTGCTGAAATGATGGCTGAATGGGGCTTTGTTAATTCACACTGCTCCACTTTCCCAACTCTGGGACAATCAGCTGAGGTTGCAGGGAAGGCTAATGTCCACGCCCAGTTTTGTGGTGTGTGCCTGTTATTTGAAGCACTTCCGTCACACTGGGTTGTCTGGGGCAGTTCTGGGCTATGGGGCTGGCAATGGGCAGGAGTGTTTCCTGTCCACCAGGATGATGGCTGTGAGTGGACACCCCCCTTTTCTTGGGAAGTTGTGGTGTTTAGTGAAATTTCTCAGCCACTGGATTATTGCCTTTTGTCTCAGAGCTCTCTTAGTTCTGCTCTTGTCTTGACCTGCCCAAATTGCAAGTCTTTGAAGCTTTCTGTATTGGGCTTCTTAGAGTAATTGTTTTAGAAAACGAAAAAAGGATTAAAAAAAAGGGCCCTCCTCAGAGATCTAATGGGTTATTGAAATGCTAAGAGACCAAGCAATTGGGGCCATTAAGGAAAGGTCCACAGGGCAGAGAGATCAGCTTTTCTTCGGGATTTACATATGAGCCTCAGGGCCTAAGCTCTGCCCTTCCCCTTTCTATCTTCACCAGAACTCCAAAAATCCTCCGCTTTTATTTTGGAGTTTTTCGTGTTGTTTTTTTCTATGCCTCTCTCCTCTCTGCTGGGCTGGCTGCTCTCAGATTCTCTGGTGTATGGTCTCAGTCTATCTATGTTTGGAGTTTGGATCAGTAGAATGAGTTTCTGATAAGAGCTGCCACTGCAGTTCTCCCTTCTCCTTCCCGGAGCTGACAGCCCCTCCTCCCACGGGACTGAGCCTGGCAGGGAGGGGTGCAGGTCCCCTGGCCACAAAAACTTACAGATTTCACTGATCTCAGCAGTTCCACGTTTTCATGAGTGTTGTATGAAGTATGCCCAAAGTCAGATTGCTCTGTGGTGTCCAGTCCACGCAGTTCATGGCTTTCTATCTACTTTCCTGGAGGGGTAACTAAAACATACAGCTCACCAGTCCGCCATCTTGCCCCGCCTCCTAATAATAGCATTTTTATTTACCTATGTAGTTACATTTATGATGGGTCTTTATTTCTTCATATGATTTCAGGTTACTATCTAGCATCCTTTCCTTTCATCCTGTAGGATTCCCTTTAACAATTTTTGTATGGCAGATTTAGTAGCAATATCTCTCAGCTGTTTTTTTCTTAAATTTCGTATTTTGAAATAATATCAAACTTACAGGGTAGTTGCAACCTCAGCTTTTGTTTATCTGGAGGTGTCTTGATTTCGCCCTCATTTTGAAGGACAGTTTTTCCTAATATAGAATTCTTGGTTGACAGTTTTTTTCTTTCATCACTTTAAATATGTCACCTGACTGTTTTCTGGCCTCCTTGGTTTCTGATGAGAAGTGTGATGAGTCACTTCTTTCAGAATTCTGTCTTTGTCTTTGGCCTTCAACAGTTTGACTACAGTATGTCTCAGCATCCACGTATTTGAGTTTATCCTATTTGAAGTTTGTTGAACTTCTTAGATGTGTATATTCGTGTGTTTTGAAAATTTTGGGAAGTTTTTGGCTATTCTTTCTTTATGTATTTTTTCTTACCCTTTCTTTCTCTTCTCATTCTGGGACTCCCATAATGCATACATTGGTATACTTCATAGTCTCCCACTAGTCTCTTAGTCTCTGCTTCCTATTTTTCATTCTTCTCCTCAGACTGAGTAATTTTAATTACCCTATCTTCAGGTTTGCCAATTCTTTCTTCTGGCTATTCAAATCTTCTGCTGAATACCTCTAGTGAATTTTTAATTTCGTTTATTTTATTTTTCATCTCCAGAATTTTTGTTTGGTTTGTTTTAAAATTTATAATTCCTCCTTTTGTTCATGTATTATTTTCACAATTTCCTTTAGTTCTTTTCCATGTTTTCCTTCAGTTCATTGAACTTATTTCCAGTGTCTAGGCTTCCTCAGGGATAGTTTCTGTGACTGAATTTGCTCCTTTGAATGGGCCATCTTTTCCTGTTTCTTTCTATGCCATGTGATTTTCTGGATATTTGAATATTTTTATGTGTTAACTTTGGAAGTCAGATTCTCCCCTTCCCCGGGGTTTGGTGAGTTCTTATTTATTTATTTATTTTTGATTGTTTAAGGGTGTAGTCTAGATTGGTCATGTTGTGAAACTTTCATTCAATGCTTAGCTCCGATTACGCTGAACCTATAGGTCAGCCTACAGTGAACATTTAGGTTCTTCAGGTCTTTCTGAGCATGTGTCTTGCCCTAGGCATGTGCAGTACTCTCTCCCCATCTTCTCCTCCTGGGCTACAGATGCTGTATTTTATGTTTCGTATTCAAAATTTCACCTCAGGCAGCTGTGATTTGCTTGGTTCTGTGCTACTTCTCCATACCACTTCTCTGCCCCCAGTGAATTCTGGTTTAGGCCACACAAATGAGTGCCTTGAGTAAGTCTTTCAGGGGGTGAGCAAGTTGGGAAAGACATACAAACACACCAAATCTGTGCATTAGGTGTGCTAATAACCAGATACCAGGGACCTACACTAAGAATGTGAACTGCAGCACTGGGAGAGCAGGCTAGCTGCCATCACTCCCACAGGATGCCAAAGCAATCCAGAGGAAGGAGTGGGGCCAAGGCAAGTGAAAGTATTTCACAGCTTTCCTACCAAGTATAGATTTTCTTTTTCCTGATTTAGTTTTCACTTGGTTACTATCTGTCCTTGAGTTTTACACAATGCAGGGGATGTTGATTCTGACAGTTAATTCTTATTTTTCTGTTTCCCTGTGTGGAGGGCATTTGCTAGGAGCTTCTTACTCTATCATCTTGCTGATGTCACTCTGTTTATGTTTTTTTTTATTTAAATTTTACTCTATTTCCCATAATTCTGTTTCCTCTGAATTCTCCTTTTCTTTCTGTTTGTTTAGATCTCTCTCATTTTGGAGGCCTTACTTGAATATCATGGGATCCCTGGCAGTTCATTAATATTAATTTTTGAGGCATACAATTCTGACTGGGTGCTACATTTCCATAAACTGAGTTTGGTTACACATTCTTCCACCACACACTGCCTAGTGATTTCACACTGGGAGTCCTATTCTTTCTTTTTATGAAAACTCTTTTATTGTAGAAGTAACACACACAGAGAAGATCACCAAACTTAAATGGATGGCTCAATGAATGATCATAAAACATGCACCTTTGTAAGTGCCATATGGGTCAAGAAACAAAACATTACCCGCATTTGGAAGCTTCCTTTGTGTCCCTTCTCAATCAGTTCACCTTCCCCCTCACTCTAAAGTAACAACCCTCCTAACTTTCATGGTAATCACTTCTTTGTTTTCCTTTACAGCCTCCACCAGTAAGGAGTACTCTTTAAACAGCACAGTAAGTTTCACCTTTTTATTTTGAACCATATAAAGCTGATATATGTGATTTGGGTTCTGGTTGTGGGGTAGATAGAATAATGACATTTTAAATAGGTCCACTTTCTATTTCTGGTAACCTGTGAATATGTTAAGTTACATGTCAAGGGGAATTAAGATTGCAGATGGAATTGAGGTGGTTAATCAACTATCCTTAAAATAGGGAGATTATCCTGGATTAATTGGGTAGGTTCAGTGTAATCACAAGGGTCCTTAAAACTGGAAGAGGGAAGTAGAAGAGGAAGAACCAGAGACATGGCAGTGTGAGAAGGACCCAGCTCAATGTTACTGGCTTTGCAGTTGGAGGAAGAGCATCATAGGCCAAGAAATACGGGTGGCCTCCAAGAGCTGGGAAAGACAAAGAAATAGATTCTCCCCTAGAGTCTCCAGAAGAAACACAGCAAACACAACTGTGATGACATCTTGATTTTTGCTTAGTGAAACCCATTTTAGACTTTTGACCTCCAGAACTGTAAGAGAATAAAGTTGTTTTGTTTAAGCCAATTAGTTTGTGGCAGATGGTTATGGCAGCAATAGGAAACTAATACATATTTCTTGTGTTTATGAGATTTGCTCATGTTGTTGTGGGTAGCTATAATTTATTCATTTTCTTTGCTTTGCAGTAGGGGTAGGAAAACTATGGCCCATAGGCCAAATCTAGCTCAGTGTCTGTTTCTGTTAAGGCCTGTGAACTAACATCTTTTTTTACATTTTTGAATGTGTGGGGAAAAATCACAAGAAGAATGACATTTTGTGAAATACAAATTTTAGTGCATATGAAGTGTTGGAACACAGTCAGACTCATTTGTTAAAGTGTTGTCTGTGGATACTTTCATGATATAAGGGCAGAACTGAGTAATTGCCACAGGAGACCATGTGGCCTTCAGAGCCTAAAATATTTACTACTGATCCTTTATATAAAAATTTTGCTGAACCTGACTCTATAGCAGTGCTTTCTAAACCTTTTGCAATGGTGGAAATGTTCTGTATTTGTGCTTGCAATACAATACTCAGTAACCACATGAGACTACTGAGTACTTGAAATATAGCTAATGTTACTGAGGAACTGAAATTTTATTTTATTTTAATTAATATAATTGTAAATCTAAGGAGCTACATGTATATCGTCTAGTGGCTATTGTATTGGACAGTACAGCACTAAAGTATTCCATCATGTGAATATACAATAATTCATTTACCCATTTTACTACTGCTGGATATTTGGACTGTTTCCAGTTTGTAATTATTATGAATAAGGCTGTTGCAGCACTTCTTGCACATGTCTTGTTGCACATGTCTGTAACTTTCTGAATGTGCCGCTTTCTGAATACGCTATGGGCAGTGTGTGAATATTCCACTAGCTCCACATTCTTACGAACCAGGCAATTTTTCAAATTTTAGCCATTCTGGTGGACATGTAGAGAATCTTACTGCATTTTATTTTTGCATTTTTTTTTTTTTTGGTTTGTTTCCGGTGAGGTTAAAGACGTCTTCATATATTTATTGTTTCAATGCAAAGACAACAACACTTTAATTCCATGCATCTCTTTCCATGACTTACATGCTATTTCTGTCATGTATTTTAATTTTCACCATATATTTAAATCCAACAATATATTATTATTATTATTAGTCAGCGTTTAAAACATTTCTCTCCTTCCCCCCTCATTTACTCTTCTTTCCTCTCATTTACTATTTTCATTTTCTTCTTCCTTCCTACGTCTCTGACATACAAGCTAGAGTCACTTTTTTTAGTAATTCAATTTTTTTAATAATTCAGTTTTATTGAGATGTATTCACATACCATGCAGTCATACAAAGCGTACAATTAGTTGTTCACAGTACCACCATATAGTTGTGTGTCCATCACCCAAATTAATTTTTGAACATTTTCATTACCATACACACAAAAGTAATAAGAATAAAAATTAAAGTGAAAAAGAACAATTAAAGTAAAGAAGAACACTGGATGCTTTTTTTTTTTTTGGCCCCTGTTTTTCTACTCATCCATCCATACACTGGACAAAGGGGAGTGTGATCCACATGGCTTTCCCAATCACATTGTCACCCCTCATAAGCTACATTTTTATACAATTGTCTTCAAGATTCAAGGGTTCTGGGATATAGTTTAGTAGTTTCAGGTATTTACTGCCAGCTATTCCAATTCATTAGAACCTAAAAACGGTTATCTATATTGTGTGTAAGAGTGCCCACCAGAGTGACCTCTCGGCTCCTTCTGGAATCTCTCAACCACTGAAACTTATTTCATTTCGTTTCACATCTCACTGTGGGTCAAGAACATGTTCTCCATCCCATGATGCCGGGTCCAGATTCGTCCCTGGAAGTCATATTCCATGTTGTCAGAGGTATTTACACCTCTAGGTGCCAGATCCCACATAGCGGGGAGGACAGTGATTTCATCTGCCAAGTTGGCTTAGCTAGAGAGAGAGGGCCACATCTGAGCAACAAAGAGGCATTCAGGAAGAGACACTTAGGCACAATTATAAGCAGGCCTAGCCTCTCCTTTGCAGTAACAGTCTTCCCAAGGGCAAGTCCCGTGACTGAGGGCTCAGCCCATCGGGAACCACCAGTCCCCAATGTCTGTGAGCACATCACCAACCACTGATGTGGGGAAACCCAACACCCCTGCATTCTCCCCCAGCAATGTTCACATTAGTGGTAGCATATAATATTTCTCTTTTTGTGCCTGGTTTATTTCACTCAGCATTTTGTCTTCAAGGTTCATCCAAGTTGTCATATGTTTCACGACATTGTTCTTTCTAACAGCTGCGTAGTATTCCGTTGTGTGTATGTACCACATTTTATTTATCCACTTATCTGTTGAAGGACATTTGGGTTGTTTCCATCTCTTGGCAATTGTGAATAATGCTGCTATGAACATTGGCGTGCAGATATCTGTTCACACCACTGCTTTCAGGTCTTCTGGGTATATACCAAGAAGTGAAATTGCTGGATCGAAGGGTAACTCTGTATCTAGTTATCTAAGAAACTGGTAGAATGTCTTCCAGAATGGCTGAACCGTTATACAGTCCCACCAACAAAGGATAAGAGTTCCAATTTCTCCACATCTTTCCAGCATTTGTAGTTTCCTGTTTGTTTAATGGCAGCCATTCTAATTGGTGTGAGATGGTATCCCACTGTGGTCTTAATTTGCATCTCCCTAATGGCTAGTGAAGCTGAACATTTTTTCATGTGTTTCTTGTTCATTTGTATTTCCCCTTCAGAGAACTGTCTCTTCATATCTTTTGCCCATTTTATAATTGGGCTGTCTGTACTCTTGTCATTGAGTTGTAGGATTTCTTTATATATGCAAGATATCAGTCTTTTGTCAGATACATGGTTTCTAAAAATTTTTTCCCATTGAGTTGGCTGCCTCTTCACCTTTTTGACAAATTCCTTTGAGGTACAGAAACTTCTAAGCTTGAGGATTTCCCATTTATCTATTTTTTCCTTTGTTGCTTGTGCTTTGGGTGTAAGGTCTAGGAAGTGACCTCCTAAAACAAGGTCTTGAAGATGTCTCCCTACATTATCTTCTAGGAGTTTTATGGTACTGTCTTTTATATTGAGGCCTTTGATCCACTTTGAGCTAATTTTTGTGTAGGGTGTGAGGTAGGGGTCCTCTTTCATTCTTTTGCATATGGATATCCAACTCTCCCAGCCCCATTTGTTGAAAAGACTGTTATGTCGCAGTTCAGTGGCTTTGGGGGCCTTATCAAAGATCAGTCAGCTGTAGATCTGGGGGTCTATCTCTGTATTTTCAATTCAATTTCATTGATCAATATGTCTATCTTTGTGCCAGTACCATGCTGTTTTGAATACTGTGGCTTTATAATAAGCTTGAAAGTCAGGGAGGGTAAGTCCTCCCAGTTTGTTTGTCTTTTTTTAGAGCATTTTTAGCAATCTGAGGCAGCTTCCCTTTCCAATTAAATTTGATAGCTAGCTTTTCCAAGTCTGCAAAGTATATTATTGGAATTTTGATAGGGATTGCATTGAATCTGTAGATGAGTTTGGGTAGAATTGAAATCTTAATGACATTTAGCCTTCGTATCCATGAACATGGAATATTTTTCCATCTTTTAAGGTCCCTTTCTATTTCTTTTATTAGAGTTATGTGGTTTTCTTTGGTTAAGTTTTTTCCTAGGTACTTGATTTTTTTAGTTGCTATTGAAAATGGTATCTTTTTCTTGAGTGTCTCTTCACTTTGTTCATTTCTAGCATATAGAAATTACTGACTTATGTGCGTTAATTTTGTATCCCACTACTTTGCTAAATTTGTTTATTAGCTCCAGTAGCTGTATCATCAATTTCTCAGGGTTTTCCAGATGTAAGATCATATCATCTGCAAATAATGACAGTTTCACTTCTTCCTTTCCAATTTGGATGCCTTTTATTTCTTTGTCTTACCAGATTGCCTTGGCTAGTACCTCTAGCACAATGCTGAATAACAGTGGTGACAGCGGGCATCCTTGTCTCGTTCCTGATCTTAGAGGGAAGGCTTTCAGTATCTCACCATTTATTATTACTATGCTGGCTGTGGATTTTTCATATATGCTCCTTATCATGTTGAGAAAATTCCCTTCTATTCCTATCCTTTGAAGTGTTTTCATCAAGAAAGGATGCTGAATTTTGTCAAATGCTTTTTCAGCATCTAGAGATGATCATTTGATTTTTCCCTTTCTGTTTGTTAATGTGTCATATTATATTGATTGATTTTCTTACGTTGAACTACCCTTGCATGCCTGGGATGAACCCTACTTGATCATGGTGTATAATTCCTTTACTCTGCCTTTGAATTCAATTTGCAAGTATTTTGTTGAGAATTTTTGCATCTATATTCATTAGGGAGATTGGCTTGCAGTTTTCCTTTCTTGTAGTATCTTTATCTGGTTTTGGTATTAGAGTGATATTAGCTTCATAAATGAGTTAGGTAGTGTTCCTTTTTCTTCTGTTTTTTTTTTTTTTTTTTTTTTTGAAAGAGTTTGAGCAGGAATGGTGTCAATTTTGGGGTGAAAGTTTGGTGAAATTCCCCTGTGAAGCCATCTGATCCAGGACTTTTATTTGTAGGTAGATTTTTGATGACTGATTTTATCTCTTTGCTTGTGATTGGTGTGTTGAGGTTTTCTGTTTCTTCTCGGGTCAGTCTAGATTGTTCACATGTTTCCAGGAAATTGTCCATTTCCTCTAGGTTGTCTAGTTTGTTGGCATACAGTCGTTCATAGTATCCTCTTATGATTTTTAAAATTTCTTTGGGATCCATTGTAATGACCCCACTCTCATTTTGGCTTTTTTTTATTTGGGTCTTCTCTCTTTTTGACTTTGTCAGTCTAGCTAAGGGTTTGTCAATCTTGTTGATCTTCTCAAAGAATCAACTTTTGATTTTATTTATTCTCTCTATTGTTTTTTTTTTTGTTGTTCTCCAGCTCATTTCTTTCTGCTTTATTCTTTGTTATTTCTTTTCTTCTACTTGCTTTAGGGATAGTTTGCTGATCATTCTCTAGCCTCTTCAGTTGTTCAGTTAGGTCTTTGGTTTTAGCTCTTTCATCCTTTTTGATGTATGCATTTAGCATTAGAGCCATAAATTTCCCTCTCATCACCACGTTTGCTGCATCCCATAGGTTTTGATATGTTGTTGTGCTGCTTTGAATATATTATGTCCCCCCAAATGCCATTATCTTTGATGTAATCTTGTGTGGGCAGACCTATCAGTGTTAATTAGATAGTAATTCTCTGAATGTTTCCATTGGAGATGTGCCCCATCCAACTGTGGGTGATGACTCTGATGAGATAATTTCCATGGAGGCGAGGCCCCACACATTCAGGGTGGGCCTTGATTACTGGAGCAGTATATAAGCTCAGATAGAAGGAGCAAGCTTGTCACAGCCAAGAGGGACACTTTGAAGAAGCACAGGAGTTGCAGATGAGAGACAGTTTGAAGACAGCCGTTGAAAGCGGACTCTTGCCCCAGAGGAGCTAAGAGAGGACAAATACCCTACGTGCAGCTAAGAGTGACATTTTTGAGGAACTGCAGCCTAGACAGGAATGTCCTGGAAGAAAGCCATTTGAAACAGAACTTTGGAGCAGATGCCAGCCACATGCCTTCCCAGCTAACAGAGGTTTTCCAGACACCACATTGGCCATCCTCCAGTGAAGGTACCTGATTGCTGATGTGTTACCTTGGGCACTTTATGGCCTTAAGACTGTAACTGTGTAACCAAATAAATCCCCTTTTATAAAAGCCAATCCATTTCTGGTGTTTTGCATTCCGGCAGCATTAGCAAACTAGAACAGTTGTGTTCTCATTTTGATTCATCTCTAGATATTTAGCAGTTTCTCTTGCAATTTCTTCTTTGACCCACTGGTTGTTTAGGAGCATGTTGTTTAACCTCATGTATTTGTGAAAGATATGGTTCCTTGGTGGTTATTGATTTCTAGTTGCATGCCATTATGGTCAGAGGATTTGCTTTGAATAATTTCAATCTTTTTAAATTTTTTAAGACTTGTTTTGTGCCCCGGCATATGATCTATCCGGGAAAACATTCCATGAGAGCTAGAGAAGAATGTATATCCTGGTACTTTGAGATGTAAGAATCTGTATATATCTGCTAAGTCTAATTCACTTATCACATTATTTAGGTTCTCAATTTCCTTAGTGGACTTCTGTCTAGTTGTTCTATCTATAGAGGAGAGTGGTGTATTGAAGTCTCCCCCTATTATTGTAGACGTGTCTATTGCTCCCTTCAGTTTAGCCAATGTTTGTCTCATGTTCTTTGGAGTTCCTTGATTGGGTGCCTAAACATTTATGATTGTTATTTCTTCTTGGTGAATTGTCCCTTTTAGTAATATATAGTGTCCTTCTTTGTCTCTTATGACATCTTTGCGTTTAAAGTCTGTTTTGTCTGATATTAATATAGCTACTACCCCTGCTTTCTTTTGGTTGCAGCTTACGTGGAATATTTTTTTCCATCCTTTCACTTTCAGTGTTGTTGTGTCGCAGAGTCTAAGATGAGTCTCTTGTAAATAGCATATTGATGGGACATATTCTTAAATCCATTCTACCAGTCTGTATCTTTTAATTGGGGAGTTTAATCCATTCACATTCAAAGTTATTACTGTGAAGGCAGTTCTTGAATCAGCCGTCTTCCCTTTAAGTTACCCTTACTAATATTCTTCAGTTCTGTGTCCTCCATACCTCTCTCTCATTTCTTTTTTTCTCAGCCAGTAGGGCTCCCTTTGGTATTTCTTGCAGGACAGGTCTCTTGTTAACAAATTCTCTCAGTATTTGTTTGTCTTTGAAAATTTTAACCTCTCCCTCAATTTTGAAGGAGAGATTTTCTGGATAAAGAATTCTTGGCTGGCAATCTTTTTCTCTTTTAGAATCTTAAATATGTTGTCCCACTGCCTTCTCGCTTTCATGGTGTCCACTGAGTAGTCAGTACTTAGTCTTATGTATTTTCCCTTGTATGTGTTGAATTGCTTCTCTCTTGCTGCTTTCAGGACTTTCTCCTTCTCTTCAGCATTTGGCAATCTGCATAGTATATGTCTTTCTTTGGGTGTATTTGGATTTATTTTATTTTGAGTTCTTTGAGTTTCTTTGATTTGCATAATTAGGTCATTTAAGATGGCTGGGAAGTTTTTCCAAACTATATTCTCAAATACTCTTCCTAACCCTTTACTCTTCTCTGCTCCTTCTGGGACACCACTGATTCTTATATTTGCATGCTTCATGTTGTCCTTCATTTCCCTGAGATCTATTTCAAATTTTTTTTATGTTTTCACCATTAGTTCTTTTGCACATTCACATTCAATTGTGCTGTCCTCTAATTCACTTATTCTTTCTTCTGCCTCTTCAGATCTGCTGCTGTATGTCTCTAGTGTATTTCAGTTTGATCTACAGTACCCTTTATTTCCATAAGATCTGCTATTTTTTATATTTTTACTCTTTCAAATTCTTCTTTATGCTCTTCTAGAGTTTTCTTGATGTCCTTTATGTCTTTAGCCAACCCACTGAATTTGTTTTGGAGATTTGTCTGTTTCTTTGACTAATTGCTCCGGATTCTGTGTGTCCTCCGGCTCTTTAATTCGGTCATTTGGCTTGTCCATATCTACTTGGGTCTTCATATGCTTTGTGATTTTCTGTTGGCTTTGGGGCATTTGCTTATCTTGATAAGGTTATTTTGGGAAATGCAGGATTATTTGAAGATTTGTATAGAATTTGGCAGAGCCACAGCTTGCTGGAGTGCACTTTCCCTGTCTTCCCAGCAGATCATGTTCTTTAGCCACCTCTTACCCTCAAGGGAGCTTTTCCCCCACTTCACCTGTGTGCTGGGAGAATCCAACCAGGTGGAAATCCAATCAGCACATCTCACTTCTCTGTGATCACTGGGGACTGCCAGCCCTGGGGGCAGTGGGTGGGCCCTGTGCAGCTTGGCAGGTAGTCTGCTTAAGGTGCAGTGAGTGTGGTAATTCCTGGGCCTCCGAGTGGCCCACTCTCAAGCTGCAGGGCCATGTGTCTCACCCCCTAGCTCAAATGCGTCCTGGACGCTGTCCACCATGCGCTCGCAAGCCTCTGGGGTTGGGGATGGGCTCCTGGCACTTCCATGCGTCACCCCCACCTCTCCCCACCTCTCGCCCTTCTACACCAAGGGCTTCTATGGAGGAAAAGTAGATGTGGTCACCACAAGGCTACTGAATCTCGAGTTCTGTCATTGGAGCTCCTGGCTGTGGGTCTGTGAAGGGTTTTTCTCCCCAGCCAACTGCTGAAATGGGTGCATGGGTTGTGGAAAGCTGCTCCCTGTTGCACTTGGCATCGGGCTCCAGCTGCTAGTCCCTAGCAGTGGTCCTGGCTGAATACCCTCACCTCATCCTTTCAGATGCAGTCTCTCCACCTCTCCGTCCAAGTCCCCACTATGCCTTGTAGAGTTCCCTCTCTAGCCAGTTATACCCTGGTGCCCTCTGCCCCTTCTTTAGTCCCTTTCATGGAGGAGAAGTTTGCTCTGCCTCTCCTATTCTACCATCTGGTGCCCATCTTGTAATGCCAAAAGTGTGGGTGCTAGGCATTGGCATCTGGGGACCAGTCAGCCATGGGTCACCGCAGCTCCTTTGTGAAATTATGGACATAGGCACAGAAGCACTCGACCTTGTAGAAGGCACTGCTCCAGCTTGGGCCACAGTTCTGGAACTGGGCCCGGCCCCGCCATGTGGACAGGCTGGCCTCCTTGGCTTCCTGGCCACCAGGCCACTGTGTCCTAGGCCCCATCAGTCACCTGCAGGCCCACGTCCCTGCTGTGCTGCAGGCCTCCTCTGGCCACAGGCTACTGCTCTTTCTCAGCTTTTATTGATTTTTGAGGTCAAAATTGCACTTCAGAGTTACCCTGCAAATGCTCATCTGAGTCTATGCCCGACAAAGATGTGGGCGCACGGGGGCTCAGTTGATGTGGGAGTGGGCGGAACCTTTTGCTTAGGTTATTTCAATTGAGATGCAACCCACCTCATTCAAGGTGGGTCTTAATCCTCTTACTGGAGTCCTTTATAGGAGGATACAATTTATACAGAAGCTGAGAGATGTAATTAAGAGATGCTTACAGAGATCACCAGAGAAGGTGAGAGAGGGAGCCACTGAAGCCTGAAGTTGAAAGCAATGACACCAGGGAGAGGACCAACACATGCTGCCATGTGCCTTGCCATGTGACAGAGGAGCCCCAGATGCTGGCAGCCTGTGTGCAGAGTCCAGGTATTGTCCTCTTGGTGCCTTGAGTTGGACATTCTCGCAGCCTAAGAACTGTAATTGTAAGTTAATAAATTCCTATTATAAAAGCCAACCCATTTCTGTTATATTGCATTTGTCAGCTTTAGCCAACCAAAACATTCAGCATCATTCATTTGGAGGATTGTGGCACATTGGGTGGCTGATAAATTTACTGTCAAAGGTATAACGTCTTTGAGCCAGTGCGTAAGGTACTTGAGGATATTGGTTGCGTTCTAGTTTGCTAATGCTGTGATTATGCAAAATACCAGAAGTGGATTTATTTGGGAGTTTATTTGGTTACCCAGTTATAGTCTGAAGGCCATGAAAATGTCCAAATGAAGGCATCAACGCAAGTATACCTTCACTGAAAGAAGGCCAGTGGCATCTGGAAAACCTGTTAGCTGGGAAGGCACATGGCTGGCATCTGCTGATTCCAGGTTGTGTTCTAGCTCCACTCAGCTCCTGTGCATTCTTCAAAGTGTCTCTCTTGGCTGCAGCACCTCCTTCTGTCTGTGAACACTTTTATAGGACGCCGGTGATTCAATTAAGATCCACCCTGAATGGATGGGGTAACATCTCCATGGAAATTATCCAATCAAAGTTCTCACCCACAGCTGATTGAGTCACATCTCCATGGAAACAATCAATCAAAAGATTCCAACCTAATCAACACTGATCTGCCTGCTCCAGCAAGATTGCATCAAAGAACATGTCGTTTAGGGGGACATAAGACATCCAAACCGGCACAGGTTATTATAAAAGTATCAATATTTAATAAAACCAAGAGCTGGAAGCCTGTATGTAGCCATTCCTCCACCCTTCAGGGGATAGCCAGGAGGAAATTTCAGAGATTTTATGGAGCCTGAGGTATTTGTTGAAAAAACATGGTTATATTTTGAGGTGCCTTGATCTCTTGAGCCATCATTTTTTTTAAATAAAATTTTATTGAGATATATGCACACAGCATACAAAACCACCCGAAGTATAAAATCATTGGCTCACAGTATCATCACATAGTTGTGCATACATCCCCATGATTAATTTTAGAACATTTTCATTACTCCAGGAAAGAAATAAAAAAGAAAACCCAAATCCTCCCATTCCCTTTGTTTGTCCTATTACTGACCCATAGTTTTGGTGTGGCACATTTGTTACTGTTGATGAAAGAATATTAAAATATTACTGTTAACTATAGTCCATAGTTTGCAATAGGTACTATTTTTCCTATATACCCCTCTGTTATCAACTCCTTGACATGGTGTCACACATTTGTTCTAGCTCATGAAAGGACTTTTAAATATTTGTACAGTTAATAGCAGACATTGCCCACCACAAGATTCACTGGGTTATACATTGTCATGTTTTAACCTCCCACTTTCCTTTTGGTGACATACGTAACTCTAAGCTTCCCCTTTCCAGCACATTCACACACCATTTAGTACTGGCAATTATTCTCTAATTAACATGCTACCATCATCTCTATCCATTTCCAAACATTTAAATGCAACCAATTTAAACATTCTGTACATATTAAGCAACAGCTCTCCATTCTTTAGCCTCATTCTATGTCCTGGTAACCTATGTTCTATTTTTATTTCTATGAGCGTTCATACAATATTTGTCCTTTTGTGTCTGACTTATTTTGCTTAACATAATGTCCTCAGGGTTCATCCATGTTGTTGCATGCTTCAGGACTTCATTCCTTCTTACTGCTGAATAATATTCCATCATATGTATATACCACATTTTGTTTATCCATTCATCTGTTGATGAACACTTGGGTTGTTTTCATCTTTTGGCAGTTGTGAATAATACCATTATAAACACTTGTGTGCAAATGTCTGTTCGCATCCCTGCCTTCAGATCCTCTGGGTATATCCTAGTAGCAGGATTGCTGGGTCTTAAGGCTACTTTATACTTAGCTTCCTGAGGAATTGCCAAACTGTCTTCCACAGTGGCTGTACCATTTTACGTTCCCACCAGCAATGAATAAGTGTTCCAATTTCTCCACATCCTCTCCAGCCTTTGTAGTTACTTGCCTGTTTGTTTAATAGCAGCCATACTACTAGTAGGTGTGAGGTGATAATCTCATTGTGGTTTTGATTTGCATTTCCCTAATAGCTAATGAAGCTGAACATCTTTTCATGTGCTTTTTTAGCCATCTGTATTTCTTAAGCCATCTTTTCTAAGTTGGTTTTGACCTGCCCTGAATTATATATGTATAGGCAGCAGGAGATGTTTCTTATGGTACAGGTATCCCCTTTTTTTTGGCCAAGAGGCAACCTAAGGCTAGATGGTTTTCTAAGACTACCTGGGCTAAGAAGTCTATTTGTTGTTGTATTAGCCCTTATTAGCATATAGAATGACGGGAGATTAGGCAAGGGAACTGAGGGCAAGCATGTGGACCTCTAGATGTTGAAAGGTTGTCCCTGCTGTGTGATACTATAGCTGTAATGTTTAGCTTGCAGTAGGCGATGGCAGAGTACAGGGCAGATTTACAATGGTGGGGATTGTGACTCACAGCGATAAGTATTGCATAAGGAAGAGGGATCCATGGTTAAGCAGGCTGTCATTTTCACCCGGTAATATTCTGACAGATTTTTCTTCTCATTTCTCAAGGTAACATCTGAATTTATTAGCTGGCTTGAGGGTAGAGTGGCTCTGGTTCTTCAGGGTGACAGGAATGGCAGTGGGTGGCCCTCAGTGGTGGTTTTTGTGGTGTTGTCTCCAATGGCAAAGACAGGGGCTGGGGTGATGTTGTCTGAGGTGACATGGTGATTGCTGTGGAGCAAGCCGGGGGTGGGTATCCCTTTCAAGTAGCAATCCATAAAGGATAGGGAATTTTGTCGTGGGCTTTTAAATACCGTTGGGCAGCTCTAGTCATGGTATCTCAGTAGGTTTCTGTAAAATGGTTGTCATCAGAACTCCATGACTTTTAGGGGTCCTCTAGGACACACCTAGCAAAGACTTTGTGTGTTCCCCTGTGGCCCCCTGTACTTCCCTCCACAGGAAGAATATGTTTTGTCCACATTTACATGCCCATTGGGCATTAATTTCTTGTCGGCCCCCTTTGCAAACTAAACTCCTGTTTTATAATAATATGTCTGACAGTCTGGGGTAGAGGACAATTAGCCATGCAGGTTTGATTTGATTATACTCGTGAGGCCATTTAGGTTATGCCTGGGTCAAGCATCGTTTATGCACTGGTGACAGTGTTTCCATCTGATATATAGGTTGGACAGCTTTGGGTCATACAGCTTGAGTCATTAGCCACATTCAGTGGCATGTTGGGCACAGGTGTTTAAGGATCAACGGCCAGCAATCTCCTCTGCCCCATCCCTGGGTACAATTTTAGGATTAGCAGAATGTTGTTTGAGCAATACTGTTTTAGCAGAGACTGCATGATTTGGCCTTGTGGGTCAGTAAGCAAGTCTATTACCCACACAACCAACAGAAATACTAAAACCAGGGGTTGGGGTGAACACTGACATTGTGCCAGCCAGTGAGGACTGGCTTCTGGGGCTGCTACTTGTATCATGACAGCTGGACCTGGTATTGTTTCTCCCTTGCTGAGAGATTGCATATTGCTTTCTCTCAGGGCTTGCTCTATGTCTGGCATTTGCCAACGCAGATGTTGTGCCTTGTATGGGTAATGGGCATCCATGGAAGGGGAAAAGGGGGTCATTTTTGCTTTGGTACCAGATTACTTTATTTGAAGGAATGGTACAAATGAAAGAACTTGGTGGATGTTGATACAACTTACAGAAAAGGTAAAGGTAAGCCCAACATGCATGTACTTCTGTGGTAAACAGAAGTCACCCCCATGTCTCTGGTGAAGATGGGATAAGGCTTAGCTCTCATCATCACTGTTTCCGAGTGTGCTTGTCAAAGAGATACTCTGCCAAGCCAAATTCCAGGGGACCCCATCTTGTGCAAGTTAGTTGTCAGGAGGCCATCAAGAAGTGACTGCTAACACCAAGGAATTAGAGACAGTGGGCACTGTAATCCCCACTTACAGCCCATGTAATAGTCCAGTCTCACCAGTGAAAAAAAAAAACAAAACAATGGAACCTGGCGAATGACTTTTGATTATATTGTAATTCGTCCTTTGTTTGCAGCTGTACCAAATATAGCTACTTTGTTACAGGACATAAGTGCACAGGCCAGTTTCATTTTGTGTTAGACCTTGCTAATGCTTTTTATTATTATTATTATTATTCATTTTATTGAGATATATTCATGTACCACGAGTCATACAAAACAAATCATACATTTGATTGTTCACAGTACCATTATGTAGTTGTACATTCATTACCAAAATCAATCCCCAACACCCTCATTACCACACACACAAAAATAACCACAATAATAATTAAAGTGAAAAGGAGCAACTGAAGTAAAAAAGAACACTGGGCGCCCTTGTCTGTTTGTTGGTTTGTTTGTTTGTTTCCTCCCCCCACCTTTCCACTCATCCATCCACAAACTAGACAAATGGGAGTGTCATCCCTATGCCCCCCCCCCAATCCCACTGTCCCCCCTCATAAGCCACATTTTTATACAACTGTCTTCAAGATTGATGGGTTCTGGGTTGTAGTTTGACAGTTTCAGGTATCCACCACCAGCTACCCCAGTTCTTCAGAACCTAAAAAGGGTTGTCTAAAGTGTGCGTAAGAGTGCCCACCAGAGTGACCTCTCGGCTCCTTTTGGAATCTCTCTGCCACTGAAGCTTATTTCATTTCCTTTCACATCCCCCTTTTGGTCAAGAAGATGTTCTCCATCCTACGATGCCGGGTCTACATTCCTCCCTGGGAGTCATATTCCATGTTGCCAGGGAGATACACTACCCTGGGTGTCTGATCCCACGTAGCGGGGAGGGCAGTGATTTCACCTTCCTAGTTGGCTTAGCTAGAGAGAGGGCCACATCTGAGCAACAAAGAGGCATTTGGGAAGAGGCTCTTAGGCACAATTATAGGGAGGCCTAGCCTCTCCTTTGCAGCAACAATCTTCCCAAGGGCAAATTCCGTGGTAGAGGGCTCAATCCATCAAACCACCAGTCCCCTACGTCTGTGGGCATGTTAGCAACCATCGAGGTGGGGTAGGCCAATACCCCTGCATTCTCCACAGGCTCCTCAAGGGGGCTCTACATATTTTTTCCTTGTTTTTTTTTTTTTTTAACTTTTTTTTCCTAAATCAACTGTATGAAAAATTAAAAAGAAATAAAAAAAACATACAATAAAAGAACATTTCAAAGAGGCCATAACAAGGGAGTAAAAAAAAGACAACTAACCTAAGATAACTACTTTACTTCCAACGTGTTCTTACTCTTCCCCAAGAAAGTAACCTAATATAGCAACATTTCTGTGAACCTGGTCCCACCATAACCCATCAGAAATCAACAGACCACAGTCATTCCTGGGCATTCCCAGAACATTAAATTTATCCATGATAGCTTATCTGTTCTTCTTGGATTATTGTTCCCCCTTCCTTAATTGCTCTCTATCACTAGTTCCCCTACATTCTACATTATAAACCATTTGTTTAAAATTTTCCAAAGTTCACATTAGTGGTAGCATATAATATTTGTCTTTTTGTGCTTGGCTTATTTCGCTCAGCATTATGTCTTCAAAGTTCATCCATGTTGTCATATGTTTCACAACATCATTCCTTCTTACTGCCGTGTAGTACTCCATTGTGTGTATATACCACATTTTATTTATCCACTCATCTGTTGAAGGACATTTGGGTCATTTCCATCTCTTGGCAATTGTGAATAATGCTGCTATGAACATTGGCATGCAGATATCTGTTCGTGTCACTGCTCTCTGATCTTCTGGGTGTATACTGAGAAGTGCAATCGCTGGATCGAAGGGTATCTCTATATCTAGTTTTCTAAGGAACTGCCAGACTGACTTCCAGAGTGGCTGAACCATTATACAGTCCCACCAACAATGAATAAGAGTCCCAATTTCTCCACATTCCCTCCAGCATTTGTAGTTTCCTGTTTGTTTAATGGCAGCCATTCTAATTGGAGTGAGATGGTATCTCATTGTGGTCTTAATTTGCATCTCTCTAATAGCTAGTGAAGCTGAACATTTTTTCATGTGTTTCTTGGCCATTTGTATTTCCTCTTCAGACAACTGTCTTTTCATATCTTTTGCCCATTTTATAATTGGGCTGTCTGTACTACAGTCATTGAGTTGTAGGATTTCTTTATATATGCAAGATATCAGTCTTTTGTCAGATACATGGTTTCCAAAATTTTTTCCCATTGAGTTGGCTGCCTCTTTACCTTTTTCAGAAATTCCTTTTAGGTACAGAAACTTCTAAGCTTGAGGAGTTCCCATTTATCTATTTTTTCTTTTGTTGCTTGTGCTTTGGGTGTAAAGTCTAGGAAGTGGCCACCTAATACAAGGACTTGAAGATGTTTTCCTACATTATCTTCTACGAGTTTTATGGTGCTTTCTTTTATATTGAGATCTTTGGTCGATTTTGAGTTAATTTTTGTGTAGGGTGTGAGGTAGGGGTCCTCTTTCATTCTTTTGGATATGGATATCCAACTCTCCCAGCCCCATTTGTTGAAAAGACTTTTATGACCCAGTTCAGTGACATTGGGGGCCTTATCAAAGATCAGTTGGCCATAGATCTGGGGGTCTATCTCCAAATTCTCAATTCGATTCCATTGATCTGTATGTCTATCTTTGTGCCAGTACCATGCTGTTTTGACAACTGTGGCTTTATAGTAAGCTTCAGAATCAGGGAGTGTAAGTCCTCCCACTTGGTTTTTCTTTTTTAGAGTGTCTTTAGCAATTTCAGGCATCTTCTCTTTCCAAATAAATTTGATAACTAGCTTTTCCAAGTCTGCAGAGTAGGTTGATGGAATTTTGATTGGGATTGCATTGAATCTGTAGATGAGTTTGGGAAGAATTGACATCTTGGTGACATTTAGCCTTCCTATCCATGAACATGGAATATTTTTCCATCTTTTAAGGTCCCCTTCTATTTCTTTTAATAGAGTTATGTAGTTTTCTTTGTATAGGTCTTTTACATCTTTGGTTAAGTTTATTCTAGGTACTTGATTTTTTTAGTTGCTATTGAAAATGGTATCTTTTTCTTGAGCATCTCTTCAGTTTGTTCATTTCTAGCATATAGAAACATTACTGACTTATGTGCATTAATCTTGTATCCTGCTACTTTGCTAAATTTGTTTATTAGCTCTAGTAGCTGTATCGTCGATTTCTTAGTGTTTTCCAGATATAAGATCATATCATCTGCAAACAATGACAGTTTTACTTCTTCTTTTCCAATTTGGATGCCTTTTATTTATTTGCCTTGCCGGATTGCCCTGGCTAGCACTTCCAGCACAATGTTGAATAACAGTGGTGATAGCGGGCATCCTTGTCTTGTTCCTGATCTTAGGGGGAAGGCTTTCAGTCTCTCCCCATTGAGTACTATGCTGGCTGTGGGTTTTTCATATATGCTCTTTCTCATATCGAGGAAGTTTCCTTCAATTCCTACCTTTTGAAGCATTTTTATCAAAAACGGATATTGGATTTTGTCGAATGCTTTTTCAGCATCTATTGAGATGATCATTTGATTTTTCCGTTTTGATTTGTTAATGTGTTGCAATACATTGATTGATATTCTTATGTTGAACCATCCTTGCATGCCTGGAATGAACCCCACTTGGTCATGGTGTATGATTTTTTTTAATGTGTCTTTGGATTCGATTTGAAAGTATTTTGTTGAGGATTTTTGTATCTATATTCATTAGGGAGATTGGCCGGTAGTTTTCCTTTTTTGTAGCATCTTTGCCTGGTTTGGTATTAGATTGATGTTACCTTCATAAAATGAGTTAGGTAGTGTTCCATTTTCTTCAATGTTTTGAAAGAGTTTAAGTAAGATTGGTGTCAGTTCTTTCTGGAAAGTTTGGTAGAATTCTCCTGTGAAGCCATCTGGCCCTGGGCATTTATTTGTGGGAAGCTTTTTGATGACTGATTGGATGTCTTTGATTGTAATTGGTCAGCTGAGGTCTTCTATTTCTTCTCTGGTCAGTCTTGGTTGTTCATATGTTTCCAGGAAATTGTCCATTTCCTCTACATTATCCAGTTTGTTGCTATACAGTTGTTCATAGTACCCTCTTATAATTTTTTTAATTTCCTCAGTATCTGCAGTAATGTCACCTTTCTCATTCATTATTCTGTTTATATGGGTCTTCTCTCTTTTTGATTTTGTCAGACTAGCTAGGGGCTTGTCACTCTTGTTGATCTTCTGAAAGAACCAACTTTTGGTGTTATTTAGCCTCTCTATTGTTGTTTTTTTGTTGTTGTTCTCTATGTCATTTATTTTGGCTTTAATCTTGTTATTTCTTTTCTTCTACTTGATTTAGGATTGGTTTGCTGTTCATTTTCTAGCTTTTTCAGTTGATCCATTAGTTCTTTGATTTTGGCTCTTTCTTCCTTTTTAATATATGCATTTAGTGCTATAAATTTCCCCCTCAGTACCGCTTTTGCTGCATCCCATGGGTTTTGGTATGTTGTGTTCTCATTTTCATTCATGTCTACATATTTAGCAATTTCTCTTGCTATTTCTTCTTTAACCCACTGATTGTTTAGGAGTGTGTTGTTTAACCTCCAGGTATTTGTGAATTTTCTAAGTCTCTTAGGGTTATTGACTTCTAATTGTATTCCGTTGTGGTCAGAGAATGTGCTTTGAATAATTTCAATCTTTTTAAATTCACTGAGGCTTGTTTTATATCCC